>NC_080067.1:148537897-148853314 GCF_949987535.1 Balaenoptera acutorostrata | reverse complement strand
AGACCCTGTCCCAGGGGCTGTGCTACGATCATAAGGACCATGTTGTAAATTACTGCATACTTATAAGATGGCACTTATAACACGCCACATGTTACTGAGTTACTTTTAAAATAGAAATAAAACACTAAAGATTCATCACTGTTCTAGTCCTTGTTAACTTCAGAGGTAAGTTTCGCGCATTTCCCAAAGAAAAGACATTTGCTGTCAGCCTCACCTCCGTTGCCATCACCAAGTGCCACGGTTTTAAGTGGTTACGTTAAACAGAGGTTAAAAGACAAATCAGCGAAAGGGAATCAACATGCCACTCACATTCAACGCGCTTCTCTAGCACTGCCAAGTGATGTGCGACTTCAGCTTTCAGTTCGTTGATTTTAAATGCTCTAGGAAGGAAAAAACAAAACAAAACAACATAACTCATCAAATTCTCCAAGTTAAAATGGGTTCAGCCAACATCTGCTGACTCCCTGCCGTGGTGAGGCCTACAGGTGGGCTGGTGAGGAGCTCGAACAGAGGAGCTGCTTTCAAGGAACTCACGGGAGTTGGGGGGGGCGCGGTGAGGGGGAGGAGGAAAAAGACACACCCTTGAATTATCTCAAAGGTGTATTTTCCAAGATGGGAACGTAGAGCAGGTATGCTTACTTCCCCATACGTGGACAGTGAGCAGATGCTCTCCAGGGAGGACCGGGTCCTCTGCTCACAGTGGGCACGGTCCAGCCCCACACCCTGCCCTGCCGGGCACAGACCACCTCAGGGGACCTGACGCCCCCTTCTCCGGGCTCCAACCCATTCAGTTCAACAGCTCTTGGGCTTTAAGAAAATACCCGACGGCCTTTCCCCATTTTAACTACCCTCGGGCAGTAAGGTGCCGCAGCGAGGTAACTGGGAAATGGAAAGCACTGACCCAGAACCGGCAGGATAACTCAGAATGGAGAGGAAGCCGCACAGCTGCACAGGATCTCTGTGAAAGCTGTCAGTTCTTGTAGGTTGAAGTCCTAGCCCCAGAAGAGCCAGCTGGGAAAATTACCAGCAACACGGGCCCTCGTTCTGAAAACACCCGCTTGACACGGTCTGTGGCACCTGGCGAGCGTTTCCTGGACCCCATCCAAGCTGGCTGAGGTACGTAAGTCCCCAAAGGATTCCACTGGGGAGGCAGCTTCTGGGGGCGAGTGATGTATCAGAGCCTGCCGGCCAAGACAGCCTCAGAGCAAGTGGCCCACCCCAGCCATGAAGAGAAAAAGCACCCAGGTCTGGAGATGACGTATCTAGAAGGTTCTGTACCTTGAGAACTGCTCTGCCACCTGGGTCAGCACGCTCTGGATCAATTCTTCCTTCTCTGCAGACGAAGAAAGAAAGACTGATGGACAAGGGCACGCTGTGCGGACCACGGGCTGAACCCGCACGTTGCGGGCAGCGGCGCCAACGCCGCGCCAGGGTGCCGCCCGGGTACCTGGAGGGATGCTCTTTCCCTCCTAGACTGCCCTCAGCGGTGCCCGGGCAGAGTAAGCAGGGCTGAGGTCCTCCCGCGCTCAGCACCAGCCACAAAGAGCAGGCAGGACTGGGTCTCTAAATACGGGACACCTTCATGTGGGGCCCTGGCCCATCTTACGGGGGGCGATTACCATGACAAAGCGAGTTCAAGGCACATGTTGAGTGCAAACAGTGCTCTCACGGCAGCGCCCAGGGAGAGGAAGCAGGCGGGGTGAGCAAGTTCGTCCCTTTGTTGCCTGGCACATAAAACCGGGCTGGGTGGCTGGTTTTACAAGGTTCAGGTCCCAGGCTGAATATAACCTGCCTGTTTTCCTGTTTCCTGACCGGGCCCAAGGCGGGATGCCTCATAGGAAGGTGTAGACCGCGCGGCACTGTTCCAGCAACTCCACCCTCTGAGGAAGGGAGGGTTCTCCTCCTGGATCCAGATGGCCATTTAGTTCACGCCCTGAAATGCTGGGGACCTAAACAAGGCCTCCTCCTGAACTCATGTCATCTTCTATATTGACTCTAAAACCAACGCAAGTCAAAACCAAACCAAGCCTGTCCAGACAAACAAGAAACCTTGATAATCCAATTTGGCAACAGGGCTGAAAAGCTAAAAATGATCTAGTGTCTTCGTTTCTAGGAGAAAGATGTTCATCACAATGTTATTTAACACAGTGAAAACTGTAACGGCCTATATGCCCATCAAATGCACATCACTTAGAGCATATAAATGATGGTATATCTGTACTGTGGAAACATATTCTGCTATTAGGAATAACACCTTGGAAAATGTTCATGTCTATTTTTAAAGAAAAAAAAAATGGTAGTACAGTGTGATCCCATTTCTGAAAACTTGGGAGGATACATTCCAAAATAATAATTGTAGTTGCTTTTTGGTTGTAAGATTATATATACACTTTTTTCCTTATTTTTGTTTCTCTATATCTAATACATTTCTATAACAAACATATGTTAATTTCATAAAAGTATTTTAAAAATTAATCTAAATTAACCTCTTGGACCTTATTCCTTCACTTGCCAACAGAAAGGGTGGACCAGATGACCCAAGGTTTCCTCTGGCTTTAGCATTCTATGACTTGATGAGAAGAAGGGAAACAATGTCTTGCTGTATCTCTTGGAAATATAAGAGTAAAAATGTCAGCCAGGAAACTTCATTGAGCCATATGTTGAGCTGATCCAAGTTCTATCCTTCAGAGAGGCCCACACCTATCAGGGAAGAAAGATGGTGACTCCACTGACAAGAATCACCAGAGAGAAGGTTTCACAGCCCTCCTCGGTGAACTCAGCAGGATTTTAGATCACTTATTCTGAAATCTTTTGCACAGCAAAGGAAACCATAAACAAGACGAAAAGATAACCCTCAGAATGGGAGAAAACATTTGCAAATGAAGCAACTGACAAAGGATTAATCTCCAAAATATACAAACAGCTCATGCAGCTCAAAATCAAAAAAACAAACAACCCAATCAAAAAACAGGCGGGGGCTTCCCTGGTGGCGCAGTGGTTGAGAATCTGCCTGCTAATGCAGGGGACACGGGTTCGAGCCCTGGTCTGGGAAGATCCCACATACCACGGAGCAACTGGGCCCGTGAGCCACAACTACTGAGCCTGCACGTCTGGAGCCTGTGCTCCGCAACAAGAGCGGCCGCGATAGTGAGAGGCCCGTGCACCGCGATGAAGAGTGCCCGCGATGAAGAGTGGCCCCCACTTGCCGCAACTAGAGAAAGCCCTCGCACAGAAACGAAGACCCAACACAGCCAAAAATAAATAAATTAATTAATAAAAAACAAACAAACAAAAAAAAACAGGCGGAACACCTAAATAGACATTTCAGCAAAGAAGACATACAGATGGCCAAGAGGCATGGGAAAAGATGCTCAACATCACTAATTATTAGAGAAATGCAAATCAAAACTACAATGAGGTATCACCTCGCACTGGTCAGAATGGCCATCATCAAAAAATCTAGAAACAAATGCTGGAGGGTGTGGAGAAAAGGGAACCCTCTTGCACTGTTGGTGGGAATGTAAATTGATACAGCCACTATGGAGAACAGTATGGAGGTTCCTCAAAACACTAAAAATAGAACTACCATACGACCCAGCAAACCCACTACTGGGCATATACCCTGAGAAAACCATAATTCAAAAAGACACATGCACCCCAATGTTCACTGCAGCACTATTTACAATAGCCAGGACATGGAAGTAACCTAAGTGTCCATCAACAGATGAGTGGATAAAGAAGATGTATATATATTCCATATATACAATGGAATATTACTTGGCCATAAAAAGGAATGGAATTGGGTCATTTGTAGAGATGTGGATGGGCCTAGAGTCTGTCATACAGAATGAAATGGGTCAGAAGAGAAAAACAAACATCGTATATTAACACATATATGTGGAATCTAGAAAAATGGTACAGATGAACCTATTTACAGGGCAGGAATAGAGATGTAGATGTAGAGAACGGACATGTGGACACGGGTGGGGGAAGGGGAGGGTGGGATGAATTGGGAGATTAGGATTGACATAAATACACTGCCATGTGTTAAATAGATAGCCAGTGGGAACCTGCTGTATAGCACAGCAAGCTCAGCTTGGTGCTCTGTGATGGCCTAGATGGGTGGGATGGGGGGAGGAGGGGAGGGAGGTCCAAGAGGGTGGGGATATAGGTATACATATAGCTGATTCACTTTGTTGTACAGCAGAAACTAACAGCATTGTAGAGCAACTATACTCCAATAAAAAATATATAAATAAATTTTAAAAAGTTTAAAAAAGTAATGTACCACATAACCTTCAAGAGTTAGTGATCTGTCTCAGAGTCTTGAGATATATTTAAAAGTCTATCAACGGGGGCTTCCCTGGTGGTGCAGTGGTTAAGAATCCGCCTGCCAATGCAGGAGACACAGGTTCAAGCCCTGGTCCGGGAAGATCCCACATGCCACGGAGCAACTAAGCCCGTGCACCACAACTACTGAGCCTGTGCTCTAGAGCCTGCAAGCCACAACTACTGAGCCCGTGTGCCACAACTACTGAAGCCCATGCACCTAGAGCCCGTGCTCCACAACAAGAGAAGCCACTGTACTGAGAAGCCCGCGCACTGCAACGAAGAGTAGCCCCTGCTCGCCGCAACTAGAGAAAAGCCCGCACGCAGCAACGAAGACCCAATGCAGCCAAAAATAAATAAATTAATAAATAAATAAATTTAAATAAAAATATGTTAAAAAAAAAGTCTGTCAACGACTGCAGAACACACATTCTTTTCAGGTGCCTACGAAGCGTATACCAAAATAGACCATATGCTGTCCACACACACACACACAAAAACCCGCAACAAATTTAAAGGAACTGCAACCATATAGAGTATGGTCTCTGACCTTTAAGAGAATCAAACTAGAAATCAGTAACAGAAAGATAGCAGGAAAATCTCCAAACACTGTGAAGCTAAACAACACACTTCTAAGTAATACCTGGGTCAAAGAGGAAGTCTCAAGGGATATAAAAACAGACATGGAACTGAATGAAAATGAAAATACAACACATCAAAATTTAGCTGTGGGACACAACTAAAGCAGTGCTGAGAGGAATATTTATAGCACTACATGCTTGCATTAGCAGAGAGGAAAACCCTCAACACAATAATCTAAGAACCTAGAAAAAGAAGAGCAAAATAAACCTAAAACAATAGCAGAAGGAAGGAGATAATAAAAAGCAGAAATCTATGAAATAGAAAACAGAAAAACAATCAGAAAATCAATGAAACAAAGGGCTGGTTATTTAAAAATATCAATAAAGTGACAAATCCCTGGCAAGACTAAGAAACACAGAGAGAAGACACAGATCACCAATATTTGGAATGAAAGGGGGGATAGCACTACAGACCCTGCAGACATCAATAGGACAACACGGGAACACTACAAACAACTCTAAACACATAACTTTGACATCCTAGATGAAAATGGACCAATTCCTAGAAAAGTATGAACTACTACACTCATCCAATATGAAATAGGTAATTTGAACAGTCTGTATCTATTAAGGAAACTGAATTTCTAATTTAAAAACTCCCTCCACGGAAATTCCAGGTGCAAATGGTTTCACTGGAGAATTCTACCAAACATTTAAAGAAGAAGTAATACAATTCTGAACAATTTCTTCTAGGAAACAGAAGAGGAGGGTACACTTCCCGATTCATTTTAAGAAGCTAGTATTAACCTGATACCAAATCCAACAAAGACAACAAAAAAAGAAAACTACAAATCAATATCCCTCGTTAATGTGGATGCAAAAATCCTTTACAAAATATTAGCAATTAGAATTCAGCAAAATATAAAAGTAAAACTGATAAGTGAGTTCAGCAAGGTCACAGGATACAAGATAAATATACAAAATTGATTATATACTAGCAATGACCATAGAGACACTGAAATTAAAATCACAACACCATTTACAAACACTTAGAAAAGCTCAAACAACTTAAGTGTAAATATAACAAAGCATATGCGGAAGCTGTGTGCTGAAAGAAATAAAAAAAGATGTATAAATGGTGAGACCTACCATTTTCATGGTTTGAAAGACTCAACATAGTAAAGATGTCACTTCTCCCCAGATTAATATATAGATTTAGCACAATTCCTATCAAAACCCCATCAAGATTTTTTGTAGAAATAAACAAGATTATTCTAACATTCCCATGAAAATGCAAAGGAACTAGGATAGCTAAAACAATCTTGAAAAAGAAGATAAAATGGGACAAATCAGTCTATCTGATTTTAAGACCTATACATAGCTAATAATCAAGACTGTGACATTTGTGGAATGTTAGAGACAGATAATAGAACAGAGGACCCAGAATGATACCCACACAAATACGCCCAACTGATGCTTGACTGATGGGCAAAAGCAATTCAATGGTGGAAAGATTGTTTTTCCAGTGAATGGGGCTGGAGCAATTGAACTTTCACAGGCAGAAAAATAAGCCTCGAATTAAACCTCACTGTTTATATAAAAATTAATGCAAAGTGGACCCTGGATGTAAAATAGAAAACTATAAAACTTTTAGGAAAAAAAATAGGGGAAAATGTTCAGGTTCTTGGGCTAGGCAGAGAGTTCTCAGACTTCACACCGAAAACACAATCCATAAAAGGGAAAATTGATAAACTGGGCTTCATCAAAAGTAAAACTTTTCCTCCGAGAAAAATCCTGTTAAGAGGATGAAAAGCTACAGTCTGGGAAAAAGATATTTGCAAACCACGTATCTGACAAAGACTTGAATATAGACGATGAAAAGAACTGTCACAACTCAACAGTGAAAAACAGAACAACCCAATTTGAAAATGGGCAGGACACACGAGCAGACATTTTACTGAAGAGAATATATAGATGGTTGACAAGCACATGACAAGATGCTGAGCTACATGAGTCACTGGGAAATGCAAATTAGAACCACACTGAAATATCACTGCACACTTATCAAAAAAGCTAAAATAAAAAAAAAAGTGACAACCCCAAATGCTGGAAAAGATGTGGAGAAACTGGATTACTCACACATTGCTGGTGGGAATGTAAAACGGTACAGTTATTCTGGAAAATGGTTTGGCAATTCCTTAAAAAAACTAAATATGTAACTACTGTATGTATGACCTAGCAATTGCCCTCTGGGGCAGAGAATGAAGCTGGTACACGATGTTCAGAGCAGCTTTTGTTTTTAATTGCCCCAAACCAGAAATAACCCAGATGCCCTTCAATAGATGAATGTATAAACAGACTGTATTCCGGCCACACCATGAAATATTACCCAGTAATAAAAAGGATTGAACTTGTGACACACCTAACAACCTGGATGCATTTCCAGAGAACTATGCTGAGCGAAGAAAGTCAATCCCCAAACTCACCCACTGGATGAATGCATTTATAGAACATTCCTGAAATGGCAAAAGTATATAGAGATGGAGAACAGATTAGCGAGTGCCAGGGGTTAAGGAGGGGCGGGGAATAGAAGGGAGGGACCTGGGGGAGGCTATAAAAGGAAGGCTCGTGTGTTGGGGGGATGGAATGCTCTGTATCTGGACTGCATCAGTGTCAACAGCCCGGGGGGTGATATCTTACTACAGTTTGAAAGATGTTACCACTGGGGGAAAAAGGGTAAAGGGTGCCTGGGTCTCTCTGCCTTTTTTCTTACAACTGTATGTGACTCTATAATCATTTTAAACGGTTTAATAAAAAATTTAATAGAATGGAAAGAAAAAGTTAAGGGGGAATTTTCCCTTGGACTTTTGAGGTGGGCTCCGTTGAGCATTATAGGATTTTGATGCCGAAATTTAATTTCCAGCCCATAGCAGTAATAACGCTTCTTGCTACTTCATCCCATACCTTCCTGCTCCCAGCTCAGTCCAAGGCGTGGACACTGGTATTCCGGTCCACGTAATAGCTACACCTCAGCCCATGTGCCACCCGTGACAACAAATCTGATGTCCTCCGAAAGGGCACAGGCACAGAGGTGAGCTGGCAGCGAGAAAGCCTCGGGGCGCCACTGCTGTGTATGTGATTTCGCCCTGAGCCACCTCTTCAGATGCTGCGCAATCTGCATTCTTTTGCAAGGCGAAAAGAGTGAAAAAATGCCTCTATGCGAAAGGCCAACCACACCCACACAACCATAAACAGAGCCTGATCAGGAAGTGGGTGCCTCCCGCCACCCCCCACCCCCTGCACCCCAGAGCACTGGCATTCCTGCCTCGGGCCACTGTTTCCTCCCAGGGGAGTTCCGAATTTAAAATTAATTGACTTAATGTGTGTAAAGTACTCAGGACAGTGCCTAGCCCGTGGTGAGCGCTCCTGTGTTGGCTGTTGGCTGTTGCTGCTGCTATTACGTTGCAAGTGTTATTACATCACTACGGGTCCCTGACACCCACAGGTGTTGTTATTACATCACTAAGCGTCCCTGACATCCACAGGTGTTGTTATTACATCATTAAGGGTCCCTGACACCCACAGGTGTTGTTATTACATCACTATGGGTCCCTGACACCCACAGGTGTTGTTATTACATCACTAAGGGTTGCCAACAACCATAGCTGTTGTTATTACATCACTAAGGGTTGCCAACAGCCATAGCTGCTATTACGTCACAGATGTCATTACATCACTAAGGGTCCCTGACACCCACAGGTGTTGTTATTACATCACTATGGGTCACCAACAGACACAGGTGTTGTTATTACATCATTAAGGGTCCCTGACACCCACAGGTGTTGTTATTACATCACTAAGGGTCACCGGCAGCCGCAGGTGTTGTTATTACATCACTAAGGGTCACTGGCAGCCGCAGGCTCTCTGACACCTTCTCTTGCTTTGAGTGTCTTCCCTGGTATGTGCACTGTCCCTGGGGTGACAGGCAGAGCTCTGGGGGGACCAGGTCCAGGCTGAGAAGCAGCTGCATCCTTCCTGCGCTGTCCTGAAGGTGCTCTTCATTCCCCTAGAAGCCTCAGATAGCCCTAAACCCCTGGATCTGGGGGCAACAAGCAGTTTTCAGTCACAAATATTAGTCATGCCCAAGCTTGGTGGCCAAACCACACCCTATCAGAAAAGTCTGACAGCATGTGGGAAACCCATCTATCTTCTAGATGCTACGTGGCATATATCGAATTTTAAAAATCGAAGCATAGTCAAATGTTTTTGCTTTGCAAATTTTAAAATAGCTTTAAGAGTAACCAGCCACAGCCAGGGATGCTGGCAATTCGGGGTTGGACATGACTGGGTCTTTGGGGTCTCTCTGGATCTCAAAGTTTTTGAGAAAATTGGGAGAGAGGAAGTACGATTGAGAGAATGGGAGTCAGCAGGATGATTGCTGGTCCACAGGATGGAGGCTGAGGGGGGAGCCAGCCCAGAGTTACGGGGGACTCACGTGCTCTCCAGAGAAAACTCCGCTCCATGAGAACAGCTGACGTACCATCAGAAGTGTCCCTGAACCTAGGACACGCTAGCGAACTTCCAGGACACTGCTCCAAGCTCACCGTGATTTACTCCTAGGCACCCACAGCTTTCATAAAAGCAGAAGATTTAATAAAGGCCAAATGGTCAGTCGTAAGCACAGAGGTCTCTGCAGGCTTATCATCAGCCTCTTCAGGTCTGGGCTGCTTTTTCCCTGCTTCCACCTGGATGGGCCTAGCCTAGATATTCTGGCAGCCTTATCTGGCTGGTCTCTCAGGTGACGGGCCCCGACGGGTAAATGCTGGGGCTGGCAGGGTCTCCCACACATTACAGAAGAGTTTAATTTAGTTCCAGGACAATCTTGAAGTCTGGCAGAATCTGAGTCCTGTTTTAAGGATGCTGCCAGATCAGTCCAGCTTCTGGCCATGGATCTGCACCAGGGTGGCCCCAGGACCTTCCCCTGGAACAGAACCGAGGGGTCTGGAGCAGTCCACCCTGTGGAGATGGGTGCAGAACTGCCTACTGGGGTTTGTGGGCAGGATTCCGCCCGTGGGCTGGCAGGACAGGCACCCTCCCCTGTGATGTTCCGCCAGCTGTCCCCATGAGTGGCCAGGACAGCATCTACCCCCTCACCCCCATCCTGCCCTTCCCCGATGCCAGAGGCTGTTGCCCGACTCCACGTTGGCCTGCTGCAGACGCTTCGAGGAACCCGCCTCCACCTCTCCCAGCCCTTCCAGGAATTGTTTACTTGTTTCAGATAAATCCCGAGTCTCTGCAGCACAGAATGACATAAAAATCTGTTTTAACTGATCGACAGGACATCCCAACCCTCTCATTCCTAAAGGTCAGCTTGAAGGTGATGCCCTGATTGGCTAGGCCAGCCAGCTGATGGGCATATCTCTTCCCACCCCGTGCTGGACAAAACAATGACAGCCATGGCCATTCCTCCATTCTCTGTACACCTGAGCTGGTTGGCACACGTACCTTCCTCCCCCGGTGCAAATGGAAGCAAACACAGCCCTAGTAATACGCTGGCTCCACACCTGTGCATGCAGGGAGGGGCCACTGGCACGGGCGCCTGAACCCCAACCCCCAGTGGTGCGATGAGAGGACTACCTGGGGTCCATGGCGGGTCCCAATCTCTCCTGATACGTCTGCAACTGTTGCACAACATTGCTATTGTGTCTCCACGCTGTTAGTATGATGTGTGAGCTGTCCGACCTTATCTACCTCACCTGAAGCCCTGAGCATCCTTCAAAAAATACATACTTAACAGACACCCTCCCAAAGCTTTTTTTTTTTTTAAAAAAACATGGATATCCCTTCAGAAAGTGGTGTTTTGCTTTGCATTAGGGAAAATCACCCCCATTACTCGGCCCAAAGAAACACCCCAAGGCCCTGAAGATTGGGGGTGCGTTTATTTCCACGGCTGTGTGTAGGAAGGGCCTAGAGGGGACTCCCTCTCTGTCCCCTCCTGCCCCTCCTTCTGGGAGGTGGCACTGCCCCTCTCCAGGAAAGACGCGGGGGAACTCACCTCTGCCCCACTTTTGCTCTCCTGGCCCCTCCAGCCAGAAAGGATGTTCCAGCCCTGGGCACAGTCATCGGCAATTCACTGTTTATGGATGTCATAAAGTAGACGTGCAGAAGGGGGACGTTTCCTTTACAACCCAGGAGCACAATAAAATGATATGATTCACAGTGATCTGGCCTCGCTCCTTAAAGGAACAGGTGCCCTTTCCACGGTCTGTCCTGTCGAGAAATCACCCTTGTTTATCAGCGGCCAAAGGGACGTCCCAGGTGACCCACGGTGTGACTTTGACTAGATGCTTTCGCCTCCTGTTAGCCATTCAGATGTGACAAAGAAAGCAAAGTGGACCAAAGGGTCCTGGCGACCGCATCTGACATTTGGAGAATGTCTCGTAACTGTCTCGGCCGAGTCCTCGCAGGATCACTGCAGACTCGCCGGACCTCTGCGGCAGGGATTGGATTGTTTTCTTTTCCCCGTTTGCTTTTGGAGCTGGGATTTGTACTCTGCATAGTTGAGTTTGATCTCAGATGTTGGATACAATTCCTCCCTATGCCCTCCTCTCCGCTTAGGCTTAGTTTTGAGAAAAATGCTTCGGAGGGAGAAGCTTGTGGGACAGCTAGCAATGCAATTTTTCTTTATTGTTCTATGGATTGCAACAACCAACACAATCTTTATGGAGCACTTTCTAGGTTCCAGGCACTGTTCTGAGTGGTTTGCCCATATTGATCATGTAAGCCTCCTACGAGCTCGAAGTGGCTGCAGAGAGAAAGCCACGGCACGACACGGCCAAACCCACCTTGCCCCCCCCAGGCATGTTCCCACGTAGGACTGCAGAGATGGGCAGTGTCGCACTGAGCCCAGGGGGCAAAGATATTCTGCACTCTGGCCTCCTCCCTGAGAGCCACCCCTCCTCCATGGTGTGGTGGGGGGTTGGACTTTTCAGGGAGGAGGCCACGGGCGTGACGTTCTCTTGAGGATGCCCTCAGAGGAATCTGAATTCGAGAACTAGCAGCTGATTGACTATACAAGCTGGAGGGACTTTGCCCATTATGTGATAACCTTGAATGTCTCAGTGAGGGGACACTCTGTGGGAACATTTAATTACGGTGAAACCGAAGGGAGTCAAGTTCATCGTCAAGTTCATTGCGTCTGGGCTTTGCCGGTGTGTCACATGACCCCAGAAGACCGGTGTCAGGGAGAATTCTGTCAGGATCAACTCCGATCCAATAAGATGATCGAAGGTGGTTCACACGACAGGAGGGCTCCTGTAAAGCTCTATTAAGAGACTGAACCCTTTCTGAGAACCATCTGTGGACGTTAACGTTGCACGATTGCAGAGGCTGCACAAGATAAACTAAAAACAAAAAAACCCAGATGACGCAGAAGTTGAAATGAGCATGTCCTTATAATTGCCTTTTATGTGGCAAATATAAGTACATTCAAAAACTAAAGAAAAAAGATGTCAGTAAGTAGTAAACAGACAGGGGATCTTAAAAGAGGAATCCACGAATAAGAACAGAATGAAATTGTTGAATTAAAAAATGTATCTGGGGGGGCTTCCCTGGTGGCGCAGTGGTTGAGAATCTGCCTGCCAATGCAGGGGACACGGGCTCGAGCCCTGGTCTGGGAAGATCCCACATGCTGCGGGGCAACTGGGCCCGTGAGCCACAACTACTGAGCCTGCGTGTCTGGAGCCTGTGCTCCGCAACAAGAGAGGCCACGATAGTGAGAGGCCCGCGCACCGCGATGAAGAGTGGCCCCCGCTTGCTGCAACTAGAGAGAGCCCTCGCACAGAAACGAGGACCCAACACAGCCAAAAATAAATAAATAAGTAAATAAATAAATAAAGAGGATGCATTTCAAAAAAAAATGTATCTGAAACAAAAAATTCACAGATGGGTTTATAGCAGTTTGGAGTGAGCAGCAGAGTCAGGGAATTGAGGACAGATCATTAGGAATTCTCCAATCTGAAGAGCAAAAAGAAAAAAAGGTTAAAAAAATAGCAGAGCCAGTCACACGAGGGATAAGAGCAAACTTTCTAACATGCATGTAATCAGTCTCAGAAGGAAAGGGGTGAGAATGGTGCATAAAATACACTTAGTGAAATAATAGTGGAGAGTTTTACAAATTTGATGAAAACACATTTATATACCATGGAAGCTCAACAAAGGACACCAAGCAGGATAAACAAAAAGAAAACCAGGGCACGACACGGTCAAAGTGCTGAAGCCCAGAGATAAAGGAAAAACACCTTGAAAGCATCCAGAGGGAAAAACGGGAATGATATGATTCACAATGAAATGATTCATTTGCAGGGGAATGAGACCATAAAAGCTGACTTCTCAGCAGAAACAATGGAAGCCAGGAAAAAAAAAAAAAGAAAGGACATCTTTAGACCTCTTTTAAAAAACAAAAACAAAACAAAGTTCTGAATGCAGCATTCTACACCCTGAAATATGTTTCCAAACGAGGGCAAACAGAGACATGTTCAGAGAAGCAACAGCTGAGAGAATTAGTCACGAGCTGTTCTGTGCTTTAAGAGATGCTGAGAAAAAAGAAAATTTTTAGGCTGAAGGGCTATAACACCACTCAGGAGTTGGAATCTACGGGAAAAAAATAAAAGCACCAGAGATGGCAAATAGGTAGGTAATTACAAAAAATTTATTTTTGTTTCTTTTCATTATTTCTTCAAAAGACAGCTGGCTGTTTAAAGTAAAAATTTTAATACTGTATTATGGAGTTTATACTGGGTGTAGATGATCTTAGTTGCTCTGCCTGCTCTAAGAGACTACCAGAGACTCGGTGGCTTGTAAACAACAGAAATTTACTTCTCACAATTCTGGAGGCTGGATGCCCAAGATCAAAGCACCAGCAGATTTGGGGTCTGGTGAGAGCCCACTGCCTGGTACACAGATGGCCATCTTTTCAGTGTCTTCACAGGGCAGAAGGAGCGAGGGAGCTCTCAGGGGTCTCTTTTATTAGGGCACTAATCCCATTCATGAAGGATCTGCTCTCATGACCTACTCACCATTCAAAGGCCCCACCTCCAAATGCCATCACATTGGCGGTTAGGATCTCAGCATGAGAATTTTGGTGGGGCGGGGGGGGGACGCAAACATTCAGTGTGAAGCATAGATGTAAATTGTATTGCGGCAATAGCTCAAAGGTTGTGGGGAGGAATTTTACTGTTGCAAAGTCCTTACTTTTTATGTGAAGTGGTACAATATTAATTTTAACTAAGCTAAAAGGTTAAGGATGATTTAAAAATGGGCAAAGATCTGAAAAGACACTTTGAGAAAAAAAAAGATACAGATGTCAAATAAACATGAAAAGATGCTGAATATCGTTAGCGAATTGCAGATTGAAACCATAATGAGATACCACTCCACATCTATTAGTATGGCAAAAATCCAAAACCCTGACACCACCAAATGCTGTTGAGGATGTGGAGCAACAGGAACTCTCATCACTGCTGGTGGGAATGCAGAACGGTGCAGCCACTTTGGAAGGTATTTTGGTGGTTTCTTTTTTTCTTTTAAAAACATTTTAAAAATATTTATTTATTTAGGTTGCATTGGGTCTTGGTTGCGGCACAAACGGTCTTTCGTTGCAGTGCATGGGCTTCTCTCTAGTTGTGGCGTGTGGGTTTTCTCTTCTCTAGTTGTGGCATGGGGGCTCCAGAGCGCGTGGGCTCTGTAGTTTGCAGCACGCAGGCTCTCTAGTTGAGGTGCGTGAGCTCAGTAGTTGTGGCGCGTGGGCTTAGTTGCCCCGCGGCATGTGGGATCTTAGTTCCCCGACCAGGGATCGAACCCGTGTCCCCTGCATTGGCAGGCGGCTTCTTTACCACTGGACCACCAGGGAAGTCCCAGTTTGGTGGTTTCTTACAAAATTAAATGTATGATTCAGCAATTGCACTCCTGGGTAGTTACGCAAAGGAGCTGAAAAGTTATGTCCACACAAAACCTTCCCACAAATGTTTATAGCAGCTCTGTTCATAACTGCCAAAACTTTGAAGCACCCAAGACATCCTTCAATAGGGGAAGGAATAAATCAGCACTAAGACGAAATGAGCTATGAAGCTATGAAAAGGCATAGAGGAACCTGAAATGTATAGTACCTAGTGAAGGGAGCCAATCTGAAAAGGCTGTAGACTGTATGATTCCAACTACGGACATGCTGGAAAAGGCACCACTCTGGAGACAGTAAAAAGATCCGCGGTTGCCAGGGGTCTGGGGGAGGGATGGATGAACAGATGGAGCACAGAGGATTTTTAGGGCAGAGAAACTACTCTGTATGACCCTGTAGTGGTGGATGCAGGTCATTATGCATCTGAAAACCCACAGACTGTATAACAGAAAGAGTGAACCCTGATGTAAACTATGGACTTTGGTTGACAATGACGTGTCAGTGTTGGCTGACTGACTGGGACAAATGTAAAGCTCTGAGGCAGGATGCAGATGGTGGGAGAGACTGAGTGAGTGTATAAGGAGGGAATATGTGGGAACTCTGTACTTTTCACTCAGTTTTGTGTTTTTATTGATCTCCAACAAATAAAGTCTGCAATTAAAAAAAAAAGGTTAAGGATGCATGGTGAAATATAACAACCAACTAAAAATAGTGCATAAAGCAGAGGTAAAG
Organism: Balaenoptera acutorostrata; assembly: GCF_949987535.1. Lineage (NCBI taxonomy): Eukaryota > Metazoa > Chordata > Mammalia > Artiodactyla > Balaenopteridae > Balaenoptera > Balaenoptera acutorostrata. Next base: position 148,837,717 of record NC_080067.1, on the reverse strand, counting down.
AGTCAATAGAAGAGGGACTTCCCTGGTGGTCCAGTGGTTGAGACTCCACCTTCCAGCGCACCGGGTACGGGTTTGATCCCCGGTCGGGAAACTAAGACCCCACATGCCTCGTGGCCAAAAAACCAAAACATAAAACAGGAGCAATATTATAACAAATTCAATAAAGACTTTAAAAAAAGAGCTAATTTCTTCCATTAAAAAAAAAAAGAGTCAACAGAAGAAATAAAATAGAATACAAAAGTTTATCCAATGAACCCAAGAGAAGGCAGAAGAGGAGGAACCAGGAAACCGAACCCAAGATCAATAAAAAAACAAATGGCAACATGGTAGATCTAACCTCAAGCATATCAAGAAATACCTTACATGTAAATGAACATAGGAAGAAATAACACCAAAATTACATAAAATCTTTCAGAAAACAGAGAAGAAAGTAAATCCCCCAATATGTTTTATAAGGCCACCATAACCCCACAATCAAAGCATGACAAAGACATTACAAGAAAAAAGTTATAAGCCAACATCCCACATGAGCATGGACACAAAACTCCTTAACATATTATTAAAAAATAAAATCTAGCAATATATAAAAAGGGACTACATCTTACATCAGGGTAAAGGTCCTGTATACCCTTTGTTAAATTTATTCCTAAGTATTTTCCTAGGGACACTTCCTGGGAATACAAGTGGGGTTATCCCAGAAATGCAAAGTTGTTTTAACATTCGAAAATCAGTCGGTATAATTCACTGTCTTAACAGAATAAAGGAGAAAAATCATATGTTATCCCAGTAGAGGCAGAAAGAACACGTGACAAAAATCTAACACTTATTTATGATGGAAAAAACCATTAGAAAACTAAGAATAAAAGGAAACTTCCTCAACCCATTTCAGTCGATGCACAAAGAACATCTGATAAAATTTAACACAGAATTTTGTCAAAGAAGATTTGACCAAAAAAAACCTCTTTGTAAACTGGGAGAAGAGGGCATCCTCAATCTGATAGAGGGCATCTACAAAAAAACCTGCAGCTCACGTCACACCCAATGGTGAAAGAGTGAATGCATTTCCCCTGAGGTTGGAATGAGGTAAGGTTGTCTGCTCTCAGTCTTATTTAATTGTATTGCAGTTTCAACCAATGCGACAAGACAGGTAAAAGAAATAAAATCCAAAAAGACTGGAATGTAGAAAGTAAAACTGTCTTTATTTTTAGAAGATATGATTGTCTCTATGGAAAATCCTAAGATTCTATGAAACAACTATCAGAACTAACACATGAATTAATAAGCAATGTCACAAGATACTATGTCAATACACAAATATCTGCTGTATTTTCATAAATGAGGAGCAAACAAATGGAAAATTACATGAAGATCCCATTTACAATAACACCAGAAAACAGAGAATGCTGAGGAACAGATTTAACAAAAGATATGCAGGACCTCTATTCTGAAAGCTATAAGTGTTGCTGAGTGGAGGGATGTATCATGCTCATGGTTGGAAGACTCAATATTGTTTAGATGTTATTATTCCCAAATTAATCTATATATTGAATGCAATCCCAGTTCAAGTAGAGAAGCCTTTTTGAAAGAAATTAACAAGTTGATTCTTTATTCTAACATTTGTAGGGAAAAGAAAAGGACCCATAGAACCAAAACAACCGAAAAAGAAGTACAAATGTGGAAGATTACCGGATTCCAAGCTCTAGCAATTAAGCCAGTGTGGTCTTGGTGTCAGGACAGACAAACAGACTCATGAAACAGAACAGGGAGTCCAGAAAGGGACTCACACATACAGAGTCAATTAATTTTCAATAAACATGCCAAAGTGGTTCAATGGAAAAGGAAACTCTTTTTTAACAAGGGATACTGTGACAACTGGGTGCATGTATGGAAAAAAAAAAAAACCAAAAAACCATCAACTCCTACTTCACACCATATACAAGATTAATTTGAAATGGATCACAGATTGAAATATGACAGCTATAACCCTAAATTTCCTGAAAATGTACCTTCATGACCTTGGGGTAGAGAAAGGATTCTTAAAGAAGACACAGAAAGTACTACACATAAAAGAAAACTTGTTCAATTAACTTCATCAAGTTAAAAACTTCTGCTCATCAAATGACCTCTTTAAGAAAATGGAAAAGGTAAGTCACAAACTGGGAAAAGATACTTGCTATATATACATCTCACAAATGAATTTTATCCAGAATATATGGTTTCCTATAAACCAGTGATAAACACTAATACAACAGTCTAAAAACTGCACAGAAATACTTGGAACAGACACTTCACGAAGATATTCAAGTACCCAATAAGCACAGGAAACCACGCTCAACAATTATTAAGTCATCTGAGAAATGTAAATTTAAACCATAGTGAAATATGATTCTACGCCTACTTGAGTGCCTACATTTAAAAACATTGAGAATGCCTAGTGTTGGGTTGGATGTGACAACGGGATCACTCATACGTTACTGGTGGGAACATAAATGGTACAGCCACCTGGGAAGACAGTTTGGCATACGAACCAGCAACATCACTCCTAGGTATTACCCAAGATAACTGACAAATATGTCCATGATAAGACGTGTACAATGTTTACCGTAGCTTAACCCCAAACTGGATATGTCCATCCACAGGAGAATTAATGACCAGTGGTGAAGTGCTCATGAAATAGAATACTACTCAGCGATACAAAGTAAATAAACGACATGCATGAACCTTAAAAACATGATCCTGAGCGAGAGAACGCAGACACAAAAGAGCTCACTCTGTGTGATTCCATTCTCATGAAATTTAAGAACAGGAAAAAAGCAATCTGTCTGTGGCGAAAGAAGCAGTGGTTTCTCATGGTGCGTGGGAACAGATTTGAAGACAAGCACAAGGGACTTTTTCTGGGGCGATGGAAACGTTCTTTGTTTTGACTGGTGTGGTGGCTACACGCGTGTGCTCTTTTATGGAAGTTCATCAGATGGTACCATTTATGTCTGTGCATCTCACCGCACAGTTAGAGGGGACACGGATACGTGTGTGCCTGGTTTTTGTAGATGCCTAGCGGCGGAGAGCGTTTGCTTCCTGTTTGAACTTTTGCTTCCTAGAGGTTCAGTCAGTCCTCGGTATCTGCAGGGGATTGGTTCCAAGACCCCTGCCCCCAAGGACAGCAAAGTCGGCTGATGATTTTGGTACCCTTAGTCGGCCCTCCGCATCTGTGGATGTGGGACCTGCGGACACCAAGGGCTGACTGGACCAGATTCTGTAGTCATCACATGCCGATTCTGTGTCCGGTATTACCAGAAAACAGGCCACCCGCCTCCCTGACAGTGATGTGCTCAGTGTTCCCGCTGTCGCCTAGACCACCCCAAGGAGCAGGTGAACACGCAATTCCATAAAGCTAAAGAAAACAGAAGTGTGCTAAGCCCCTAAGAGACATCACGGGAGAAGAGGAGCTTTCATTTTATACACTGAACCCTTTTTGTTTTCAAAAGAATACAAGTAAAGATGACTAAGGCTATGACGACCAAGCTGTGGGCAATGAAACTGCACTGAAAATAGAAAATATTATTAAGAAGCATTGTTATTTCTCCTAAGCACCATGCTCGTGCTCAAATGTCAAGCACGAACGTGACTGGCAAGTGAAAAGGGAGCCAGCCCTCCATGTGTAGTTTCAGACCTTAGGAAGCAGTCCTGGCTCCATGAAAATTCAGCAGTTCCGGAGAGACACAGCTTCAGCCATGCAAACATGTCCTCTAGGTCATTTTAAATGATAGCACCATTTAGCGAGCACTCCCCAAGTAGCACGCACCGTGCTAAGCATTTTGTATGAATTACTTCATTTATCCTCGTAAGAACCATGCGGGTGTGTATCCTAATTCCTACTTTGCAGGGTAACTGCGGTGTAGTGTGGTCAGTCGCTTTCCTGAGACCACTTCACCCAACTGACACCTGAACGAAGGCAGCTGGACGGTCCCTGCTTCTTAGGTTTGGATCTTCCAAAGCCGACCTGGAGACAAGGAATCAGGTGCCATCAGGGAACGTGGAGGTGGTCCCAGGAAAGCTGGCGGGGGTGTGGGGAGCGGAGGAAAAGCAGAGAAGTGTGAGCCGATGAGCAGGGGCATCTGGGCTGATCGTTCTGGGGTCCCTTTGGGCAACTGCATATTCGATGCGTGAACTGTCCCCACCGCTCCACCCAGGGGCAAGGAAGCCAGACACTTGCCCGCGGCTCTCTCTCTGGCAGGAGGACCGTTCTCGGGGCGTCAGCCCTCAGAGCTTCCCGTGCAGAGGGAGTCCACAGGCGGGGGACTCAGAGGAGGAAGCCCTTAGTCTGCATGTGCTCTTTTCTTAGACCCTTCCTCCCAGGTGGCTGGGCTCTTGTTTTTTTAATTGAAATATTTTATCTAACCCAACTTATCTCAAAAATATCTCATTTCAACATGTATCATTCCTAGGAAAATTTGCCCACACCTGTTCACAACTGCATCATTTACATTAGCCGAAAAGTGGAAACACCCAAACTGTCCATGAGCTGAGTGGAAAAACACCACGTGGCTCTTCCACACAACGGGATGAGCGCTGACCTTCGCTACAACACAGAGGAACCCTGCCTACATCAGTCCAAGCGAACGAAGCCAGGCACAAAGGGCCACGTACTCTGTTACACGACACGTCCACGACAGGCCTATCCAAGGGGAAGGAAGGCAGACAAGTGGTTGCCAGGGAACAGAGTGAGGGGATGGGAGTAGGTGCTGGCAGCTATGGGGCTTCTTTTGAGGGTATGGAAACCTTCTGGCATTGGAGAATGGTGATGGTTGCACAACGAGGTGCATACACTACAAACTACTGAATTTGTGCATTTTAAAATGGTGGATTTTATGCTGTGTGAATTACATCTCAATAAGGAAACATGAAATATAAACATTATTCATGAGATATCTTACATTCCTTTTCTCCATACTGAGTCTTCAAAATTCAGTGTGTATTTTGCATTTATATCTGCAGCTGGACGGGGGCTGGCCTTCTTATACACGTGGTGGCTGGGTCAGGACTGGCCCGTCCTTCTCTTCTATGAAAAGTCATGTTTTTCACAATACTCTTCTCTTCACTGTTTCCTAATATTGAAATAGCAAAGCAGGAAGACTGGGGCATTTCTGCACTGCCCGGCCCCACCAGGACCGCTAGGAGCGTTTATTGAAACGTGTGACTCAGAGGGTCAGCAAAGCCGGCGGGTCCCCCAGGAAAGGCCAGGCCCACGGGCCCCGGCAGCTGCATGTAAGTCTGGACACAAGGTTCCTGAGTCCTCTCCTGAGGTTCTTTTTCCCGCCATCGTGAATGCGGCCTGGCGACTGCAGTGCCGGTGGGGCTCCTTACAGGCCCTGACTCAGGGCTGCATGGCCAGGACTGGTTACTGAGCGGGGGCGAAGGCCGAGAAGCTCCGGGAAGCCAGGCCAGGTGTTGATGGATGGGAGATGGAAGGCTATTTCCAGAGAGAGAAGCTCAAAGAGTTAAAGACTCCTATGAGCAATTCCCAAAGGGCAGAGAGTCACACAAAACCCTCTTTCTTCTTCCTCTAGCAAGGACTGTGCAAACATCTGATCACGCTGCCACGCCCCACAGTCTTCCTCTCCGGAAGCTCATCCCTGTCCCGTCCACCTGCTCGGCTTGTGTTTTTCCCCTTTGTTCTTCAAAGGGACCCTCTTCTGGATGGTGTCAAGTCGTCAGCGTCCGTCGCAGGGAATTCTGTCCCCCAGTGTGGTGTCTTAGGGCTCAGTCCTCGGTCCCTCCCTTGCTGGGGAGCTCATCAGGCCCATGGCTGCAAACACCACCCACACCGACAGTCCAGTGTCACGTTGTCACATCCCCAGCTCAGGTGTGACGGCTCCCCTAGACACGTCTACCCGACATTGATGTCCAACAGGCAAACCACACACCACCCCCACCCCTCCGCCCTGAGCCCACGTCACCCTCAGCTCACACCCTCACGGGGCTGCTGTTCCATCCTTTCTGTGGCTCAGGCTGGACCCCCAAGACTTCTCCGACTGCTCTTTCTTCTACATCCCACTTCCACTCAGTCAGGAAATAAGCCTGGTTCTTCCTTCAGAACACGCCAGGATCTGATCACTTCTCAACACCTCCCCTGCCCTTCCCACATGGGAATCCTGGCACCAGCTCCTCATGGACCTTCAAGTTCCCACATGACCTGCCCCCAGCATCCTCAAACCTCATTTCCGAATGTCTGAGCTCCGAAGTGCTGGAGTCAGGAATGCTTGGTGGTCACCAGGACGTCAGTGGAGACCCCACAGGGGTGGTGCCTCAGCTGCAGGACGGAACTCTCCCTGGAGTAGGGGTTCTCTAGAACCGTCCTAGCACAGCTAAAAGACAGGTCTCAAAGGCATCAAACTGATTTGTAAGTAGCTTAACTGTCTGCCAGGACAGAGCCTATGCTCTTTAATGGAAGAAAACAAAATCCAGATGATCCACAACATAACAAAGAGGCAAACATGAATATACAAAGACATGAAGAAAAAAATATAATTGTTGAAAGCAAAAAATGATAACAGTGTATCAGGGGGTTTAAAACATACGTAGGAGTAAAATGTATGACATAAAGCACAAAGAATGAGGAAGGAGAAATGGAATCATGCTATTCTGAGAGTCTTGCATTATTGTGAAGTGGGGTAATGAAACTGAAAGGCAGACTGTGATGAGTCGATGATACATATTGGAACACCAAGAGCAGCCAGCCGCAAAGAGATAAGACAAAGAAGTACAGTTCATAAATCAAGAGTGGAGGAAAAAAAACATTGAATTAAAAAATGCTCGGTATCCAAAAGATGTAGAAAGAGTGGAAAATATCAAAAAGAATAATGAGACAAATAGAAAATGAGTAACAAGGTAGTAGATTTAAACCCAACCATATCAATAATTACTTTTAATGTAAATGGCTTAAAAACTTAATTAAAAAGCTGAATTTGCCAGAACTGATAATGCCACCTATAAAAAATCCACTTCAAATATAAAGACATTAAAAGTAAAAAGATGGAAAGGGATATAGCATAGGAGCACTAAGCTTAAGCAAGCTGGAGTGGTTATAGTAACATGAGATAAAGAAGACTTGAAAACAAGGAATAGTACCAAGGATAAAGGGCAAATTTTCATAGGAATAAAGGGGTTGATCCATCAAGAAGACACAACAATCCTAAATAAGTATGTGTCCAATAACAGAAATTGAAAAGCATGAAGCAAAACCTGAGAGAACTGAGAAATGAAACAACACATCCACAACAGAGTTACATATTTTAATACTCATCCTTCAGTAATCAATAGAATGAGCAGACAAAAAATATGTAAAGATACAGAAAACTTGAGCTACACTATTTATTAACTTGACCTAATTGACATTTATAGAATCTTTCATCCAGTAACGACAGTACACGTTCTTTTTTATGTGTACATGGACCAGTCACCAAGATACACCATGTATCTCAATAAATCAAAAAAGACTTAAGTTACATAGTCACAATGGAATGAACAGAAATCAGTAACAGAAAGATAACCGGAAAATACCCAAATATTTGAAAATTAGATAATATACTTCTAAATAACAAATGGATCAGAAAAGGAACCACAAGGTAAATTAGACAATATTTGAAGGTGAGTAAAAATGAAAACACAACACATCAAAACTTATGAGATACAGCTAAAGTATGCTTCGAGGGAAATCTCTAGCTTTATATTACTATATAAAAAAAGAAAGATCTAAAATCAATGATCCAAGCTTCTGCCTTCAGAAGCTAGAAAAAGAAGAACACATTAGATCTGGATGAGTAGAAGGACAGAAATAATAAACATAAGAGAAGAAATCAATGAAATAGGAAGCAGGCAAACAATAGAGAGAACCAACGAAACCTATTTCTTTGGAAAAAGAAATCAATACAATTTATAAATCTCTAGTTAGACTGATCAACTTAAAAAGGGAGAAGATATAAATTATTAATATCTTGAATGAAAGGGGGAATTTCACTACAATCCCCTAAAGAGGGTAACAAAGACATATTTCAAACTACATCATACCAGTATATTCTTAGATAAAACTTAGGTGAAATGGACACAACTTCCTAAAATTAATACCCAAATAAATAGAAAACTTGAATGTACCTATTAAGTTGAATTCATAATCTGAAACCTTCTCAAAAGAAACTCCAAACACAGATGGATTCATTGGTGAATTCTATTAGACATTTAAGGTAGACATAATGCCAACTCTATACAAACTCTTCCACAAAATAGAGGAGGGTGGAACACTTCCCGACTCATTTTATGAGGCTAGATGTATATATTACAAGAAAAGAAAACTATGGCCCAGAATCCCTCATTAATATAGATGCAAAAATCCTTAACAAAATATTTGTAAATTTAATCCAGAACAAAAAGAAAATAAGCCATGGACAAATGGAGTCTATACTAGGAATGCAAGCTTAGTTTAATGTTTTAAAATCAATCAGTAAAATTCACTACTAACTGGAGAGAGGAGAAAAAAACATGATGATCTCAATATAGGCAGAAAATGCATTTGACAAAATTCCAAAATTCCAACACCAATTTATGATTAAAAATCTCAACACATTAGGATGAGAAATTAAAAAAAAACAACAAATAAACCCTCAACTTGATAAAGGGTATTCACCAAAAAACCCTATAGCTAACATCATAATTGATGTTGAAAAACTTCATACATTCCCTCTGAGATTGAGAACAAAGCAAGAATCTCCACTCACACCTTCTATTCTTCTATTGTACTAGGTATCCTAGTTAGTATAATAAAGCAAGAAAAAGAATCTGATAAATGGCATCAGATTTGAAAGGAAGAAGCAATTCTATCTTTGCACATGTAGAAAATCGTAGGAAATCTACAAAAAGATACTAGACTTAATAAGTGAGTTTAGCCAGGTCAATACACAAAAGCCAACTGTATTTCTATAAACTAAAAACTACTGGAAATTGAAATTTTAAAAAATCCATTGACAGTGGCATTAAAAATGTGAAATACTTCATGATAAATTTATCAACATACATTCAAGAACTTTACACTGACAACTATAATACATTAGTGAGAGACATTAAAGGAAACCCAAATAAATTGAGAGAGACCATATTCATGAATCAGAAGACTCAACATTACTAAGACAGTAGTTCTTTCCAAGTCATCAATAAATTTAACATCATTTCAATCAAAATCCCAGCAGACTTTTTTGGGTAGCAACTGACAGACTGATTCTAAAATTTATTTGAAAATAAAATGAACCTGGAGTAAACAAAACATTTTTGAAAGATAAGAATGAAACCCAAGGACTTGCACTCCCAGATTTCAAGACTTACTATGAACCTAGGAAACCAAGACAGTGAGGCATCGGGTAAGGATGGACATGGATATTAATGGAGTATGACAGTAAGACTCACACATTTATGGTCCATTGATTTTTTTAAAAAATTAATTAATTAATTAATTAATTTAGTTTTGGCTGTGTTGTGTCTTCATTTCTGTGCGATGGCTTTCTCTAGTTGCGGCAAGTGGGGGCCACTCTTCATCGCGGTGCGCGGGCCTCTCACTGTCGCGGCCTCTCTTATTGCGGAGCACAGGCTCCAGACACGCAGGCTCAGTAGTTGTGGCTCACGGGCCGAGGTGCTCCGTGGCATGTGGGATCTTCCCAGACCAGGGCTCGAAGCCGTGTCCCCTGCATTGGCAGGCAGACTCTCAACCACTGCGCCACCAGGGAAGCCCCTGGTCCATTGATTTTTGACAAAGGTGCCACGATAATTCAAGGATTGTTTTTTTCAACAAATGGTGCTGGAACAAATGGATATCTGAGAAAGTGAACCTCAATTCTTTTCTCCCTCCCTTGAAGGTGGGCGATACTTAGGGACTTGCTTCCAAAGAATCGAGCAAGGAAAGGGGAAAATAGTGACTTTACAGAGAAGAAGCCAGTGATTCATGTGGGTACTATGGCCTCCTTGTATTCTTTCCAAAAACCCACATCCCCAGGCTGATCATGAGAAAAGCATCAGACAAGCCCAGATTGAAGCGCATTCTACAGACTCTTAAAGACTGCCAAGGTCATGACGAACAAGGAATGTCCGAGACACTGTCAGACCACAGAAGACTGGAAGGCATAACGACTAAGTGTGGATTGGATCCTGGATCAGGAAAGGGACATCAGGAAAAAAACTAGTGAAGCCTCAATAAAGTCGAGGATCTAGTTAATAACAACAACAAAAAACAATAATAAAAAGTTTATTATTGAGTCAAGGGCTTGATAAGCGCTTTTCATGTTAATAAAAAGTTATTGGGCTTCCCTGGTGGTGCAGGGGTTAAGAATCTGCCTGCCAGTGCAGGGGACACGGGTTCGAGCCCTGGCCCGGGAAGATCCCACATGCCGCGGAGCAACTAAGCCCGTGCACCACAACTACTGAGCCCGTGCTCTAGAGCCCATGAGCCACAACTACTGAGCCCGTGCTCCGCAACAAGAGAAGCCACCTCAATGAGAAGCCCACGTACTACAATGAAGAGTAGCCCCTGCTCACTGCAGCTAGAGAAAGCCTGCGCGTATCAACAAAGACCCAACACAGCCAAAAATAAATAAATAAATTTATTTTAAAAAAAGAAAGTTATTTTCATACGAAAAAAAGTTAGAACTCAGATTTTATTCTAACATCTACTATCAAAAGAACTGAATTAAGAGTTTTCATAAAGAGCTACTCCGGCATAAAAATATTTAAAGCAACCAGTGCTCCTATGTAAACGCTGTCACTTGAAAGATGAGACCCTGAGACACAGAACCATCAGGGCCTCACTCACACACCATCCAGCACAGTATGGGTGGCATCAAAATTCTATTCTGTAGACATCAATTTTGCAAAAATTAAAATTAAATTAATACTAAATTTTAAAAAGAAAAATAAACCTCAACTTTTGCCTCAGGCCATACACAAAAATTAACTCAAAATGGATCACTGACTTAAATGTAAAAGCTAAAACTATAAAACTTGTAGAAGAAAACAGAGGAGAAAACTTCACAACTATGGGATAAAGTAAGATTTCTTTGGACACAAAAAGTAGAAACCATAAAAGAACAATTGATACATTGGACCTAATCAAAATTTAATTCTGGTTATTGAAAGACACTCATAAGAAAATGAAGAAGCAAGTTGCAGATGAGGAGAAAATATTTATAATATCTACCTGACAAAAGGTGTGTATCCCAAATATACCAGGAATGCTTTCAATTCAAGAGTAAGAGGGAAAACTACCCACCACCACCACAACCAACAAATCAGAAAAGATTTGAACAAATACTTCATAAAAGAAGATTTAAGAATGGCCAGTAAATACTTTAAAGATACTCACCATCATTAATCACTAGGGAAACACAAATTAAAACCAAATGCAGTACCACTCCACACCCAATAGAATTGATTAACACAAAAAGGACTGACAATGTCAAGTGCTGCTGAGACTGTGAAGCAACGGGAACTCTCGGACATTATGGGTGGGGATGCAAGGTGTGCAGGGAAATTGCCTGGCAGTACTTTTTATAAAGTGAAATATACACTTAGCCATGTGATCCACCAATCCCATTCAATCCCATTGACTCCAAGGGAAATAAAAATATATGTCCCTATAAATGCTTGTACTTGGATGCTCACGGCTGCTTTATTCATAAAAGTCCCCAACCTGAAATAACCCAGATGTCCTTCAACAGGTGAATGGATAAACAAACTGTGGTCCAGTCATACCTGGAACGTTACTCACCAATAAAAAGGAAAGAATCGCTGATACACACAACACATGGACGAGTCTCAAAAACATTAGGTCGAGTCAAAAAAAGAGTACACGTGTTAACGTAATTTCATTTTCTGTGAAACTCTCAAAAAGACAAATCTAATCTATGGTGTCAGAGAGCGGTTGGTTGGTGGCTGACAGAGACCAGGAGCGGAGGGACAGGGGCTAAGTGGGAAGAGGCACAAGAGAACTTTTTTAGGTGATGTAAATGTTCCCAGTCTTGGTTTTGGTGGTAGTTAACAAGGATGTATAGAACTTTCAAAGCTTATCAAAATATACACTTAAATGGGAGCATTTTATTATGCATAAATCATACAGAAATAAGCGTGATCAAAGATCCAAAAGGAAGTGGGATTTTAAGAAAACAACACCACTGACTGAGGCATCCTGGGGGCTGGCCTTTTTGCCTCACAGTCTGAATGGTCAGGACAGGTACTGGGCCCAGGGAGACAAGAGTGGGGTGTCACCCAGTGTCTGCTAAGTCGTCAGGACCGGGTGGGAGGGGGTGGGGCTGGGCATCCTGGGGGTTTGTGGCGGGCAGAGTATGGCTGTCTCTGCAGCAGTACGCGGCTTTAGATTCTGTAACAGTACTGGGCTTCAGATTCAACGCCTAACTCATACATATTCAATCACAGGCGCAGCCTGAAGCTTTTTTTTTTTTTTTCTTTTAATTTAAAAAATGATAGCAAGGCCTTACCAGAGAGTTGCTTGATGGCCACAGGTCTCACTTTGTAGGGAGTCCTGCAAGAGAGAAGGCAGTTGCACTGTAAGATGCTGTCAAAGATGTTCATGTGCATCTGGTTCGAGAGAGAAGCACTTGGGCTGAATTAGAATTCAGTGAATTAGGGCTTTTTAAAATGAATTTCTTTGGCAGGTCTGAGCTCTCTCATTCAGAAGAATTCTAAATACTTTAAATATATCATTTAAACAACGGACCTCCTCTATAATGTTCATATTTGGTTAATAAAATAAACATGTTGAATGCAGCTGGGATGGCACAGAATTGTCCTGGTCTGTCCTGACACGTGACTGTTACAGGAGGCTCTCCCTGTTTTGCTCTGAGCTCCTGGAGACTGCGTCCCCCAAGTGCACAAGAGAGGATGGTGTCAACAACTCAGGCGAAAATGCACTGGCACCTCGGTGATGTCACCACCGGTAATCATGAGACCCACGGGGGGTGGGGAGAGGATACTGGTGATAGGAAAGACAGAGTAAAGGTCACTGTCCCTGACATACAAGGACCTCTGGCAAAGGTGGGGGGGAGACAAGTCAATGGAAAATAGGCAAAGAATAGGAACAGGCAATCACTGATAACAGTTAATAAAAATAAAAAGAGGGACCTCAAGAAAGAGGCTATTTTTCCCCAGATTTTGGAACCTGGTAACATGAATGCTACGAGGGCACAGGGACTCAGGCTCTCACAGGTATTGCTGGTGGGAGTACGGATTGCCACCACCTAGGGGAAAGCAACCTAGCAGCACTGATTCAAATGTAAACTCCTTCGTCTCAGCATGGGAACCTAGGAACGAAAGTATTAATTCTTTTGGTTATCTTACACAGGGATACCTTCATATGTCACTCGCTCATTCATTCAACACATTTTACACAGAGTGCTCGGTGTGGTCGGGTTCTGGTGATATAAGAGTGAATCAGGGCTTCCCTGGTGGCACAGTGGTTAGGAATCCGCCTGCCAATGCATGGGTTTGAGCCCCGGCCCGGGAAGATCCCACATGCTGTGGAGCAACTAAGCCCGAGCACCACAACTACTGAGCCTGCGCTCTAGAGCCTGTGAGCCACAACTACTGAGCCCTCATGCCACAACTACTGAAGCCTGTGCGCCTAGAGCCTGTGCTCCACAGCAAGAGAAGCCACTGCAGTGAGAAGCCTGCGCACTGCAATGAAGACCCAATGCAGCCAAAAATAAATAAATAAAATTAAAAAAAAAAAAAAGAGTGAATCAGACAAGAACACTCTGCCCTCACAGATCCCACGTTCCACGGTCAAGTACACGTTGAAAGGACGTGAATGCTGCTGTTTGAATGGCTAAGAAATGTCATCCGCCGGGGCCAGATGACACATTAGCTGAACTGTGGAGTGTCATTCAGTTGTCAAAAAGATGGAGATGAGTGAGCAAGTACTGACGTGGAGGGATGCCCACGACATCTCGTTAGGGAGACACGGCAAGTTACAGGGTCACAGACTGAGAGTCAGCTCAGCGATGGAGAAAGAAAGTACAGAGACTCTGGAAGGAGTTACACCAAACACCAGACTCTGAACAGTGGCTAACTGGCATCCTGTGGTTTAGCAGTTACAGGGCACACGGAAGATTGTTTGCATTTAAAATGCCAATAAAGTATAAAAATAACAACTGCGTGGCACTAATAGGTGATGGATGGACAAGCCCACGGTGGTCTCGAGTCCCGCCTCCCCACGAGGGGTTCCTCCTGGTGGAGCCCGTGAGGGGCAAGTCAACCCCCCCCATCCCCCCCGCAGGAGCGTGCACCTTGCCTGGGGAAAGGCCCTCTTCCAAAGGTCCCCGGAAGTTGGTTATTTGGGACTTGGGGCACTTTCCCTACAGAGGTTTCATCATAGTGGTGTTTGGGTCCTGGGAGATCTCAGAACATCCTGCTCAGAATCCACGCGGTTTGAAGGGTGGTTCCACCTGTAGAGCAGGTGAGACCCCGGCTGGGGCGGGGCTTGGCCAAGGCGGTACTAGCTGCCTCCGTCCTCACGCTGATGGCGAGCAGGGCGGGCGAGTCCACCCTCCCCGGGCCCTCCCAGCAGCCGTCAGCCTCGCCAGCTTGCAGGTTTCCAGGAGCCACCGCTCAGGGAAGGGGGGAACCTCCCTGAAGCCCACCGCGTGTGCGGGGCTGACTTTGAACCAGGGGCGTGTCCAGACCACGTGTCGGTGCTGCCTGGGGGGGCCAGGGCTGCGGCGATGGGGTGAGGGGCGCGGAGAGCCACGGCGAGGTGGGCGTCACCTCTCCTCTCTCCTCCTCCCTCAGCCCCATGAGCAGCACTGATGCTGGGGCAGTGGGTGGAGAGACGGGATCCCAGGCCCGACGGGCGCAGGAAGGGGCCTTCCCTTCCCCCCTTTCTCTTCTCTCTCCCTCCCCTGCAGCCACAAGGACTGTCTTCCCCTGCTCTCCACAGGCCGCCGCTGGCCGGGAGGTGACAGTGACGGCACAGAGGAGGTGTGGATGGGGAGAGACAGAGCCGCGTGTCCCGAAAGACTCCCCCTCCCCGTGTCAGAGGCGCTGACCACAGCTGGCTCCCCAAGATTACTCTTGGCCCTTGGTTCCTTAATCCTGTTGACTCAACAGCAGGAATATTCTCAGAACCAGTTATGTTGCTTCCACGATTGAATAAACTCCTGCCTTGGCCTAAATTGAGTTGCAGCTTCATCATTTCTTCCTCAGCAACAGAATTGAGATAAACCACTTTCCATTTGCCTTGAACTTGTATTTGTCTTTTTCCAAAATGCCTCTTTTCAAACACGTTTAGTGGGAGCCGCGCCGGAATGCAGGAAGCATTTCTCCCCAGCTGAGGGGATGGGCACACACACCATCCTTGTAAGCGCTCAGCCATTTCATCCTGTGGACAGCTTCATGTATCACAACTTGGCTAAAATTGGAAATAAAGGAGCGTTTGTATCACACGTGGGCCGTGCCGTCCCGGCTCTCCCCTCTCTCCACACGCCCCATTTTTTCCTCATACTACTTAAGGGTCTGTTTCTCTCCTTCAACAAGGATCTTGAAGCGGCGGAGGCAGAAACGGAAGGGTGGTCAAGAAGCAACACGCTGCTCAGTGGGACACCATGGGATCCAGAATGTCCCCTTGTCCAGAAAGGAGCACTGAGACCAGACGCTGTCCCGCCGAGCGTGATCTGAACGAAGCTGGGACGTGTCTACTTGTGTTTGTTAGTCTTTAGGAATGAGGGCGATTAGCAATCAATCACCTTTCTTATCAGCTCCAAAAGAGACAGGAAGCTACTCAGCCCATTGCTAGATTAGAGCCTCTCTGACTTAGGTAAATATGTTCCAGCTTATTTAAAATGCTGCTCTGAACGTTCTCTGATCGTTAAGGGAAGAAGCATTTTGAAGGGAGAGTCAGAAGGTCATGAGATTTAGTTTGACATGAGCCGAAAAGTTCAGTGTAAGAGAACTGAAACTGGGGAAAACTGGGACCCCCGACTTCTCATCAGTAACCAGGTAGTCACAGTCAAGAGCCCTTGTAATTTGGAGAAGAGGCTGTGAAAAGTGCCCCCTGCAAGTGTGAACCGGGCAGAAAGCAGGCAAGGCGGATGAGTTGGCACCTGCAGGAGAGCCTCTCCTGGGAGGCGGTTCCTGAATCCGAGGCTGGGGGCAGGGTACAGGCATTGACAAGGCTGGACCGAGGGGCTGCAGGGTCTTCAGCGGTGGAGGAAGCTGGAGGGACACGACCTGACTTGACCGTCTTCTGGGAAGAAACAAAATTTATCCAGCACTTTCCGAGAAGGGGAAACCCTCTGTCTGGTAGAGGTGACCTTCTGGCACTGGCAGGCTGAGCACCCACCTGGGGGTCGAGAGTAGTTTCTTAGGTTTTGCCCACTTTATACCGGTGATTCTCACCCTCGCTGCGTATTGGAATCACCCGGTGAGCTTTAAAAAAAAAAATCCCTCAAAAATCCACATTTCCTGGGTCCTAGTGGGATGATCGCTGGTGGTTTGAACCTGCAGGCAGGGCTGACGGTCACTGGTTTGGTCGGACTAGGTTATACCGCGCATGTTTAGAGGGGGCGGGACCCCCGACGGCAGCTGGAACCGTGGGACCGGAGAATTAGAGGCAAACGGAGCAGATCCGAGGCCTCGCTGGGGCTCGTGCATGACCCGGGGTGGGGGGGTGAGCAGGCGGGAAGGGAACCTTGGGGAACGCCGCCTTTCGGGGGCTGAGAGTGGGAAGCAGACACAGCCGGGGGGAAGATGATGGAGGCAGCTCGAGAAAAGGAGAAGTCCATGACCTCAAATGCAGGGAGCAGACAGAGGCAGGGGAGGGGATGCCCAGTGCAGAGAACAGTGATTAAGGAGGTCCCGGCCAACAGCATCACCACCTGGGAACCTGCAGAAATGCCAGGGGAGAGGGAGGGAGGGGGCTCTGCTTCAGCCAGCCCCCCGGGGTGTGCGTGAGGCTGGTGGCCTGGGGGACAATGGGCAGCTCTGCGACGAGAAAGCAGTGGGGACCACATGCACCGGTTCTCAGCCTTGCCAACACTGACATTTGGGCAGGTGAGTCTGGGGTGGGACCAGCCCTGGGCACTGCGGGAGGTAGAGCAGCAGCCCTGGTCTCTGCCCGCTGGGTGCCAGAGACCCCATCCCCTGGCGTGGCAGCCAAAATGCTCCAGGCTTCGCCAAGTGTCTCCTGGGGAACAAAACTGCCCCCCGTTGAGAAGGGCTGGCACAGAATACAGAGCCAAAGGAGATATGATGAAGTGACAGAACAGAATGGACAAACTACAAACTGCTTTAAATTAATTCGGGAAAAATGCAGTTTTGCCCCATCAGACACCGGCCTGCACGGACAGGGCACTTCCCTCTGACGACATCGTTGTACCTTGTGGACGTCAGGGGTGACAGGTCACTCGTGACTTTCCTTATGAATACAGATCTGGGTCAGGCTGGAGCTTATGCCACAATTTACGACAATCTTCCTGGAGCCTCCAGGGATGCAATTAGCATCGCTCCTTCCGGGGAGCCCGGAGCCGGTAATCAGAGCGTAATCAGAGCCAGAACGCGTGGGGGCAGAGGCTCCTGATGACGAAATTAAAAGTTCAGGAGATTGGGGCTTCCCTGGTGGCGCAGTGGTTGAGAATCTGCCTGCCAATGCAGGGGACACGGGTTCGAGCCCTGGTCTGGGAAGATCCCACATGCCGCAGAGCAACTAGGCCCGTGAGCCACAATTGCTGAGCCTGCGCGTCTGGAGCCTGTGCTCCGCAACAAGAGAGGCCGCGATAATGAGAGGCCTGCGCACCGCGATGAAGAGTGGTCCCCACTTGCCACAACTAGAGAAAGCCCTCGCACAGAAACGAAGACCCAACACAGCCATAAATAAATTAAATAAATAAATAATTTAGAAAAAAAAAACTTCGCATTTCATTTAAAAAAAAAAAAAGTTCAGGTGATTGATGGATGCAGTGGAGGGGGAGGGGAGACCGGGCGGAAGCACCCAGATGCTCGGGGAAGGACAGTGCTGGCCGCTCGCCACGGAGCTCGGAGGACATCAGAGACTGTTCAGATGTTCTAGGACTTTGTACATCCCAAGGGTTTGTCACTTGCCGGGCTTTCTGCACCAAAGCCTGGCAGTCTTTGCGAGGTCTTGAGCCCTTGCCTGGGGCCAGGCATCCTGCACCCAGGCCGGCGTGGGTGGCTGACAGGTGGCTTCAGGGGACAGAGGAAGAAGAGCTGGTGCCCATCCCTGGGCGCTCAGCTGTGCACACACCTTTGCTCGGGGGAACCTTTTGGGCACCTACAGCAGAGGTCCCAGGGACCCCATCATGGGAGCCCAAATACTCCCACGCTGCCATCAGGGGGCCAGGGCCCTCCAGTGGCCGGGAACTTCGAGGGTCTGCCTGGGCACGCTCTCTCCTGCGGCTAGAGTAGCTGGCCTGGTTCAGTCGGGGGGGGGCACCCCGATGGCCGGATTGACACGTGTCCCTCGGAGGGGGATGCAGTGAGGGGCAGGAGAAACAGGGGTCCCGAGGGGCACCCCACTCCCAATCACGCTGCTGCTTCTGGCCTCGCAGGGCACGTGGGCTGGATTCTGCCTGGCCCTGCTGCAAATACAAAGTGGGGACCACCGGGGACGTCGCCAGCCGCGGGGCAGAGGGCCAGGCGCGGATGGGAGAGGCTCTGCTTGGACTCCTTGTACTCCCTCCGGCCGCATGCAGCTGGGCTGTTTTACAGATGTTCACAGGTGTGTTTCCTGCCCAAGTCTTTTCCTCTCTAGGTCTCTCCTGGTTTCGCTCCTCTGGCCCCCAGGCTTCCCAGCCCCCAACCTCCGCCATCTTGGGCAGAGTAGCTGGTGGGCAGTGCTTGACAACTGCAGGACTTGCCCCAGGGGGTCAACGCCCAGCGCTGCCCAGGGAACCCGGTCAGGGAATCTCCTGCCCCGATGGACTGGGGGCGGCTCTGCTACTGCCACTCAGTGCCTCGGTTTCCCCATCTGTAAATGCCCCCTCGGAGGGCTCTTGTGGAGCCTCGGAAAGGTCCCTGGCCACACTTAGAGCTGCTACCTTCTTGGAAAGTGACAAGTTCTGCAAAGGAACCAGCAGCCTCCTTCCCAGACCCTCCCATCTTTGGTTTAAATTCAGATTTTCCTGCAGCAGTATATTTAAAAAACAACCATGGAGGCCCTGCCGTGCATGCAGAGAGCTGTCAGACACACCACGAGAAGGAGCTGACGTAGCCCACCAGCCGCTTACCGTTCCGAATTGGCGGGCATGGTGGGGTCGATGGAGACCATGGCGTCATCCGTGGTCAGGAGGGAGATGGTCGTGTTCCTGGAAGACAGGAGAAGCCAGTGTCCTCACCCCGATGGTGTCCCCTGGGTGCACACTTGAATCTGGGCCTCCCATGAGGTAGGAGCCTGGGTAGCAGGCCCGTCCTGCCCAAGGGGCCATGAGGAGTCGGCCTCAGGACACTGGCCCTCAGCTTGTAAACAAAGTTACGGGCTGTGTGTGTACTTCTAAATGCTCAGTAGATGTGTAAGTAATTTAAAACGGGAATTGGAGAAAGTGTAATTTGTTGAGTTGGGAGATTAAATTGTGGTAAAGTAGAAATGAACATTTGTATCAGCCAGTGATGAATTCAGGGTTTGCCTTTCTACTTCATTTCCCGTGGGAGTCTATCTAAATGGGTAAAAAGCTCTCCTACCAAACAGTTTTAAGTGGATCAATTGAATCTTCCTCCAACTTCTCATCTGTGGGGTCTTTCACGCGAGGTGTTGCCTTAACCACGTGACTTAACTCTCTGGTTTTCAGTTGTGTATCAAAATCTGTGCAATGCGGGTGACACCTGAAACCCAGGTTGTTCTAAAGAATAACATTTATTTATTTCTTAGCACATTGCTTAATAAAAGATGCCCCAAACTGTGTACTATTTCTGGCTGCTACAAACCGCTACTTGCTGTAACTTCAGGTGTGTAATCTCATCCCTGACTCTCCTTTTTCTCACCTGACTCTGAAAGGCTCCTACTGTCCTTCTCTCTCACCCTCCTTGACCTGGGTCATAACCTTAGTTAACTGCAGGTCAAAGCTGCTCCTGATCACTCTCTATAGTTGGGAAGTTAGGACAGAAAATCCACTTGCTGGAACAAACTGTTGATTTTGGGAAAAGAATTCTTCTGGAATTCTTATGGTTCTATAAGGTAGATTTCTGGTCTTTTCAACTTATTTCTGACATCAGTCTTTTCCTAAACCTTGATCTGTGATGAGCCCCTCTCTCCCCCTTGCTGGATCATTTGGGGCTGGGGGACCAAAGTCTAAACACTACTACCGTCCTTTACCGTTTCTCCCAAAGCAAAGGAATAAACGAAAGAAAAAAAGAAACTCTGAAGACAGTGGTTTCTGCCTAATTCCGCCCAAAGGTTCCTTCCGTGTAGCACAGCGGTGGCCGAAACCTCCAGGGACTCATCCACTGATTCGAAAGGTCCCGAGTGCAAGGTACAAGGTGAGCCCACGGGCCCTACCACCCCTCTTGTCCCCTAGACTCGGCCACTCGCCCTCGCAGGTACCTGTCCCTCCAGGTGAATTTAAAGGCGTCCCCCTGGCGGGGGCAATTCCGGGTCACTCACCGAGGCAGACCGGTGGCGATGCAGAACAGGTCCATAATGTCGCTGGAGTTGCAATACTTGCTAAAGACCACCTGCAAAACAGAAGCAGAAGGCCGTGAGGGTGAGGCAGGAGCAGGGCAGCTGGTTTCCATGGTGACGTCAGATTCCAGAGCTTCCTCTCTGGTCCCGACCTGCAGGTTAATTTTACAAGGAAAAAACAAAATAACCGTGGGCACTGGCGTGTTACATGCACGTCTCTTCACTGAGTCGATTTATAGAGGTTGAGAAAAACTTCACTTTTTTGTTCGCTGAAAAGAGTTGTGAAAAACAACGCTATCACCCACATAAGGACGCCTGCCGGTGACATGCTGCCTCGTGCCCATCATGGTGATGTTTGACGCACCATCAACAACCTCGGCTTAATTATATCACATTGCAGGGGGTCTCCAACGACCTCCGGGGCCATTATGCAAAAGAAATTTAAGATCATTAGCTTAAAAACAAAAGATTGCCTTTTAGGATTTGGGGGCTGAGGTGCAGGACCAAATCCAAGAGGGAATCACCCTGAGAAAGGGTCCGATTGGAACCGTCGGTCTGCATAGTGAACAAATTTCACCGGAGGCAATTTTTACACACGGCCTGGGTGTCCAGTCCCTGCTGGACAGGAGAGAAACACGTCACATCAGCATCTTTTGTCCGAGGGGTCTCGATTGTGAATCTGGGCTCCGGAACCCCTCCCTGAGAGAGGGGGCTTCACGTACAGAGAGGGGGGTTGCTCTCCAAGGCTGGACAGCGCACGGGACAGTCCACGCCAAGGCTCCCATTTTCACCGTAACAGAGGTTTTCCGTCAACATTTTCCCTGGCTAATTGCTGTAAGGCCCCTCTTGCTCACCAGCAGGAGTCCGTGGGCGTGGGGAGAGCCAAGCTGAGGAGAGTGGGCATTTTTCAGTGCCCAGAGCGCTATTTTTTCAGCCAGATCAGTTTGCGTCTTTTTTTATTGGAAACAGTAAAACAGAGTAAGCAGATATTTTTCCCCACAAACGTAGCTGTTCCCTGACTACCACGGCCTCCTGTGTGCTGCCCGGTCTGGCTACGCTGAGACTCAGCCAGCGCCACTGTCCGGGCTGCCCGCTTGCCCCCCGAGGTGGTATTCACATCCTTGGTGACAGGGCCTTTGGTCGGCACTGTCCACCCGGCGGCCACCGGCCTGGCTCAGAGCTGGTCCCGCCTGGACCCCGGCAGCAGCCCCTGCACTGGCCCTGCTGGGTCTCAGCCCGGCACCCACCCTTGGTTTCTAGAACTCAAACCTGGTTGTACCCCTTTCCTGTGCAGATGCCTCTGCTGCCCCGCACGCCCACCAGAGAAGGTCCACCTCCTCGCTGGGCACCTGAGGTTCTGGGGTATGTCCCTCGACGCTGTGCCCTCGCCAAGCTCCCGCCCCTGCCTTCACTCCGGTCCACGGGTGCTCCTGCCTCGCCCTCTGCTCTGGGTCCCCCCTTCCCAGAGACCCTCCTCCGCTCTCCCTCCTCCCAGCCCTCGGGACTCAGGGCCAGCTTCTCCACACGGCCCCCCGACCCCACCGCCAGAGGAGTCTTGCGCCTTCGTCCCCCCCCCCCGGCGTTTTCACGACAGTGCGTCCCAGCGCCCCCAGCACAGGCCTTAGCTCACGCCTCGGCCTTTGCAGCTGTGACCAAGACGGGTGAGGTGCGAGGTCCTGGCCATTCGCCCACTGACACGGGACCATTTCTGACTTTCCCATTCAAGCCTCTGTGAAGTTCGTGTCCACCTGGTGCAGGCTGACTGCATGGGTTTATTCCAGACCCCAGTCAAAGGAGAGGGTGGGCCGAGGCAGAGGACAAGACAGCTCTGTCTGTGAACATTCGATTTGCCCGGAGATTCCGGAACAGGGCGAGGTGGCTTGCAGGTCATGACCAGATGCTGGTCAGGAGCTGAGCGTGACTCCAGGAAGTTAGTGCTGACAAGGCCCTCCCCAGGGAGGGAGGTGGGAAGAAAGACCAGGAGCTTGGAATATCCTGGGGGCCTTGACAAGAGTTGAGTTTGCCCAACTTTATAAGCACTGCAGATGAAATCTGGAGGAGCCAGTCTTTTGTGATGGCTTCCTAGCCTCGGGATAGCAAATAATAGAAGCTTTAAAAAATCCAATTATGAAGCAGCAAAACAAACCCAGAAGGGCCCACAGGGCACACTGACATTCTTGCTGCCCCTTTGTAACCGATCCAGCCCAACCTAGTGAGGGAGGTCGGCCTTCTTCTGGGTCCAGAACAGTCTTTGAGATTATTTTTGACTGGGGGGATGGAAGGAAATCAGAAATAAGCAGAAAAGATTGCATCGGGTATATTCCATTGCAATGGAAAACCATGCTGTGTCCATCTGTAAATCCATTTCAACATTCCTCTACTGTAGAGAAATGCAGGGTTCTTTGATTGCACTTCTGAACTGGTTGTAACATCTTGTCGTTTCCCTTGTTCAGCCAACAAGTTAGTTTGACGTGTGGCCATTTCACATCTGTGCGAGAGTCAGGCTTTTGCCTTATTTAGTTAGTTAGTTAATGAGCCTTTAGCAGGGCCAACGCAGGTGAGAGGCTGGGTGAAGCATCACGTGAACCCTAACATCGGAAGTGCTTGGACAGCCTAGGTCTTGGCCGAGTGTCAGGAGAAGCTCCCGGCCTAGATGGGTTGTTCCTGGTGTGGGAAACCAGTCCCTGTAGCACAAAGGCTTGGTTGGCCTGGGAAGAACCCCTCCCCCGCCCCCGTCACCAGGCAGCCTGGTCAGGAGGGCACAAGGCTTTCTGTTCCCATGCTGAATCATTCTGCAAATCCTTTATCCTCTATCCAGAAATAAACAGCGGGGGAAAAAAGCGTTGGTGAAATGAAATTTAAACGTGAAAAGTGGAGGCAGCATGATTAACAGAGAAATAAGGGTCTTACGTTGCCCCGGGGCTGCAGCTCATCAGTAAGCACGGCAGGTCACCCCAGACCCTTTCATGTGGCTTGGTCGGCAGCACCGCGATGTTAAAACAGGACAAGAGAAAAAAAGGGAGAGCCCAGAGGCCTCTCTTCTGCTGGATGTTGGTCCTCCCTCATATTCAACTGGGGCCTGTGAACGTCAGAGGGAACTTCGGCACCTGGAACCTTCCTGCTGCCTGCAGAGCTGGGTAACAAATACTCATGGAAACCAGCCACCCGCCAAGCTGTGTTCTGAGGGGTCCCCGGAGGAAGCAGCACACAGAGCTGGACGAAGCTCCCCTGGGCCCAGCCGGCGAGGGGTCAGGGGGTCAGGATCACAGCCCAGGCTTCCCTCTGTCCAGCACACACACGTGACCCAAACAGCTCTGACTCGCAGGCTCTGCATGGCGTGTAATATCTGTATTCACCCCCCGCCCACCCAGCGATGGTGTCCTGGCGAGAGCAGGGGGTCCTGCGCTCCCTGTCTGTTATTCTTCTATCCATCGGTTCCCTCCCGGTGCCCCGCCCACCCCTCCGCCGTCGCGGGCAAGACCGCCACCACCCCGTAGCCCCAGTTTGCCTTTCTGCGAATGAGGTCCATCATGCCAGCGGCACCTGCCTCTCAGGGCTGAGATGGGCGATGCGCGAGGGAACGTGCTCGAGCACAGCCCTCAGGACGCTGCCGCTCTAACACCAAATTCAGCTGCGCGCCAGCTCTGCTCCTGTGAACCTCCCGGCCCCCGCTGGCTAAAATCCTGACTGTGGGCGGAAGTCTCCAGGGCTCTTCAAGTTGCCAAACGCACCCAAAGTGACTTTTGGCCCTCCTTTGTCGGGCACCCAATTTTATTTCAGTAGGACCTCAAATGTACGACTGCAGGATTTCCAGAGCGTGAAGAAAGGACGTGTAACCCAGCTCCTCCGTTTCCACTGTTTCTTGGTAGGCGGGGGACCCTTGGCTCCAGGAAGGCAGGGATGGAGCCCGGGGTGGGAGTTCCAGGCCGCGAGCTCTCAGCAGGACGGTGCTGGGGCTTTGTGGGGAGCGACCAACAGTGCAGACGAGGAAGAGAGGTGAGTGTCCCGGGGCACACGCAGGTTGACCGGGCTTTCTGGCTCAGTGCACGGTTGGGACTGGCCTTGACCCATCCTAGTCGGGCAGCCCAGGAAACGGGCCCAGGGCTCTGGTCAGGGCTGTGCCCTCCCAGGCGGGTTGCTGGGTGGGGACCTTTCTGAAGACATCCTGCAGGCCTATCCTTACAGGTGGGGACTTGGGAGCGAGACCCAGGGGACTCCCGCGGCCCAGCCACAGCCCTCAAAGCACAGGGCACCTCCCTAGAGCCCTGGCCGGGCAGCCCTGGTGCCGGGGAACCTGCCCCTGCCCGCAGCCTGACCTACAACTGTCGGGCCAGCACACAATCTCCTTTCCTCGTGAGAACTTCACTAAGCGATCCGGAGCTGGTGGCAATTGGGGTGAGTCACAGGGTCACGGGGAGTCTGACCTGGGCTGACCACACCAGGCCACCCACGAGATCACTAAGGAGGCGCAGCCCCCGGAGAAGGGAGGGGAGGGAGGCCGGATCACAGTGGGCAGAGGGCAGGAGAGCCCAGTGTCTTGAGTTGCCATATACGCACGGTATATGGATTATGCCCCCTGACGCGCATGACTTAAAATCCACGTATGAGTTCACGCAGGTGAAGCTTCTTAAAACAAAGTTTCAAAAAATGCTGGTGTTGATGTCCATCACCTGCTGTCCTCTGCCTTCCTGCCTCCCCCCTTTAAGGTGGTGGATGGAGGAGGAGTTGTGGGGGGCCGGCTGCCGGTGTGGGGCATCCGCGGTCCAGGCACGGGATGAGCCTGGCTGCTGGAAGCGGGTGGGGGTGGGGGAGGGCCACCCTGGGGGCGGTGCTCAGGCACGAGGAAGATTTCGAGTAGAGTGCCCTTTCATTTGGGTTCCACAGGTGGAAGCGACTTGTCCCTGCCCCTGCCCCATTTACGCTGGTCATTTAGGCATCTGTTCGGCGCAAATGTGGTCGGCAGTGGCTGCTGAGAACACTATTTCCTCTGCTGAGTAATGGGGAGCCCGCCCAGGAGGCGCAGTGATAAGAGAGCAGAGACACCCAGAAAGCAGAGAGACAGCACCGTCCCCCGCACCTCTAAGCACCCTCGGGGGCTGGGATGAGCACCCTTGGGGCCTGGACTCGGAGAGGGGAACCTGAGTTTGGTTTCCTATTTCTATCTGAGGCACTTCCTTGCAGCTGCTGAGAACATTTCTTGCTGGGTTTGTCAAGTTTCGGTTTGGACTGGCATGGAGTCAGCGACCACTGGAAGCTGTGGGTTTCTCACTCAGACATTTGTGGCTCTACGTTGGGAAATGCTCCCAGTCCTGGACAAATGTGACAACCAAATGGCAATTTAGGTTTGGGTTGAGAAAGACAAAACCCACCACTATCACAAAAGAAAAGTTCAGTTTGTGGATGTTGGAAGGGGACCAGGGACCAGGCAGGGAGGGGGACGGTCGGAGGCCTCCTGAGACTGCAGTGTGTCCCCGGGAATTTTCTCTGCCAGGCCGGCTACAATCTTTTTCACCAGGGAGACAGCTCACGAAGCTCGTAAACCAGGATGGTATTAGTTCCCTTTCAAAATCAGTAAAAACTATGGATGTCAGGTAAGTTGTGCTTTTGGGGTTGGCTACTGTAAAACATGCAATTATGTTCGTCTTGCTGTTAACGCTCGCACCGAATGTGAAATTTTTTATTCGACTGCATTAGCAACAATTTTCACGGAGCGTCTTTGAACTTGGAGTAATGAATCTTGAGCAAAATTTTCCTCGTTGTAATTCTTCTGCAGTTTTTCCCCCGAAGTGATTTTAAACGGCTGCAGCTGAAGATGAGAGCCGGGGTACGTGGACACCAGGATGCCGAGGTCCTGAAGCAGGCAGGGAAGAAAGGCACTTCTCCTTTCCCAGCAAGCTGTCCTTCCCGAGGGCACGTGGCGAGCTCTGTTCCTCCACGCGGTACCCGGCTCCGGTTCCTTCCTCTGTTAATGAGAACTCGACGCCTCTTCCAGCAACGTTCACTCTGGCCCCTCCTCGCTCCATCCACGTCGGCTATTGATCTCAGCCCCCCAGCATCTTAAATCTCAGCACTGACACTTCATCATACTTGTATTTACTTGATGATGATGAATTTTACGCGTCACACGGCATCAGAAATCTCCACCCAACCAAACTAGGGTACTGACTTCTAAAAATAGCCACATTGGCCTCCAAGAAATGGAAGGCAAACCACCACATTGGCAAGAACGAAAAAGTGATGGAGAGCCCAAATCTGGAAGTAACCCAGATGCCCTTTAATAGGTGAATGTTAAACAAACTCTGGTCCGTCCACACTGTGGATGAATTACTGATCTACACAACTGAGATGGATTCCAAGGGATTTATGCTGCGTGAATAAAAAGCCAACCCCAAGAGGTTACATGCTGTATGATTTCACTTATACGACATTCCTGAAACGACAAAATTATAGAGATGGAGAACAGTGTTAGGGATGGAGGTGGGGGGTAGGAGGGTGGGGCTCCGGGTGGAGGATGGAGGTGGGCGTGGTCACAAAAGGGCTGGGACTGTCCTCTACCGTGACTGTGGCGGTGGATAAGAGACCCTACACATGTGATTGAATTGTACAGAACTCAACACACACACTCAGATGAGCTCAACAAAACGGGGAAAGTCCACATAAGGCGGGGGACTGTCTCATGGTTACATCCTGGCAGTGACCCTGTACTGTGATTTTGCAAGACGTTACACTGGGGGAAACGGGGTGAAGGGTACACAGATCATTCTGCAGTATTGCTCACAACTGCATGCTAATCTCCCATTGTCCCCAAGAGCTTATCTGAATAAAGTGAAGGCACCAACCCTGTCTGGGAGTGGGGAGAGGCATGCCCTTCCAGGAATGTGTGTCCAGATAGCCCTGCTGGGAAACAGCGTGGCCATATGTGTGCCCTTTGACCTGGAATCCCATTTCCAGGAACTGCTCTTAAGAAAATAACAGCAAACGTAATAAAGAGAGCATTTATTAAGTTCCAGGCAGTGTTCTAGTCACCTCCCAGGCTTAGGCCCAAACCACTGCCCTGCACGGCCCCTTCGCAAGCAAAGAGCTAGTGGGGTTGTTCCTTGTGTGTTAGTTATTGCAGAGAAATGGAATTAAGATGAATATCTCAAAGCAATGAAATGATTACATCTTAGTAAGTCTCAACGATGGAACATTATATAGGCATTAAAATCACGTTTTTGAATACCGGTAATGTAATGCTGAGTGACAATGATCAAAATAAAAAATTATGTAAAAGAAAGCGATTCTCTCTCCCTCTCTCTCTCTGAAAAGAAAACACCAGCAGGAGAGGTCCTGAAATGTTCGCACTGTCTGGTGGAATAACGGGTTCTTTTCTTTTCTTTTTTATGCTGCTCTGTATTTTTAAAATATTCTACGATGAATACGCAGGGCTCTTATAACCAAGAGAAAAGTTACCTAGATCTAGAAGCTGAGGTTAATAACTGATAACAGAACTGGCTTGTGAATATCTCTTCCTAACAGCGGGCTGCGCTGCATTTACATAAGATTCTTAGGAGAGGAAAAAAAGGTCTTTACCATTTTTATTTGGAACGAATACTCTTTGGCTTTAAGCCAAGCGGATGAGAAAATTAAATGACAAGTTAGCCAGAGGACAAAAATCAGAATTTAAATAGCATTTGGCTAGGAGTAGAGGGAGCTGGTGCGTGAGCTGAAGGCACCGGGAGAAAATCAGAGGCGACGGAGAGGCGGGGACCCTGTGGATGGGAAGGGAAGGGCAAGCTGGGTGCCTCCCGGGACAGACAAGAAAGCAGGTCTCACGGGTCTGTGCCAGCTGCAGGGACACGGCTGACTCGGGGCTGGAGGGATTGGCCGTGGCCCCCAGGGGACCCGAGGCCGTGCAGACAGAAGGGGCCACAGAGAAGCCGCATCCCCCATCCTCCTCCCCCCTCCCGCCGCCCCACCCACCTGAGACTCACGGCGCATGCGCCGGAACTTCCCGTTAAAGAATGTCTACGGCTTCAGACCCTAACCTGATGCGCCTCACATCATGCATCTTCCAGACGCACCCAAGTGAGGTTTTCAGGGATCAGGATGGGTGTGGGGTCCTCCTAGGGGGCTGCAGTGAGCGTGGGCAGAAAGCCCAAGGGGTCCGGACCAGCAGGTGGGGTGAGACCGGCCTGGGCGGGAGAGCCACGCCCCAGACACGGGAAGGGGGGCTCTGGTTGACCAGCACTGCCCTGGGGCAGGGGCAGGGGCAGGGGCAGGTGGTGCAGACCTGCCAGCATTGGGCTCAGCTTTCCTCACGTAAGCTCCTGTAGACACTAAGTATAAAGCAAGTACTCAGCTGTAATAACATAAATATCCACGCATCTGAGGAGGGACACGTCATCTTTGGGGTCGGTACACAGGAGGCTGCCCCCGACTGCTGTCCTGAGACCTGAGTGTCTTGTACATGCCTCCTGGCCGGCGAGTTGCAGGGCCTTTGGGCCTCTCCACGGCCTCAGAACTGTGCAGGTCAGGGCCCTCCTCAGGCGGCGTTCTGGGGGCCGGTAAAACGAGCTGAGGGTAACTGATGCTGAGGCCGCCTGCGGCTGCCATTCTGAACCCCAATTCCAAACGCGGTGCTCACACAGGGACCCGCTCTGTTCCCAGTAACTCTCTGGTGGGTGCCGTAGATTTGAACTTACAGAATAAATGGGTACTGATATGTGGCACTTAACTGTTTATCCAAGCTTTATATAGTAGGACGGTACGTAAAATTTGTTGAGAAAGAAACAGTTCAGTTGCTAAAGTTATGCAATCACTGCACTAATTCTTTGGCCATCCGGGCAGAAGGGGTGCCTGGCAGCGAGGACAACCAGTGAGTGACGGCCCTTAGCGGGCTACGTCTGACCGGGTGGGCCCTGGGCTGGCTGGAGCCCACGCGTTTCCTGCTGCCTCACATCCCAGGATTGCCCTCGGCTGGTGCCAGGGTCGCGCACTGCTCCAGGCACGTGCGGGGCAGAGGGGTGGGAAGGGAGGGGTCAGGGAAGTGAGCTCACTTCCGGTCCCTCTTCCTACCAGCTTGACCCGGGGCAAGTTTCTTCACCTTGTTGAGACTCTGATTCTTCCCCTGCAGAGTGAGGATTATCATACCCCAGAGAAGGTTTCATCATGACACACAGAGGGCCTGGTACATAGTATGTGCTCAGTTAAGTGGCAGTTGTGATTACAGGGAGGGCCCCTTGAAACGTATGGGTGTCTTCCCTAGAGACAGAGAGGCTCCTCCTTGACCCCTCCAAGGCCATTTCACAAGCAAGAGGTGCTGAGGACACACAGCCTTAACTTCAACATGTTGGCATCTCTGGGTGGTTCATAGGTCGGGACATGAGGATACCTTAACTTGGGAAGGCCACCACAAAGCAGACTCTGATGTGCTAACCGACATCCCTGTGTTACCAACCACACCCAACCACAACCAAAATGCAGTGAAGACCAGGATCGTGTCAATACAAATGTGTATTAGTCAACAGGATCACCACGTAGGATTTAAAAGACTTTGACAGGTTAAATGATCAATTCGACCTCAGTCTGGTTAGTGTCAGTTTTCTTCTGGTAAACACGGAGGACAGTCTTTGGAAGGTGAGGTCCTTGTGGGCAGGACCCTGCTCAGTTCCTCTGTGTTCCATCTGTGAGCACAGGGCCTGTCCATCTGATCACGGGACACTGGTGCCCAGGTATCCTCCTGTGTGAACAGGCTGAGGTTGAATTTTGCATCTGCTGGTTTTAGGTTATACCACTAAGGATGCCAATTCCACCACCACCTCCACCATCGCCTCTAGTGTCACCACCATGACTACCAGCACCACCACCACCTCCACTGTCACCACCACCATCACCTCTACGATCACCATCACCACGACCTCCACTGTCACCACCACCATCACCTCTATGATCACCATCACCACCAACAACAACTAGTGAGGTTGAACTCATGCTTGGGCCAGAACCTGAGCCAAGCATCTTACACCCTATGACCCTGGGTCCTTGGAAGGACCTCATAAGCTTGGGGTATCCTCCTCCTCCTCCTCCTCACAGAGAAGGACTTTGAGCCACAGAGAGAGAACCTGGCCTGGCCGAGTCCCTGTGGTCCTGGATACAAACTCGACCCACGTGGCTCCAAGCCCAGAGATGCGTGCAGTGCCTAAAATCAGGCTTTTAATGGTGGTCCAGGTGGGAAGTAGAGGTGGTCTCTTGGCCTCTTTGCCACTGTCACTCTCCTATAACACTGTATGCATTCTCTATTTGCCTTGTTCCCAAATGACTGATATTTCTGATTGCATACTTGGAATGAATATTGATTTGGATCCCACACTTGGAAGAAAATAAACCAATCCAAATTCTTTTTCCTTTGTCTATCAGACCATGATTCATTTTTTAATAGATTTTATAAACTGTTAAGCTTGTATAGGGCTTTATCTACCCTCAAAGAGTATTTCAGTCTGGCGCCCGGTTCTCACGCTCCAGGTCCACGAGTTAGAATTCACCAGACCAGCTGTCAGGACAGCCAAACGCCAGCTCAGTGGTGATTCTGCAACTCCACTATCTTTGGGGGAGTTAAAAGCTGAATCTCTATTGCCTTTTCAGCACCTGAGAATTACAAGTGTTTAATATATAAAACAAACAAGCTAAAAAGAGACCAAGACCCAAATCCCACATTTGATTGTTTTTTACTATCACTCAAGAAATAAACACATTTTCACCAAAGGAAAGATTGTAGGCTATCTCCCCATCTATCCATCCATCCATGTATACCTGCAATTCATCTGCAATTCATCTCTAATTATAAATTATATACATAAATGGGAACATACTGTTCATTCTGTCCTGCCCCTTGTTTCTAGAACATGTAGCAATAATGTCACATGCAGAATGGATCACTGTTAACCACCAGGCAGGCAATCATGGCTTCTTTGTCTGCTA
Source organism: Balaenoptera acutorostrata (assembly GCF_949987535.1). Lineage (NCBI taxonomy): Eukaryota > Metazoa > Chordata > Mammalia > Artiodactyla > Balaenopteridae > Balaenoptera > Balaenoptera acutorostrata. Next base: position 148,806,081 of record NC_080067.1, on the reverse strand, counting down.
AGATAAAATTTGAATTAGGCCTTATGTCTCTTTCCAATTTAAGAGGTATTTTGCTGGTCGTGTCGTGTGAAAAGACTATAAAATAATAACGGGAGAGACCTTCAAGATGGCGGAAGAGTAAGACGTGGAGATCACCTTCCTCCCCACAAATACATCAGAAATACATCTACACGTGGAACTGCTCCTATAGAACACCCACTGAACGCTGGCAGAAGACCTCAGACCTCCCAAAAGGCAAGAAACTCCCGACGTACCTGGGTAGGGAAAAAGAAAAAAGAAACAACAGAGACAAAAGAATAGGGACGGGACCTGCACCAGTGGGAGGGAGCTGTGAAGGAGGAAAGGTGTCCACGCACTAGGAGCCCCTTCGCGGGTGGAGACTGCGGGTGGTGGAGGGGGGAAGCTTCGGAGCCACGGAGGAGAGCGCAGCCACAGGGGTGCGGAGGGCAAAGCGGAGAGATTCCCGCACGGAGGCTCGGCGCCGAGCAGCACTCAGCAGCCCGAGAGGCTTGTCTGCTCCCCCGCCGGGGCGGGCGGGGCTGGGAGCTGAGGCTCAGCTTCGGTCGGATCGCAGGGAGAGGACTGGGGTTGGCGGCGTGAACACAGCCTGAAGGGGCTAGTGCACCACGGCTAGCCGGGAGGGAGTCCGGGAAAAAGTCTGCAGCTGCCGAGGAGGCAAGAGACTTTTTCTTACCTCTTTGTTTCCTGGTGCGCGAGGACAGGGGATTCAGAGCACCGCCTAAACGAGCTCCAGAGACGGGCGCGAGCCGCGGCGATCAGCACGGGCCCCAGAGACGGGCATGAGACGCTAAAGCTGCTGCTGCCGCCACCAAGAAGCCTGTGTGCGAGCACAGGTCACTCTCCACACCGCCCCTCCCGGGAGCCGGTGCAGCCCACCACCGCCAGGGTCCTGTGACCCAGGAACAACTTCCCTGGGAGAACGCACGGCGTGCCTCACGCTGGTGCAACGTCACGCTGGCCTCTGCCGCCGCAGGCTCGCCCCGCCTCCTCCGTACCGCTCCCTCCCCCCGCCTGAGTGAGCCAGAGCCCCCGAAGCAGCTGCTCCTTTAACCCCGTCCTGTGTGAGCGAAGAACAGACGCCCTCAGGCAACCTACACGCAGAGGCGGGGCCAAATCCAAAGCTGAACCCCGGGAGCTGTGCAAACAAAGAAGAGAAAGGGAAATCTCTCCCAGCAGCCTCAGAAGCAGCAGGTTAAAGCTCCTCAAAGAACTTGATGTACCCTGCATCTCTGGAATACCTGAATAGACAATGAATCATCCCAAAATTCAGGCGGTGACTTTGGGAGCAACGATATATATATATTTTTCCTTTTTCTCTTTTTGTGTGTATGTGTATTCTTCTTTGTGTGATTTTGTCTGTATAGCTTTGCTTTTACCATTTGTCCTAGGGTTCTGTCTGTCCGTTTTTTTTTTTTTTCTTTAGTATAGTTTTTAGCACTTGTTATAATTGGTGGATTTGTTTTTTGGTTTCGTTGCTCTCTTCCTTCTTTCTTTCTTTTTTTTATTACTTTTAAATTTTTAAAATTTTTACTAATTATTTTTTTATTTTAATAACTTTATTTTATTTTATTTATTTTTTCTTTCTTTCTTTCTTTTTTTCTCCCTTTTCTTCTGAGGCATGGGGCTGACAGGTTCTTGGTGCTCCAGCCGGGTATCAGGCCTGTGCTCTGAGGTGGGATAGCTGAGTTCAGGACATTGGTCCACTAGAGACCTCCCGGCTCCACATAATATCAAATGGCAAAAGCTCTCCCAGAGATCTCCATCTCAATGCTAAGACCCAGCTCCACTCAATGACCAGCAAGCTACAGTGCTAGACACCCTATGCCAAACAACTAGCAAGACAGGAACACAACCCCACCTATTAACAGAGAGGCTGCCTAAAATCATAATAAGGTCACAGACGCCCCAAAACACACCACCAGCTGCAGCTCTGCCCACCAGAAGGACAAGATCCAGCCTCATCCACCAGAACACAGGCACTAGTCCCCTCCAACCACAAGCCACTCATGTACACAAGCCACTGAACCAACCTTACTGGGGGCAGACACCAAACACAACAGGAACTACAAACCTGCCGCCTGCCAAAGGAGACCCCAAACACAGTAGGTTAAGCAAAATGAGAAGACAGAGAAACTCACAGCAGATGAAGGAGCAAGGTAAAAACCCACCAGACCAAACAAATGAAGAGGAAATAGGCAGTCTACCTGAAAAAGAATTCAGAGTAATGATAGTAAAGATGATCTAAAATCTTGGAAATAGAATGGAGAAAATACAAGAAATGTTTAACAAGGAACTAGAAGAACTAAAGAGCAAACAAACAATGATGAACAACACAATAAATGAAATTTAAAATTCTCTGGAAGGGATCAATAGCAGAATAACTGAGGCAGAAGAATGGATAAGTGACCTGGAAGATTAAATAGTGGAAATAACTACTGCAGAGCAGAATAAAGAAAAAAGAATGAAAAGAATTGAGGACAGTCTCAGAGACCTCTGGGACAACATTAAACAGACCAACATTCGAATTATAGGGGTCCCAGAAGAAGAAGAGAAAAAGAAAGGGACTGAGAAAATATTTGAAGAGATTATAGTTGAAAACTTCCCTCATATGGGAAAGGAAATAGTCACTCAAGTCCAGGAAGCACAGAGAGTCCCATACAGGATAAATCCAAGGAGAAACATGCCAAGACACATATTAATCAACCTATCAAAAATTAAATACAAAGAAAATATGTTAAAAGCAGCACGGGAAAAACAACAAATATCATACAAAGGAATCCCCATAAGGTTAACAGCTGATCTTTCAGCAGAAACTCTGCAAGCCAGAAGGGAGTGGCAAGACATATTTAAGGTGATGAAAGGGAAAAACCTACAACCAAGATTACTCTACCCAGCAAGGATCTCATTCAGATTCGACGGAGACATTAAAACCTTTACAGACAAGCAAAAGCTAAGAGAATTCAGCCCCACCAAACCAGCTTTACAACAAATGCTAAAGGAACTTCTCTAGGCAGGAAACACAAGAGGAGGAAAAGACCTACAATAACAAACCCAAAACAACTAAGAAAATGGGAATAGGAACATACATATCGATAATTACCTTAAATGTGAATGAATTAAATGCTCCAACCAAAAGACACAGACTAGCTGAATGGATACAAAAACAAGACCCATATATATGCTGTCTACAAGAGACCCACTTCAGACCTAGAGACACATACAGACTGAAAGTGAGGGGATGGAAAAAGATATTCCATACAAATGGAAATCAAAAGAAAGCTGGAATAGCAATTCTCATATCAGACAAAATAGACTTTAAATAAAGACTATTACAAGAGACAAAGAAGGACACTACATAATGATCAAGGGATCAATCCAACAAGAAGATATAACAATTGTAAATATTTATGCACCCAACATAGGAGCACCTCAGTACATAAGGCAAATACTAACAGCCATAAAAGGGGAAATAGACAGTAACACAATCAAAGTAGGGGACTTTAACACCCCACTTTCACCAATGGACAGATCATCCAAAATGAAAATAAATAAGGAAACACAAGCTTTAAATGCTACATTAAACAAGATGGGCTTAATTGATATTTATAGGACATTCCATCCCAAAACAACAGAATACACTTTCTTCTCAAGTGCTCATGGAACATTCTCCAGGACAGATCATATCTTGGGCCACAAATCAAGCCTCAGTAAATTTAAGAAAACTGAAATTGTATCAAGTATCTTTTCTGACCACAACTCTATGAGACTAGATATCAATTACAGGAAAAAAATCTGTAAAAAATACAAACACATGGAGGCTAAACAATACATTACTAAAATAACCAAGAGATCACTGAAGAAATCAAAGAGAAAATCAAAACATACCTAGAAACAAATGACAATGAAAACACGACGACCCAAAACGTATGGGATGTAGGAAAAGTAGTTGTAAGAGGGAAGTTTATGGCAATACAATCCTACCTCAAGAAACAAGAAACATCTGAAATAAACAACCTAACCTTACAGCTAAAGCAGTTAGAGAAAGAAGAACAAAAAACCCCCAAAGTTAGCAGAAGGAAAGAAATCATAAAGATCAGATCAGAAATAAATGAAAAAGAAAGGAAGGAAACAATAGCAAAGATCAACAAAACTAAAAGCTGGTTCTTTGAGAAGATGAACAAAATTGATGAACCATTAGCCAGACTCATTAAGAAAAAAAAGGGAGAAGACTCAAGTCAATAGAGTTAGAAATGAAAAAGGAGAAGTAACAACTGACACTGCAGAAATACAAAGGATCATGAGAGATTACTACAAGCAACTATATGCCAATAAAATGGGCAACCTGGAAGAAATGGACAAATTCTTAGAAATGCACAACCTTCTGAGACTGAACCAGGAAGAAATAGAAAATATAAACAGACCAATCACAAGCACTGAAATTGAAACTGTGATTAAAAATCTTCTAACAAACAAAAGCCCAGGACCAGATGGCTTCACAGGCGAATTCTACCAAACATTTAGAGAAGAGCTAACACCTATCCTTCTCAAACTCTTCCAAAATATAGCAGAGGGAGGAACACTCCCAAACTCATTCTACGAGGCCACCATCACCCTGATACCAAAACCAGACAAAGATGTCACAAAGAAAGAAAGCTACAGGCCAATATCACTGATGAACATAGTTGCAAAAATCCTCAACAAAATACTAGCAAACAGAATCCAACAGCACATTAAAAGGATCATACACCATGATCAAGTGGGGTTTATCCTAGGAATGCAAGGAATCTTCAATATACACAAATCAATCAATGTGATAAACCATATTAACAAATTGAAGGATAAAAACCGTATGATCATCTCAATAGATGCAGAAAAAGCTTTCAACAAAATTCAACACCCATTTATGATAAAAACTCTCCAGAAAGTAGGCATAGAGGGAACTTACCTCAACATAATAAAGGCCATATATGACAAACCCACAGCCAACATCGTTCTCAATGGTGAAAAATTGAAACCATTTCCACTAAGATCAGGAACAAGACACGGTTGCCCATTCTCACCACTATTATTCAACATAGTTTTGGAAGTTTTAGCCACAGCAATCAGAGAAAAAAAAAGAAATAAAAGGAATCCTAATCAGAAAAGAAGAAGTAAAGCTGTCACTGTTTGCAGATAAATGATACTATACAAAGAGAATCCTAAAGATGCCACCAGAAAACTACTAGAGCTAATCAATGAATTTGGTAAAGTAGCAGGATACAAAAATAATGCACAGAAATCTCTTGCATTCCTATATACTAATGATGAAAAATCTGAAAGAGAAATTAAGGAAACACTCCCATTTACCATTGCAACAAAAAGAATAAAATACCTAGGAATAAACCTACCTAAGGAGACAAAAGACCTGTATGCAGAAAACTAAAAGACATGCTAGTACACACATGGTACTAGCACAAAAACAGAAATATAGATCAATGGAACAGGATAGAAAGCCCAGAGATAAACCCACGCACATATGGTCACCTTATTTTTGATAAACGAGGCAAGAATATACAATGGAGAAAAGACAGCCTCTTCAATAAGTGGTGATGGGAAAACTGGACAGCTACATGTAAAAGAATGAAATTAGAACACTCCCTTACATCATACACAAAAATAAACTCAAAATGGATTAAAGACTTAAATGTAAAGCCAGACACTATCAAACTTTTAGAGGAAAACACAGGGAGAACACTCTATGACATAAATCACAGCAAGATCCTTTCGGACCCACCTCCTAGAGAAATGGAAATAAAAACAAAAACAAACAAATTGGACCTAATGAAACTTAAAAGCTTTTGCACAGCAAAGGAAACCATAAACAAGACGAAAAGACAACCCTCAGAATGGGAGAAAATTTTTGCAAATGAAGCAACTGACAAAGGATTAATCTCCAAAATTTACAAGCAGCTCATGCAGCCAATATCAAAAAAACAAACAACGCAAACCAAAAAGGGGCAGAAGACCTAAATAGACATTTCTCCAAAGAAGATTTACAGATTGCCAACAAACACACGAAAGAATGCTCAACCTCACTAATCATTAGAGAAATACAAATCAAAACTGCAATGAGGTATCACCTCACACTGGTCAGAATGGCCATCATCAAAAATTCTACAAACAATAAACGCTGGAGAGGGTGTGGAGAAAAGGGAACCCTCTTGTACTGTTGGTGGGAATGTAAATTGATAGAGCCACTATGGAGAACAGTATGGATGCCCCTTAAAAAACTAAAAATAGAACTACCATACGACCCAGCAATCCCACTACTGGGCATATACCCTGAGAAAACCATAATTCAAAAAGAATCATGTACCACAATGTTCATTGCAGCACTATTTACAATGGCCAGGACATGAAAGCAACCTAAGTGTCCATCGACAGATGAATGGAGAAAGAAGATGTGACACATATATACAATGGAATATTACTCAGCCATAAAAAGAAACGAAATTGAGTTATTTGTAGTCAGGTTGATGGACCTAGAGTCTGTCATACAGAGTGAAGTAAGTCAGAAAGAGAAAAACAAATACCGTATGCTAACACATATATATGGAATCTAATAAAAAAAAAAGGTTCTGAAGAACCTAGGGGCAGGACAGGAATAAAGATGCAGACGTAGAGAATGCACTTGAGGGCACGGGGAGGGGGGAGGGTAAGCTGGGACAAAGTGAGAGAGTGGCATGGACATATATACACTACCAAATGTAAAATAGATCGCTAATGGGAAGCAGCCGCATAGCAGAGGGAGATCAGCTTGGTGCTTTGTGACCCCCTAGAGGGGTGGGATAGGGAGGGTGGGAGGGAGAGAGATGCAAGAGGGAGGAGATATGGGGATATACGTATATGTATAGCTGATTCACTTTGTTATACAGCAGAAACTAACACACCATTGTAAAGCAATTATACTCCAATAAAGGTGTTAAAAAATATAAAAATAATAACGAAAACTACCATTTATTACTATGAGCCAGATGCATTACACACATTCTCTGAAAAAAAAAAAGGAACTTTTGTATAATGGAAATGCTCCAACATCTGCAAAAGCAGAAGGCCTGGCATAACGGGGCCTCACTCCCCACCTCGCGGCTTCCACAGCTCTCAACGCGAGACCCATCCTGCTTTGTCTGTTCCCCGACTTCTCCCTCCACTGGGGTTATTGTAAAGCTCATTTTCGACATCATATTATTTCATGCATGTATTTCAGTGTGGATCTCTAAAATATAAGATCTCTTTCTTACAGTTTAAGATAGCCACAGTGCGATTATCACATGGAAATAAAATTGACAACAATCTCCCTTATCACTTCTCAGGTTGTCAGATATCTATCCTTAGGGCATGTTTTGAGAACAAGAAGTAATATGTCTTCTTTGACCAATAAAATGGCAAGCAACGTAAAGGGATGAAACAAATGGATAGAGAAAGAGCAAGAGGGACGGCAAACAAATGTACCATGTGAGTCTTGTGTGGATCCTGACTTGAAAATGAGTGTGTGTGTGAGTGTGTGTGTGTGTGTGACATGGTCCCCTTTTCTTGCCGTTTGTTTGTTGAAGAACACGCATTATCTTTGACCCTTAAAGCAAGCTTTAAAGGTGGGCACTGTTATTCCTATTTTGCAGGTATTAAGGTTCAGAGAGTGGAGGAACTCATCCAGGTTCACACAACCAGTGAGTGGGAATGAAAAGGAAGGGCGACTGCGAGTCCAGCAGCGGGTGAAGGTCAGGCCGAGGGAAGAGAGAGGAGCTGGTGGCTCAGTGCGATAAACCGTCTTAGATGATGGAGACCAGGTGTGGGTGAAGCTGGGAATTATGGACACGCTCGGGGGGCAGCACACATGCAAAGCCTCCTGGAATTGCGGGAGGGTGAGTTTGGGACAAATGCAGAGAGAGGTCCCTAAAGACCAACTTCACTGCCCTTGCAGAGCTTGTAAGGCCGTGACGAACCGGCCGAGGAAAAGCCTCTGAACTGGGCTTCCAGGACCTGACTCTGTTCCTTCTCTAATACACCGTGTGCCCCAGGCAAGTCTCCCAACATCTCTGGTCTTAGACATCTCAACCTCAGAGTGGACAGGCCAGCTTCACGGTGCTGCGGCGCTCCCCTGGGCAGCTTCTGCCCTGAGCCCCAGATACTGGAATGACCACCTCACCCCATGGGTGGCTTTTCTTTCTCCCCGAGAGGCACATTCACCGCACAGAGCCTGAAGCCTGCCCTCCTGTTCAACGCCCAGCTTTGCTTCTCAAGGACTCTGGGATGGTGGGCAAATTCCTTACCTTCTTCACTGCATACTTTCCTCACCTGCAATCTAGGGAAGATGCACAGCCTCTATAAAATACGTCCCAAGATACCTGGGATGTGGTGAGCATGACCCAAATGTCTGCCGGGCAGGTACGAGCCCCATTTACAGATGTGGAAACTGAGGCCCAAGATCATACAACCAGCACGTGGCACTGCTGGAAGCAAAGCCCAGTCTGCTGATTCCGGGGCCGCTGGATAAGCAGCCAAGGGGGTGGTGGGGTGCGGGGTGATTTGAGGCTGAGGTTCTGAAGCAAACCACCGCTTCCTGAGATTCATCTCTCCCTCACGCACCTTTTCTGGGGTCCAACACACAAGAGGCAGTCGAGGCAGCCTGTTAGGTGACAGGGTTTGAGAGGCACATTTGCCTAGCGCAGCACGCGTTAACGCAATCAAAATGAAGAGCCAAATTTGGTGGGGGGGGGCAGAGAGATGTCTAAGACCCTGCCTGTGACACGTACCTGGCGGCAGAGGAGGCTATGGTGTACACAACACACACGAAAACAAAGGCAGATGGGACACGTCTGTGAAAGAGGGCCGACCTCGAGGGACGGGGAGGCCGCAAGGAGCAGGCTGAATCAGCCCGGAGGTGAAGGGAAAGTGTGATCACCTCGCTCCACCCTACCCACAACTCTGGACCGAGGATCCCGCTGGGCTTAGGGCACAGTGACCTTGTGTGGAGAGTCTGTGGGGCTGAGGAAACGTGCTGTGAGCTGAGGCTAGAATGTGTTTACTTACAGCCAAGTGGCTGAGAGCCCCGTAGGCCCTGAGTAATGCCCCACCCCCCAAAGATACCCACACCCTAACCCCGGGAAGCTGTGAATATCATCTTACGGGGCAAAGTCTCTGCAGGTGTGATTAGATTAAGGCTCTTGAGATTATCCCAGATTATTCAGGTGGGCCTAGATGAAATCACAGAATCACAAGGGAGGCAGAAGGAGAGCCGACAACACATGGAGGAGAAAGTGATGTGAAGCCGGGGCAGAGAGAGATTGGAAGATGCTGGCCTTGAGGACTCGAGGGATGAGGCCACAAGCCAAGACATGCTGGCAGCCGCAGAAGGCCGGAGGAGGCAGGGGCGGATTCTCCCCCAGGGCCTCTGCCGACACCTTGATTCCGACCCCCGTCACACTGATTTAGAACTTCTGGCCTCCGGGACAGTGAAAGAACACATTTCTGTTGTTTTCAGTCATGCTGTTCATGGCGATTTGTTACAGCAGTCCCAGGGAGCTAACAAACCCTTGGCCTCCATTCTGAGAAGGCTGGAATCTTTTCTTGCAGGTGATGGGAGTCCTTGAAGCTGCAGAGGCATGGGGTGTCTGTAGGATTGGGACCAAACTGCAGGACAGGGCCAGGGAAGCACGGGTTAGAGGGCGGAGACACTGGAAACTCAGGAGCGGGTCAAAGGCTGTGATTCAGCCCCTAAGAGCTGCTGTGGGTCTGGGGGACAGTGAGGCAGGGAGGCTGGAGGGAAACAGCCCGGGAACTGTCCAGTCGTGGGAACTGTCCTGGATGTGTGCATGTTCACCGGCAGGACGCGGCCACCCGGACTCTGTAAAGCCCCGCTTGCTCAGGCTCTGGGCCGCCCTGAGGCTCAGCGGGATTTCAGGGCCCATTTTCCCGCTCGGGTCTGCGGCAGCCTCCACCCTGAACCCATCTGTCACGGCTGACCCACTCACCGCTCGTGTCATCTTTCGGGGTTGCTTTGTTTCTGTTTTTTCTCGCTTCTGGTGTCTGAGGCCAAGCTCCATTGTTGTAAATAATGGATCACAGGGGACTGAAAATGCACAAAGCGAGGAGCCGGAAGAACAAGAAATGTGCTGAGACGGAGCTCGACTCGGAGGGCTGCTTGACGCTAGGACGTTGCTGAGGGCGCCTCTCTGCTTCAAATTTGCGCTACTTCTTGAGATCTAACCCCAGTAAGAGGCAGCTCGTGGCCCACGGCCCTTGTATTTCCCCTTGGTGGGCCCTCGTCCTGCTCCCCTGCCCGCGTCTCCCAGGCCTGTCTCAGCTCTGCTGCATCAGGACTCCGAGTGTGGTCCCGGGAGACCCATCCTGGGGTCAGGGCTCCTGGGTGCCCTGGGTGGGAGGGGGCAGGAGGGGAGGACCTGGGGCCGAAGCCCCTTGGGGACCACCCATGGGGAGCCTTCCCCCAACATGCAGTCCCTCTGGCCCTGTTTCAAGGCAGAATGTGAGTGCGGCGGGGATCGGGGAAGGGCGAAAAGACAAGATGTAGAAGAAACCGCGCGAAAGCGAGACCTGTGACCAGGAGGCGGGAAGGGCCCCTCTCGCCAGCTTAGGCCAGAGAGCTCGGCTGTCCTGGGAAGCAAGCGTCCACATCCCACTGTCATTCCCAGTGGGAATGAACCGGGAATCTGAGGGTTCTAGGGGAGCTGCGCCTTTCAGCCCTTTCCAGAGAATGATCCAGGCTTTCGGGGGAGGGCTGTATTTGGAGAAAGTCTTTCAAGAGGTAATGAAGTTAAAATGAGGCAATTGTATGAGTTTTCTGGGGCTACCGTAACAAAGTGCCACAAACGGGCAGCTTAAAACCACAGAAGTTTATGCAGGCCGGAGTCTGCAGTCAAGGTGATGGCGGGTTTGGGTCCTTCTGAAGGCTCTCAGGGAGCGTCCGTCCTCATCTCTCTCAAGCTCTGGTGGCGGCCAGCAACCCCTGGGGCTCCCTGGCTTGTGGACACATCACTCCAGTCCCCACCTCCACCTTCTGTTCTCTGTATGTGCACATTTATGTCCCTCTTCTTAAAGGACACAGTCACGCGGGATAAAGGCCCCTCCTCAACCAGCACGACCTCATCTCACCTTGGTTACATCTGCAAAGACCCTATTTCCAAACACAGTCCCATCCACAGGTACTGGGGGTTAGGACGTGGGCATATCTTTTGAGGGGGACACAATTCACCCCAAATAGTGGGGACCCACGGGAACAAAGACAGGGCGAGGTGACAACGCAGGCAGGCGGGAACCTGCCAGAGGCACCTGGGGCCGTCACGCAGGCGCCCTGGCGAACAGTGGCGTGTGCACTGAGATGGGAGCAGGGGGAGAAAGTCCAGTGAGCTGAGCTGGCTGTAGGGTGCAGGGGAGCCGAGAGGCTTCCATCTGCAGTGGGGGGCGGCCTTCCTTCCTCCCTCCATCGCCTCCTGTATTTCCTTTTCTTTTTATTGCTTGAGATTTCATTAGAAAAATTGAGCACAGTTTTCCTGCCAGAAAAGAAATGTCTCTGGGCATGGGTGATGCAGGGGCCCTGAGCGGGTCCAAGCCCCACCGTCCTGCATCTCATCCAGGCGCAGGCCGGCGTCCACCACCGGGAGAAAAACCCCGCGGGCATCCTCTACGGCTGCTACAAGTGCCTCCAAAGATCGGGGTTTCTACTCAGTGCGGCTATGCTTTCGGGGGTGCTCGTCCCCGAAGTAACATCAGCCGGGCACAGTGTCTCCTGGGCCACGCCGAGACCCTCACTGTCCCACATCGTGCGGCACCCATGCCACCCAGCGTGTGGAGGGCGTGTCACCCATGCAGCCTCTGCACCGAACCAAACAATCCCTCTGGGGCTCACTAGCTTTAGTTTGATGCCTGGGGCTCACAGCGGTTGGCCGAAAGCCACTAAACCCTGGCTTTTTCTTCCAGAAGCCAAGCCTGGCACTTCCAAGGGGGGGTGGGAGCTGGAGGCTTCGAGGGGGCCCTGTGGTGTCTGGACCCAACCTGCGTCCTCTGGGGGCTGCCTGAGCTGTCCCTCTGGGGCATGTGGGCAGGGGTCACCACAGGGCCGCAGACCGAGTCAGAAACCCCAGACGCAGAGGGGTCCCCGCTGCTCCAGCACCAATGCCCAAGAGGCATTGAGTCCCCCACCCCTGGAGAGGCCCTGGGCTTCGGGGAAAGGCCTGGGAGGGGAGATGCCGTGCACAGGACGAGTCGGAAAAAACAGGGTGCAGGGCTTGGCATGCTGTCACGTTCCGGGGGGGAAATGTAGGGGTGCAGGGAGAGGGGAGCAGGTGGAACAAGGTCTGGACACGTCTATGGTTCAGAATATCAGCCACGTCCGCCGCTGCACGCAGCCCACACCCTCCCTGAGAATCGGGCCCCGGTGATCCGGCTTAACATCTTAGGTGCCCAGGACAGGCAGCCGAGTCTGACTCTGAGAAGGGCCGCCCTCACCCTCTGCCCACCCACCTCGTCACCCGCAGGCCTGCTGCTCCTCCATCACCCGGGCGTCGCCTGCACGGGCGTGTCCTCTCCGTCCCTGAGGCTGTGACCCATGTCATCCACCTTTTCTGCCTGGTGGCAGCAGCCCTGCTTCAAGAAATACTCCCGGAGAAAACTCACTGCTCCTGCACGTGCCCCTTTATAACTCTGCCACGGGAAGTGCCTCTCCGACCCTCACCCCTTGGAATATTCTGGGCCGTCTTTGCCAGGAGGCCACAGGTGCCATCTCCCATCTCTGCTCTCTGGGGCTCAGCCTTCAAACCCCCCCCCCCCCCCCGCAAAATGGGTCTCAAATACATGATGGACCACGGCTGCACATCCTGTTGGCTCCAGGGGGTCGTCTTAAGTCATCTCTGAGTCACGTGTTCCACTGCTTCTTGTGTTTGCTCTTTTTCTGTTATTAATAGTGACGGTAAGACATCTGAGGCTTACATAAGAAGCTTCATTGAGAGATCTCAGAGTATGTGTGACCATGAATTTTGAGCCTTTAAGCACTGCCCACATCTTGACTTTTCCCCCTGTGACGCTTATATAACACAACTCTGAGCGCAAACATTTTGGGGGCTGCTCCCCGAAGCGCTCTGGAACTGGCGCGCATGGCAGACGGGCTCCAGACGAGCCGCCAGCCACGCCCGGCCGCTTCTGCCGGCAGTCAGCCTTTACGTAACAAGGAACGACGCTCTGGGTTAGCTGTTCTTGCAAATGGGAATTGCAGGTGGAGAGATTATTGGAGATCTCTAGCTGATCATGTCAAATGCACTGCCTCTTTTTCTGTTATTTGTAAGGCTATAAATGTAAAAACAAAAAAAAATCCCCAAGGCAGAAGCTGTGAGGATAAAGCCAGCCTGAATCACTGGGTCTGCTGAGCGTTCTGCTTACAGAATGAATCAATGCACCTTGCAGCTGGCCTCGGGGATGCCTGACCCCACCTGGATAGCACCCTGGTTCCCGGAGCCTGCAGCTGGGCGGTGGTGACTGCAGGGCGGTGGCTGCTTTTCCTCGTGGCCGTGTTCCCTCTCGGCTAAACCGAGGAGGGTCTGCCTGTGACAGATCGCCCAGGGCCGAGCAGCTCTCCCGGGCTGCACATGGGGGCTGGGGGAGCGCAGCCAGCATCCAAGGGACAGAGACAGCAGAGTGTTCCTGGGGCCGCAGGGGACGGTGACCAGCCGAGCACTGTCCGAACACCGCTCGTTTCCACGGCAAGGCTTATTTCGCCTGTAAAATTGTTGTTACGTGCTTGCGGGTACCGCTACCATCCCCTCCAGCAAAACAAACGAACCGGAAGCCTGGAAACCCGAATGCAGCTGGAGCGCGTGCGGGCAGGAGGGCTGCCCCGCGTCACTATCGGGACTGATGGTACTAGTGCGTCCAAGCTGAGAGCACTGGGAGGTCACGTCCCCCCTCCCCGCCCTCCCTCCTCACCGCCGTCCTGATGGAGCGCCACCTCCAAAACAGTCGGAGGAGAAATGAAAGGCGTTTGCGGGCTTTTCTTTGCTGGGAAGAATGGGGGAAGAAGGGAGGTTTGGGGGCTGACCTGGGGAACACAGTCACCGGGTATCACAGAGCTGGATACACCCCAGGGGCTGGGCCGGCCCCTCGTTCCACAGAGCACTCCTGGACACACGGCCCTGTGCCTGGAACGATGGCAGGACACACGGGGCCACAGGTCTCGGGAAAGTTCCCCCAGCCAGACACGGAGATCCGGCGGCTTGAATCCATGACATGCATAAATAATAAACAAACAAGTAAAAATAACACGACCTTCCTAAGCATACACCACACGCCACCCCGTTTCAGCACACATGCTTGAATTTAATCACAGCGGCCCTGTGAGGTGGACGCTGGCTTCCTCCCACTTCACAGACGGAGACACCGAGGCATGTAACTTGCCCACACACTCCCGGGTGCAAATGCAGAGAACCCCGCCCCAGAAGCCATGCTCTCGACCGTGATGTCACGTTGCTGGTAAACGGACTGAGTGTAACTGAATCTGAAAAGCATCTGTCTTCCCTGAACAGTTGACTCCTGTCCCCGCCTGTAACATTTCACTTCAGAGACCACACCGCACACAACCGCCCTAGATGAACACGACCAGGACCAGGAAATGGGGGAGGGCTTTGGGAACACAAAGTTTTCCAGAAGACACAATAATTCACTATTGCAACAGACCTACGCTTTGCAAAATGAGGTGATAAGAGTGGAAATGATTCAGGTTTAAAAGATAGCAGGCAAATTCATTGACGAATAAATGGAATGTGGTCCATCCACACAATGCAATCTTATTCAGCCTTAAAGAGGAAGGACATTCTGACACCTGCTACAACAAGGATGAACCTTGAGGACATTAGGCTCAGTGGAATAAGCCAGTCGCAAAAAGACAAATCCTGTATGATCCCACCTATAGGAGGTCCCTAGAGGACTCAGATTCAGAGAGACAGAAAGTAGAGTGGTGGTTGCCGGGCGGCTGGGGACGGGGAGTCAGTGTTTAGTGGGGACAGAGTTTCAGTTGGGAAAATGAGAAAGTTCTGGAGAGGGACGGTGGTGATGGCTGCACAACAATGTGAATGCATTAATGCCACTAACTGTACACTGAAAATGGTGAAGATGGTAAAATTTTATGCTATGTGTATTTTACTACGATTTTTAAAAATTAAAAAAAATGTTAGGCAGGGCATCTAAAGCCAACTGAACAGAACCTTCTGGCTCTTCTTTAATTGTGTCAAGACCGAGTTTTCAGAGGTGCTGTGAGTTTCTGTTCAGGCAGAAGTCCCCATCGGGTGATCAGCTTTGGGAATTGAGAAGGAGATGTGGTACCTGGTGGGGTTGATGGGGTGGGGGCAGGTAGGCAGGGCTGCGGCCAAGGCAAATAACCACACCATCGACTGCAGAGGTTATGTTTTTGAGATTGAAAATGTTTGGAGCCATTTCCAAGGCACCTGAATGCACTGCACAGTGACCCACAGCACGGCTGTAAACCTGGTGCCCAGGGACAGACGGGTGCACTTTTTATACTCCCACAGCTGGATCTTTAAGCGTGCACTACCTTAGAATACTTTTTTCTCAAAAAGATTCAGAACCCTGGAAGTGCAAACACTTAACCACAAAAGTGGGAGCAATTAGCCCAAGGAGCTGAGCAAGAGGCTCTGGCTCCGTCTCAACGTCTTTCGAGCTGGGCGGCTGACATGCCTCCTGCACTGGCCGCGAGCTGTCCTCCAGGCTGGAGCCCATCCTCTGCCACACCTGGGCGGGGGCCGCCGGGGCCCCCCTCCCACCTCATGGCCTGTCCGGCCGAAGGGGAGGGGATGGGAGCATGGAGGAATCCTTCACTGGGGCAGGGCTGCGCTGCAGCTGCCTTGACACGGACACCTGAGGTCCCTCTGTGTCCTCTGGGGACCCTCTCAGCCCTTCTTGCCAAAGACCTCCCCCAGTCCCCAGGAGTGCAGCCTGCCACCTGCAAACCGCAAACGCAGGACAGGGGAGTGGGGCCCCAGCCTGCAGTGACCCAAGGCTACCTGCCGCCCCAGCCCCTGCTGCCCACTGCCGGGCTTGTGTCGCGGTCCCCGTGGCTGGCACAGTGCTCAGCATCCTGGCTGAGCGTGCAAATGAGGGTTCCCAGAAGCTGTCTGATGGGGCGCCCTGCCCTTGCTTCCCTTCCCTGACACTCAGAGCCGTACTCTGCACATTTCTGAGGCCAAGCAGCCGCTCAGCCCACAAGGGCTCGGGTGAGGCCACTGGCCCTCTCGCTCAGGGCAAGATATTCGCCTCTGCCAGGCCGGAGAGGGAGGTGCCCTGGGCAGTGGCCCGGGGTCTCGGGGCCTTGGCACTGCCCCCCTCTTTGTGGTTGTCTGTCACAGCGGGCTGGCTCACAGATATGAAACCGGGGACGCCAAGGCACTGCCAAGCCTTCTTCCAGAGTCTCCGAGTGGACAGGGCAGAGGGAGGGGGCCGGGGGGCAGGACGTGCGTACTGAGCCTCCCCGGGGGGCCAGCTCCGCCCCGGGCTCTGTACGTGTGCCACTCAGCGCCATCCGCATCAGCCCGTGTGGGGCGCCGGCACTGCACACACCTCACCGAGGAGAAGGTGACCTTTCCGTGGCCGAGCCGGGCGCTGAGAGGCTGTCTGTCCAGCACCACGGCCTGCGCCCCTCCACGTGACCGCCGAGAGCAGCTCCGGCCGCCCTGCACTTAGCCGGCAAGGTCTCCGTGTCATTATCCGTCAACCCTGATGACATTAGAGAGGTTCGGGCCTCCAGCCAACCCCGTGCTGGGGCGTCCGGATGTCAGAAAGTGTCTGGTTTAAGAGGTTTTCCGACCGTAGCTAGTGGGAAGGAGGGAGTCCAGCAGCCTCCTGAGTTCTCCGCGACCTCGGGCTAGAATTTGAGAGACTGAGTTTCCAAGACATCTTATTGGGAAGCACCTGATACGGCATCTCAGGAGTCAGGCTGACTTGCTTTAGTGGCTGATCTACTTGTTGAAAAAGAGGCTGAAAATGGAGACATCAATGTTCACAGCCCAGCTCTGGCGCAGCCGCAAACAGAGGGTCATCACAGGCGAGGGGCGGGGTCTTCTCCCCAGCACGACCAGCCCTATACCTCCATTTGCACCGGAATCCCTGAAAGGGTATGGAATGACCCCCTTTCTCCAGCTTCCCTTGGTTGCAATTAGCTTGTTACCATTTCAATATCTTTTTAAAGCTCTTACATTATGAACATTAAAAGGAGGGTAAACAACTTCGCTGGGACTGTGGACGGTGACCAAGGGGAGGCGCTGTCCACCTGGCAGTGATGTGGGGAGAGGGCAGCAGCGCAGAAGCCCAGAGAACTCGCTGGGTCTGCCTGGCCAGGGCCTGTACAAATGGGCATAGACCCTTCCGGTCGGCAGGGCAGGGATGTTCTGAGCGTGGGGCAAAGCAGGGGCACACGTCTGAGGGCAAAAGGGAATCTCCACTAGGCTTCACCAGGCAGCCAGCCAGACATTCCAGGAGGGGAAAGACATTCCATGAGCCAGGGAGGGACTCCAGGCCCCGCCATGCGGACCGCGCTGGACCAGACGGGGGCAGGTGCACCCTGCAACAAACAGGCTGAAGATGAGCAGCCAGCTCGAAGCGCTGGCTCGTGTCTGTG
Organism: Balaenoptera acutorostrata; assembly: GCF_949987535.1. Taxonomy (NCBI): domain Eukaryota; kingdom Metazoa; phylum Chordata; class Mammalia; order Artiodactyla; family Balaenopteridae; genus Balaenoptera; species Balaenoptera acutorostrata. The sequence continues at coordinate 148,788,389 of NC_080067.1, read as the reverse complement.
CCAGAGGCAGTGGAGGCTGCCGTCCTCGGAGGGAGCAGAGCCAGAGCAGGGCAGGGGGGGCACAGAGAGACTGCGGCAGAGCGGGCAGAGCCGGGGCTCCCAGCGCAGGGAGGAGGGAGGGCCTGAGCCCTGGGGGAACCTCTGGGGAGGGGGTGGCAGGCCCGGTCCCGCAGCTCCACGGGGGCTGAATGCCGGTTTCACGGCCTGGGGTCCCAAGTGTCAACAGGGCCAGGCTTGGGGGAGGGCAGCAGGGTGGAGAGAAGGCCCAGCAGACGGGGGCTTAGCCCCAGCGGGGAAGGGGGCACAGTCACGGGGCGGGGAGAACCAACCACAACCAGGCATTAGGAACTGGGAACAGCCTTCTGTTGACATTTTAACAACTTTCCAATGCTCTAACTGCTCTTCCTTCTGGATTTTTCTCATTTGTTCCATTGTTTTAGAGCAGAAACAACTTAGTAGAACTCAAGTGGCTGATCGCCCATTGAGACCCGAGTTCCAGCTGCAGAGCGAGGCGGGAACAAGGACGTGGCAACTCAGAGAGGCTGAGGGTGGGCCCGGCAGAGCGCCTGACGAGGGGCTGTCCCCCAGGGGGCCGCTAGGCCAGGGTGATGAACCAACAGGCGGCCCCTTTCAACGGCACTTATCATGGTCTCCAGAATGGTCAGTCTTGCCCAGATGAGGCCTCTCACCAAACCCAAGCCCAGGGCCAGGTCCGGGGGGCCCACAAAGGCCTCACTCTGCCTCATTCGGGAGGTGGGCAAACCCATGCCTGGACGTGCCACCAGGCAGGACCCCTCCAGGTCCCTGATGCCAAGGGCATCGTCCCGTCATGCCCCGGGCAACCCAGCCGAGCTCATCGTTCCTCTGGACACGGGTGGGAGAAAGGAGCAGGTTCTGAGGTCAGGGGAAGCTGCGGAGGGAAACGGCAAGCCCTCTGGGTAGGGAGAGGACGCATCAGCTCCTAAAGCACAGTCCTCGGAGCTGCGGTTCTGGCTCTCCGGGCTTGGGGGCTCCCACTCCTTCCTCCTTCACCTGCGGCTGGGAGGTACCAGGTCCCACCTGCCCCCCTGGCGGGTAGAGGAGCAGGTGATGGGGACAGGCATGCAGAGGCGTTGCTGGCCGCGTGAGGCTGCAGCCCTGGCCACTCGGCAGTTCCCAGCCTGGGTCCTCCTGAGGCCACCCAGTCTGCGAGAAGGGCTCCTTCCCCACAACGCCAGTCTCCTCTGAGGAAGGAAGCCTCTTCATTGGGCCCCACGTACGGCCGGACTCACAGCCCCTTCCCCCCAGCCGAATCCCGCTGTGTCCTGCCCGTCACCAGGCACCCTGCAACAGTGGCAGTTTACTATCTGTCCCTCCCGGGGGAAGCAGGGGGCAGAGGGGCCATGGCTCGGGGGGGACTCACCCAGCATCACGAATGTCCCATTCACACTGGATCCGAGCTCTCAGCACATAGCAGCTGCTCAGTAAACTCATTTGGATAACTAAGCTATTTGCCCTGTCTGCTTTGATTCCTACAACAAGCAGCACGACCAGCGTCCCCACATGACAGTGGAGAAATCCATGGCAGAGAGAGGTGAGGTCACTGACCCGGGGCCGTGGGGATGGTAGTGGAGGTGCTTAGGACAGGACCGCTGTCTGGCTCCTGGCATGGCTCCCAGCCACCTTGGCTGCTGCTTCTGTGCAGACCCAGGAAGGACCCAGACCCGGGAAGACAAGCCACGTCTGCCCTCCGAGCCTCCTCTGCACAACCTCTGTAGGAGAATCCCGCGGATGGAACACGGACCCCTCAAGCGGACCCCAGATCCCCGTGGCGGCCTCCCACTGGATACCTGGGCAGGTGAAGTGACCATGTGTGCTGCAGTCTCCTTCACACCAAGGAAGCAGTGAACCAGCCTCCCGAGGGCCACCACGGTTTCTCTAAGAACCTGGAACACCTACGGTACGTCCTCAGACGGGGACGCTGGCTGGCTGTCCGAACGGACAGCGTTACGTCTGCACCCCAAGCTTTGCTGGAGCAGACACCGTCTGCAGAAGCCACTGTTCTGTTATCTTCTTCTTCCCCATTGGACCCTCTCTGGGGGGAGCGTGGAAGGACCAGGAGTCGGGGAACCGGACAGACAAGGAGCAGAAACAACGTGGGAGCCGCGGGAGGGACGCTGGGGCGGACAGAGCAACACGCGTGCCAGAAGCGGTATCTGCCTCATCCCCTGACTCCGCCTCCGCGGGGCTCTCCCCTCAAGAGATGGGATGGGGATAAAAGGGAGACAGAACACGACTGCATGCTGGGAACTTTAGGATTTAATCCAGTGCCTGGGACTTTAAGAAAAGAAACCGCAGCCGCTGGAAGCATTGCTGTAGGAGCTCTCAACCCAGGATGAAAGTCCCAACAATGCTGCTGGGTGTCGAGTGTGAGGTGAGCGCGGGGTTAGGACTTTCTAGCACATGCTTGGAACCCCAAATGATCCGGCTCTCCCCCAGGGCTAAAGGTGCAGCCAGGGGCTCCCAACAGGGCCGGCAACAAAGGCAGAGGGCGCAGAGCAAGGTCAAGAAGCAGTGACAGAGGTGACAGAGATCTGAGGACCACGGTCTGCCTCCCCCCTTTTGTATTAGTTAAAGGGCATGGACGGAACAGAGAGAGAGCATCACGCCCGCTGTGTTCCAGAGTGTTCCAGGCACTCTGTCTACATGGCCTCCTTCACTGTGCACGACAGTCTGTGAAGCAGATGTTTTTGTTTCACTTTACTGACCAGGAGGCCAGCTCAGAAGAGCCAAGGGTTGGATGCCCAGGATCACAGAAAGTGGTGGAACCGGCACTCAACATCAGATCTGGCACCCCCTGAGCGCAGGTGCCCGCAGTCTCCCAGGGCCGCCTGCAGGGCTGCTTTCGTGGAGGTCACCCAAACCTCGAGCATCTCAGCTGCAAAATGCCCACAGTGACAGCTGAGCTGAGCCCGTCACTCCACCTTCACCTCCCTCTGGACCCTCTCTTCCACTTTTCACCCACATCCCACTGAATTTCTCTGGGAAACCTTTGGGAAGTTCTTGGGAAGGAACTGTCACTTCTGATGGTGACAGCATCTCATCTCACCTCTTTCCAAAGATAAAAAGGGCCAGTCTTTGATAATTCTCCTCTGCTAGGGTAGAAAAAGCGTGCGTGCTTGTGTACATGTGTGCATGTCTGCCTGTGTGTGTGCATGCGTGTGTGTTTACATGTGGTGCGTGCACATATTTTAATGTGCATGCTGTGTGTGAATGCATGTGCACACGAGTGTGCCCAGCTGTGTGCATGTTTGTGCATGTGTGTCCATGCTGGAGCAGGGAAGTACTCAGCGGCGGTCCCTTTCTTCCTTTGGGGACGCTGTTAAATTCCTGTGCAGTCACAGGTGCCCAGCCCTGGAAGTCAGGGGACCTGGCGGGAGTCCTGCATCAGGTCACCACCTGCCCTGTGCTGATGAAATAAGAGGGGTGGACCACCTGCCCTTGTTTCAGCTGCTTCCTATTCCCTGTTATATGGTTCCAATGAAGCGGGCTATAGTGGGAGAAGGGGAGCCCATACTTCTCCTTTCCTGGGATCAAGCAGGGGATGGGCTGAGAGTGAGGCGGCTGGCAGAGGCTTGTGTGAGAACCGGAGACACCCGAGCCCCCGAGGCTACTCCGTGCCCGGCTGGGGCATCTCCCCCTGCTTCCCAGCTCTGGGTGCGCCACCTTGGGAAGAGCAAAGTGAGCCGCAGCAGCTGCAGGGCTTCCCTGAAACGTCCAGCTGAGATCTGGGAGCGTTTCCCTCGCTGTGGCCTTCCCTGTCCCCCGCGCCCAGGGCCTTAGGGGGAGCCTAGAGAAGCCCCCTCCAAGCCAGCTCTCTTATTGTCCCTCTCTGCCAGTGAGAAGCAGGAGATGCTCTGCATGTAAAGCTGGTCCAGAGGGTCACCCAGTCTCTCTGCAGGCCCAGGAGGTAGAGCAGCCCCGGGGTCACCCCCTGGCGGTCAGAGCCGACCACCTGCTGGGATGGGTAACTGAAGGAGGTGGGGGATGAGCAGCCCCTGCTGAGCCAGCCTCTACCAACACCCCCCCCCCCAACCCGCTCCCTGTGGCCGGCAAGCAGTGCCCGGTCCCCACAGGGGCTGCGAGCTCCAGGCACCCTCTCTGTCGGAGGACTCTGCCCGGCAGGTCTGCCCACCGGCTCCCGGGGTGAGTGTTCCACCGGAAATAAAAGGCTTAACGGACCAGCCTCTGAACGGAGGAACTCAGCCTAATCAGATCTGTTACAAAGAAAGCTCTGCCCACGAAATGGAAAAAATACCCCCTTGCAGGCGCGCCTTTCCACGGGGCCGCGCGTGGGGACACCTGCCCCGCAGAGCCCCACCAACCCCCGGCCCGAGTTGTCGAGGGCCGCAGCAGGCTCCACGGATGCCGGTTCGCTGGACCGCCGTCCCCTCCCCCGCCGGCTCCCCCTGGCCAGCCCCCACCCGCCTCCGGGACCCCGCGCTGTCACCGGGGAGGGGCCGCCGCCGGGCTGGCACCGCAGGGCGCGCGCCGGGAGGGCGCCCGCGCCGGGCTGGGACGCTTGGAGAGGGGGCTACCTTCTGAATGCGTCCATCGATGTCCAAATAGATGGCCTTGGGCCGGTAGCTGGAGGAGCCCGTTCCCATCTTGACGAGCGCTGCACTTGGACTTTTTACTGTACTTTCTCGACGCCAGCCGCCGCGGGGAGGGCGGGGAGTGGGAGGAGGGGGCGGGCGGCGGGAGGACGCGGGGACCAGCCAACCAGCGCGCCGCCGCGGCCCGTGCCGCCGGCTCGGCTCCTCCTCTCCCCGCCCCCTCCTCCTCTCCCCCACTCCGCCTTCCTCCCTCCTTCCCCTTCCCTCCCCGTTTCTCCTCTCTCTCTTATCTTCACTCCCTTCTCTTCCCCTCCCACATTAAGGCACACCCCCTCATCTTCCCTTTGAGTCCAGCCGCCTTGGGGACAGGGCCAAGCGGGCAGCCTGTCTCCAAGTGCCCTCTGGACAGGTGCTCATAGCGAGTGACACCCTCTGGCTGCAAAGCTGGTCACCTCCCCATGTGACCAGATTCCCATAGCGACCCCCTCTGGCTGCAGGGGGCTGGTCACCTCCCCATGTGACCAGGTTCCCATAGCGACCCCCTCTGGCTGCAGGGCTGGTCACCTCCCCAAGTGACCAGATTCCCATAGCGACCCCCTCTGGCCACAGGGCTGGTCACCTCCCCAAGTGGCCAGTGGCCAGTTGGGACTCCTTTGCCGCAGGCGGCTACTCCATCATCAGCAAGCACCTGGCTGGCAAGGGGCCGGAAGCTATCTGTGGTCAAGACCTAAACCCAAGCACCACTTAACGCTGGGAGAATCGCCCCCCCCCCCGCCCCCCGGGTTCCAGCTCTCCCTGCTGTGAGTGCCATTCTCATTTAATTTCAACAGGAGATGGGAAAAGTTTCTTCTCCTTCATGTACCTCCTTCCCCTAAGTTTTCTGTACATCCTCGAGAGTGAAAGCTTTTCCCAGCTGCACCCAGAGCTGAAATGGCAATTTTGTTTCTGTCCTTGATGTGGCCAGAGTGAGGATCACCCAGCCACCAGCTATTTGCTGGTTTCAGCACTGTTCTGGTCCCCACCCCCCTTGTTCATTGCCGCAGGGAGTGTGGGGAAAAAGGGAGGGATTGCAGGCAGCTCTTGACCTGCAGACCACAGCGGGGGCTGCCTTTGCAGCTCCCCAGCTCTCTCAGGGGGTGGGAACAAGTTTTGGGAGGGCGGTGACGCTGAATGGCTCTCAGTGCCTGTTGCTTTTGGAAGCAGGTGTCGAAACCAGACAGAGAATGCACTTATTGTTTCGTTCTAAGAGAATTCCAAGCCACTGCTTTTCATCTGTTGAATGTCTGGGGTTTGCTTACTGAGAGAGTGTCTGGATCACACAGGCCCCCTCCTCCCGGCCGGTCCGCCCAGGCTCGGCTGACCACGGCCACGGCCAATGGTCTTTGCTTTTCCTTCCCTGGCCATCTGGCCTCCACCTGGCGGATAGTCACTGGCTTTCCAGACTCCTCCCAGCTGCCTGGAGAGTTGCCAGGCTGGAGCCCTGGGGAGCGCGGGGTCATCATCTTTAGGTGAAGTGGTCTTCCTCAGCCTTTGGACGGGCCAGCATGTGTCGCTTCACGTCCCCTGCCTGCTCTGGGGTGGGGTGGGGGGCCGATTGGCTCTCAAAGAATGATGATGGCTTTGCTCTTGCGTCCAGCGCAGTGACGGGACCACGTCAGAACCTGGGCACCACGAGATTTGCTTTACACGTGGCTGGAGGCGAGAAGGGGCACCAGGAGACCTTTGGGTTGGAGGGTCAACCCTGCTGGGTGGTCACACTTGGCCACTTGACTCACAGTTGTGAAAATGTATCCCCAGAAAATTGGAAGGAGCACTGTTATTACAGCTCAATTTTGTTGTCGAACGTTCCGATGTTCTTTGGGCTCATCTGGTGACCAATCTGCAGAGCTATTGTGCTGCCTGGCGTGGAAACTTCACTGCCGGGCAGATGGCTCATTAGCTTGGTACTTATTTATCCTCCGTGTCTTGTTGTCATCTGACCTTGCTCTCTCAGACCATCTCCTTCGAGCGCCCAAACACCGAATGCAGCTCTTCAGGGCCGTTTAGCACCGATCAGAGGGTGAGTTTCTGTGACGGTGCATTCCGCACCACTGTGTGTTGGGGGGTGGTCCTTACGCTGTCTGGCTCATTCTGCATTCAGAATAATAATCACCCCATAAGTATTTGGCCGACTAGGCTGCTGTCCAGTTACTCCATCCCTGAGCCAGCAGACCCTGCCTCTCCCCCGGCCCCAGGAGCCGAGGTTCCATCCTTCATCAGCGCCGCCCTGGCTGTGTGTCGGTGCTGTTCTAGGCCCCGGGGAATTAAGTGGAGAATAAACAGAAATCCCTGGCCTGGAGGAGCCGGCATTTTAGTGGGAAACAGATGAGACGGTGTAAATAAATGCAACATGTAGCACGTTGGATAATAATCAGTGCAAAGGAGAAAAGTCACGTGGGGAGAGGGGTGTACCATGCAGTGTGCAGAGCTGACGTGGGCAGGGTGGCTGGGCCGGAACGCACAGGGGCAGAGAGGGAGCAGGGGCCCCATGTCCATGGGAGGAAAGAGCCTTCCAGCAAAGGGAGCAGCCTCAGGCTGAGGCCCCTCCCACAGGAGAGGAGGGCGGGGCGGTACGGGGTGGGGGGGGCCTGCAGGGGGTGTGGGTCAGAGAGGTGAGGGGTGGCAGGGCCATACCAGGGACGTGGTCCCACCCTTTCAGGTGGAGTCATACAGAAGGCTGAGCAGAGGACAGATGCGGCCCCCTCGGGTTCAGCCGCTGCTGGGTGGGGATGCCCTAATGGGAGGGGTGGCGGGAGACCAGGAAGAGCTGCCCCCATAATCTTCGCGAAGAATGACAGTGGTTTGGGCTACTGGGGCGAGGAGAGGTTGGATTCTGCATCCGATTTGGAGATCGTCTGGCTCTTTCATTAAGGCTCAGTGCTTACGGTGACATTATTTCTGCGTTTTGCTCCCCTTCCCTTCCGCAGAGTGGGGTTCTGCCTAAATTCGTGCTCCTGCATCCTGGACGGCCCCTGGGGTTAGGCTCCAGCAGCTACCCCTCCCCTCTGCCTGCACCACATCAGCCCAGAGGCTCCCTGGCGTCCTTGACCTGCATTCCTGATCCTGGCTTGGCCACCAGAATTGCAGCCAATGTAAGTTCCCAGAACCAAGATAAAGCGGAAGGAAACTGCCTGCCTCTGCCAGGTGGGCTGGGGCCGGGATGACGCGCCCGGGTGGGGCAGGAGGCCTGGGGCCTTGTGGCAACTTGGCCACTGAGTTCAGAGCCCTGAGGGGTTCCAGGGGGCGAGGTTTCCAGCTGTCTGGGGTGTCAGGGTGTGAAACCCTGCCTGAATCTCGTGGGGCCGGGGCGGAGGTGAAGGAGCTCAGGGAAGTGCACAGCCAGCCCCTTGGGGGCTTCAGCCTCTGTCTTCGGCCTCCATGTGGGCTGAAACTTCTCCTGCTGCCGTCCGGCCTGCACACGCACTCATCCCTGCATGCAGGACTCACCCTTTAATTGCCATAAAGACTTCATCAGGGAAGAATTTCAAATCAAGAAATCAGAGCCAAACTGCAGAACAGAAGGGTCGAGACTGCGGCCTGAGGAGCTGGATGCTGGTCCCCGGGTCCCACACCAGCTCTTCATCCCTGGCAAGAAGGAGCAAAGCCACGACGAGGAGGAAGAGAAGGAGCTGCCCTGCGCCCCCAGAGTGGGCGGCCTCCAGCGAGGATGCAGAGATGGGGAAGGAAGTTCAGGGTACTCAGGAAAAGTCCAGAGGCTGTATCTGTCGGTGGGAAGAGGCGTCCGTCTGGAGTGGCCGGGCCGGGCCGGGTGGAGCATCTTTCCCCCCCGCCTGCAGCGCCCCCGGACGGGGTGGGCCAGTGGGTCTGCAGGCTGATCCAGCCCCGAGGGCGTCCTCTGCCTAGTCTGTCTTGGGTCTAACTGGACTTTTAATGACTCTTCTAAAAATAATCCAGTTGCTTCCTGTGCTAATTCTTCTGACCTGTGGGGCGGGGGGCGGGTACCACAAAATGAATTTGTCGAACAAGCAAAATGTATTAGCACCTACTGCATACAAGGCACTGAGCAGGCCTTGTTAGGGGGGATTGGAGTAGGTTAAAGGGGGTCTGGCAACACCATGGGAGAGGATTAACATTAACGAACTGGTCAGAGGTAAGATGCTTTATGTTCTGAAAGTTTTACCATCGGCCTCTTGGAGGAATCAGCCTGCTTTGTGCATTTATAACAAACTGAACACCCCATAAACTGCTCTAACCTTCTGGGAAAACCATCTGCCAGGAGGCACCAAGAAGGAGAGAAAGGGTATGCCCTTTGGCCCATCTGCCCCAAGCTTTCGTGCAACGGCAGTGTCAGTTTTAGTGGTACAATATTTGATTTATACACACATCAACTTACTTCTTTTTATGGCTTTGGTAATTACAAAATTATTACTAGTTGTAAATATTTCAAATAACGCAGAAAAAGGCACAGTCCCATCCAGGTCAGAAGGTGGAGACCCACCCCTTCTTAATGGTCATCCAAGGGGGTCGCGGAGATACATGTGTTCTTACCTGCTCTTACCTATTTATCAGGTTCCCTATATGCTGGGCATTGAGATTTCCCTCATCACTGATTTCTACTGGCTCCTTTTATATTGTACAAAGGATAGTAACCCTTTGACTGTCGTATATTTTACAAATATATTCTATAAGTCAGTGGCTTATCTTTTAATTTCTTTCGCGGCATTACGCACTGAAGTAATCAAAACTCTACCTCTTTTCTTGTCAGCTTTCTGGATTTCTTGTTGGCTTAGAAAGGAGATATCATTTATAATAGAAAACTTTAAAAAGAAATAAAGAAAGATGTGACCTGGATTTCCAAAGATTGGGACTGCTAATTAAATTGTGGCACATTTGCCGGAGGGAATATCAAGGACGATGATTATGATGGGTTTATGGAGGCCGAGGGAAGTTACAACCCCGCCAGTGACAGAGCAGAATCCGCAGAGGCATTTACACCCTGGCCATTCATTCCCGCCTCGACCCGTTTGTCAGCAAGTGCCCCAGGCCAGGTGACGCAGGTCTGGCTGTGGACAGAACCAGGCCCTGCTTGACGGGTTTACATGTTAGGCTCTGTGAAACCTGGCGGAGAGTTGAACCGATTTAGCAAGAGAATACAAAATGGTTGGTTTAGGTTGGTAGGGTTCTAGGCATTTTATAAAAAACATTTTTTCTGACGCTGTGATGTTATTTTTGCCGTAAAACGGGGAAAAGGGGAAGAGTTAAAGTGATAAACAAGTAGTGTGCACGAAGCAGCAGCCTCCTGCTTTCTTGGAAGTGGCTGGATAGGGAAGAACGGATCTGCTTCACAAATGTGGTGCTGTGAGCCTTCCAGACCCAGACAGACACTCGAGTCTGCTGATGGCGGTGGCGTGCGGTCACGCTGCTTGCCAGGGCTCTCAGCTGGCCCCCCTTGTTCCCTTCTCGTGGATGGTGACTCCCTTTCTGGGCGGCTGGCGGGTCAAGACATTCTTCCGTCCTCTCTCGGTCCATTTTTGTGGCCTCCTCCCTGCCTCTCCTCCCTCCCCCATCCTTCGTGAGTGTGCGTCCCTAGATCGTCCTATTGGGCCCATCTGCCCCTGTCATTTCCCTGGCTGGCCTCCTTGGGGACTTCCCGTCACCTCCAGTGTGACACACCTGGTGTCTACTGTCTGTCCTGTCCTTCTCCGTCCCCATCCCCCGAAGACAGCACTCTGCTGTGACGTTCGTGACTTTGCTCCTCGTTTCATCCGAGAATAATGTCCCTCCCTCTTTCCTCCCCTCGATCACCTCTTCCTCAAGATCCATTCAGGTGTCATTTACACAGTGCCATCTTCCTGAACCCCCAGATCTCTGGACCAGGGTGGGGAGCTCCTCCCCGGGTCCCTGAAGCCCAGCATCCTGTGTGATTCCCGCCATGTAGCCCCGGATGATTTGCATGTCCTCCCAAGCTTGACTCCTCGTTGATCGAAGGGGGTGACAACAGCTGGCCCGAGGTGTCCTGGAGATTGATGGGAGCGGGTGATAATGCGTGAACATGCGTTAGCCCGGGCCTGGTGCACCGTCAGAGCTCGGGGCTGTCTTGTCCGGTTTGGAAGAGCAGCATTGCTGTAACCCTCACTCACCCTGTGCGTGCTCGCTGCCGCCGTGTCCCCACGAAATGATGCCCTTGCGAGGGAAAGACGGAATTGTGGGCGGGCTTCAACAGGGGTGGCCCTCCCCCTGGAGCTGAGTGGACGTCGAACAACCTTCAGCAGGTGAATGCCTTTCTGTGACTGGGCAGCCCCCATTCCTATGTACAAAGCTGATGACCTGTGCTGAATTTTTGACCTTGGCTTAATTAGCATTAAAAGCGGTACGAAGAGCCAACCGTGCATTCCCTGCCCCTTGGCTGAAATGGCTTTTCTGAGTTTCTGAGGAGGAAAGTGCTGCCTCGGGCCGACCCCGGGAGACCTCTGCCCCATCCGGCCCCGTGAGAACCTGTTTCTCCGCTGCCTGCCGCCGGAAGCTGGAGCCCTGCACAGCCCGCGCAGGTCGAGGGCCACGGCCCAGCAGCCAGCTGTGCAGCGCCGGGGACCCGGCTCAGCCCCCCGGGCACAGGGACAGCCTCTGGGGCCAGGGCGCTGAGGCTGGGCCCTCCCGTCCCCCTCATGGTGACACGCCACTTGCCGTCTCTAACCCATCTCTCCCGCAGGGACTGTGGCTGGACCTCTAATTGTTCTCCCACCCTCTGGCCCCTCAGGTCGCTCACCTGGTAGGGGCTCCCAAGAACGGGTATCTGGGAGTGAGTGACACGCACCCTGGGGGGCTCAGGCGCTGTAGCTGCACAAGGACCCCGGCTGTCTCTGGACCACGTTCCCTGCGCTCAGATGGGTGTCAGAGCCCGCGAGCTCATCCCGATGCACGGAGCTGCCCTAACTGGGAGCGGAACAGAGTGACATCATCAGAGCTTAGGAGGCTCCAATAGGGCCAAGTGGGGTGAGGCGGGGGTTGGTGTGCTTTGGGCCCAGTCACCTGGGGGTTGACGCTAAGACCTGCCGCCGGCAGTGACCGCTCACCAAGTAGCCCTCATTCCTGTAATAATCTCGCTTTCTCCTGTCACCCCAAGTTCTTTGGCGAGGGGAGATGGCCGTCCACCAGACGCCAACTCAACAGGCTGGTTTTTTTTTGTTTGGGCCTCTGGGTGAGTGTCGGAGTCTGTTCTCAGCCTCCCCTGCATTCAGGAGTCCCAGGGTGACTGCCCCAGCAGGTGCGGGAATCTAAGTCATTGCCTAGCTGATCCCAGCACCCAGATGACCCCCTGGCTCTGGCTCGACTCAGTAGTAAGTGTGCCGTTGTGAGTAGAATCCACTGCAAACTGATGATCTCATTTCCAGAACTAGGACACAACAGCCTAATTCGTAGGCAGACCTGTACGTGATTATCCATAACAGCTTATATCTGTAGATCCTGGCGTTCCGACTTAATTGCAAGCTCTTTAAAGAAGAGGATAGTGTCCTATTTATTTTGAATGGCTTCCGCAGTGCCTAGGAATGCTTTAAAAAATATTCCGAATGCTAGTTTAGGGGCCAGAGCTGGTATATCCTTCAGTGAAAGAAACTTTTCTGTAAACTCAAAGTTGGACCGTGGTCATGCCTCTTGTAAATCTGTGGCTAATTTCCAAAGCACCCACCTGTGCAAATCAGCCGGAAGTTCCCTGTCCTGTATCCCGATAGTGTCCTTCTCCCTCCCAAGTGTCCCAAACCCCAAGGGTTTACGAAGGTCAAAGGGAGGGGCCGCTGAATCCTTCCCCTGGGGAGAGGGCAAGGCCCCGATCAGCCCATTTCTTCTTCTATTGCTTCCCAAGAAAGCAAGCAAATAAACCAAAAGTGCCCCTCCTCCAACATGGGAGAAAGATTAGATTTTGAAAACTGCAGGATGATGGAAGAGAGAGATCTTAACAGCTGGAGATTCCTGTTTTTCTATTTTTTAAATTTCTTAGCAGTTGAGCCGTGACTAATATTTGCTCATTTAAATAATTTGGGTCTGATGCTCCAGGCATCCCCCTGACGGCGGCTTTAGGGAGCAGGGTCCCGGGAGACCCCGCTGTCGGCTGCCTCCCCTCAGACGGGTCCCCTCATCCGTGGAGACCGGAGACCGGCTCTCCCCACAATCCATGGCCTCTACGTCCTCTCCCCTCCTCCTCTCTTCTCTCCTTCTTTTGGTTTAGTTCTTTAAACTCCATCTAACCTGTGGATTTCCCTGTTTTGCTCCTCCCCTTCCTCTGGCCCTGGGGAAAGTCTGTGGAATTCAGTCCCAGACCCTCTGGGCCCCTGGCCTTTGGGGTGAGCCCATTCTCAACACCATGACACCCTTAAATGAGGGAAAGCACTTTTCTTGAACACAGAAAAGGCTGAGTTCTAAAAAAGAAGCTTCTGCTAAGAAAAAAGGATTTGCCAAAGTTTGGAAACATGAACTTGCGATGGCCTGTTTCTGATCAGAACTTCATAAAGGCCAACCTCAAAGCAAATGGACGGGCAGGACCTGTCAGGCCTCCCAACCTCTGAGCCCGGCCCAAATTCAGACAACTGCAAATAAACACTCACTGAGCTCAGATGAGGGTGAAGCACTACGCCTGGAGTGGGGAGTTGGGAGCTGGGAGCAGGGATTGGGGCAAAGATATATGTGGCTGGGCCCTGCTCTCTGACAAGCTTATAGACAGACAGTGGAGGAAGATTTGTAAGCAAGAGATAGTGCCCATCTCCCCTCACCCCCACCCTGCACATACACGCAGTGTGATAAGTCCCATCTCCAGTAGACATTTGCAAAAAGCTCTATCAGTTAACAAGACAGGCAGAATTCTACCAACCTGGGACTTATATTCTAGTGGGGAGAGAGACAACAAACACCTAACTGGGACTCATATTCTGGTGGGGAGATAGATAATAAACAAACAATAGATGTATAATTCCAGCACAAAGATAAGACTTATCAAGGAAAAAATAAAGCCAAGAAGGAGGATAGAGGATTCCTCGGGCTGCTGTTTTAGACATTGTGGTCAGGGAAGGCATCATGGAGGGGGTGACATTTGAGCAGAGACACAAATCAAGTGAAGGACTTGTTTGAAGGGAGAGCTGTAGAGGAGGAGGGAACAGAAGCAGGGGAGGCCAGAGGCAGCCAGGGCTGGGGCAGGGAGATGGTGGGGCAGAGGCAGGACAGCTGGGGATCAGAGCGGGCTGGCGTTGCAGGTGTAACCAAAGCCACAAGAGGATCGAAAGCTGTGAAGTGACCCGAGCTGACTTGGATGCAGGTGACATGCGTGCAAGGAGGCCAGGCAGGGCCAGCAGGCCCTGGGATGTGGTCAGTTGGTGTTTGAGTCCAGCTCTTACTTGTTGGGCAACCCTGGATAGATTGCTTACCCTTCCTGAACCTCAGTTTTCTTCTCTGTGAAATGGGCGCAAGGATTAATGGTATAAAGCGTGCAAAGCACTTAGCCCCACATAGCATGACTTTATCCACGCCTTTCTTCTTCCTCGTACTTCTCTGTTCTGCTTTCTGTATAACAAGCACTAGATCACTGTTGCCATGGCAGTTGTAATTTTTTTCACTTGGGAGTGTAGGTTTAAGAACTGCCGAAGAGGCCCCTTCAGAGCGTTGAACACTCTAAAGAAAACTTCTGCTCCCACATCAGGGCGGTCGGCAATCGTTTTCCTTCCTGAGATGCTCCAGGTGACGGCATCCAGCAGTGGGGAGGGATGCCCGGAGCAGCGAAGACCTTTAATGGCAATCACCTGTGGCCTCCCCTTCACCATCTTTCCTTGCTGCCTTCCAGGAATGGATCTGGTCCTGCTGACCATCAACCAAAGCATGTGTGGGATGCTGTGCGCGCCCAGAACCACCTACTTCAAGGCTATCTCCCTGGCGACGAGCTGTCCCCATTCACACCACATTTGTACAGCAGCAGCTCTGTACCTGTGGTGATGAAACACAGCTGGGGAGTCGCTGCCGTTGCTGTTTCACATACATTTGCTGCCCCCTCCTTCTTTTAAGTGCAAAGGTAGGAGTGGCTCTAACAGCCTACCAGCAAAACTTCACATTGCCATCATCTCAGGAAAACCTGGTCCTCAGCCACGTAATAAACAGGGCGAAAGAACACGGGTGCTCAGGCACTGCGTGCAGGAAAGTTTGGGGCTTCGGAGGAAAATAGATTTGAGGCTTTTCATCTGTGAGGTGTCCCATAAAAACATTAATTTTTGATGATGTAAGATACGGTTCCCCAAATTTCTTTTCTTTCTAAAACGTCGGGCCAGCGAAACATGGATTACATCCAGGGCTCATTAGATGCTTCATTTGCAAGTGACAGAATCTCAACTCAAATAAATGTAAGCAAAGGCTACGCTTTGAGACTCAGAAACGAAAAGTCCAGGGGTCGATCTGGAGTTAGAGGCACGTGGATCCGGGGTCTCCGTCCACATCCGTCTGTCTGTCTGCCCCCAACCCGCAGCCGCCGCAGTGGGCTTTCCCCACGTGGCCAGTGTCATGGCTGCCCGGCTGCCCGGAGCTCACGTCCTACCGGCACCATCACCCAAGTAGAATGAGAGCTTGGTGGGAACTGAGCTGGAGGGAGAACCCCACGGGGCCAAACTGGGTCCAGCATGAGTCATCTCAGCAGGGAGCCGGGCGCTCTGATTGAGGTGCCTGGTCACGTCACAACAACATCCATGAGTCACAAGCTTAATATGCTCATTATATCGTTTTAAATAAAATTTTACTTTCGATCTGTTTTAAATTTACAGAGAGATGACAAAGATAGTACGCAGAGTTCTCGTGGACCCTGCACCAGTTTCCCCCGCGATCAGCATCTTACCTTAGCGGGCTACACTTATCAGAATTAATGAACAGGTATGGATACATTATTCTTTTTAAAAAAAATTTATTGAAGTCTAGTTGATTTACAATGTTGTGTTTAATTTTTGTTATACAGCAAGTGACTCAGTAATACATATATGTATTCTTTTCCATTATGGTTTATCTCAGGATATTGAATCCGGTTCCCTGTGCTCTACAGTAGGACCTTGTTGTTCATCCTTTCTATATGTAATAGTTTGCATCTGCTAATCCCAAACTCCCACTCCATCCCTCCCCTCCCCCATACCACTGGGTAACCACAAGTCTGTTCTCTATGTCTGTGAGTCTGTTTTTGTTTCATAGATATGTTCATTTGTGTCGTGTTTTAGATTCCACATATAAGTGATATCATATGGTATTTGTCTTTCTCTTCCTGACTTACTTTGCTTAGTATGAAAATCTCTAGGTCTATCTGTGTTGCTGCAAATGGCATTACTTCATTCTTTTTTATGGCTGAGTAGTATTCCATTGCGTATATATAGATGACATCTTCTTTATCCATTCATCTGTTGATGGACATTTAGGTTGTTTCCATGTCTTGGCTATTGTGAATAGTGCTGCTATGAACATAAAGGTGCGTGTATCTTTTGGAATTGTCGTTTTGTCTGGGTATATGACCAGGAGTGGGATTGCTGGATCATATGGTAGTTCTTTCTATTTTTAGTTTTTTGAGGAACCTCCATACTGTTTTCCATAGTGACTACACCAATTTACATTCCCACTAACAGATATTGATACATTATTCTTACCTAAAATTTGTGCTTTATTCTTGTTTTCTTTTTTCCTAATCGTTTTTTCTGTTCCAAGATCCCAGCCAGGAAACCACATAACATCAGTCATCCTGTCTCCTAGGGATCCTCTGGGCTGTGACAGCTTCTCAGACTTTCCTGGGTTTTGTTGCCCTTGAGAGTTTCGAGGAGGACTGGTCAGCTATTTTACAGGATGTCCCTCACTTGGGATCTGTCTGACGTGTTTCTGATGGAATTGGATGGGGTGTGGGTTCTGGGAGGGGGACCACGGAGGTGAAGGGCCGTGCTCATCACCTCTTACCCGGCATCCGTGCATCAACATGACGCATCCCTGCTGGTGTTGATGGTGACCCCTGGTGGAGGTGGGGCTGTCAGGTTTCTCCCCTGAGAAGTTACTCTATTTCCCCCTCCCCACACTGCCCTCTGTGGGAGGACATCCCTGTGCACAGCCTGCCCCTTAGGAAAGGGGGGGGGGGGTGTTCTCCCTCCCCCAGGGCAGAGGACCTGCATAAACCCTTCTGAATTCTTCTGCAGGGAAAATCTTCTCTTCTCACCCTGTGTATTTCTTTATTCAACCATTTATTTATCTGGACTCATGGATATTTATTTTACTCTTTGTGCTGTAATCCTTTACTACTTTGTTTTTTTGCTCAAATTAACCCATTTTGGCCACTGGGGGCTCTTTCAGTGGGGTCCTGTGTGCCTTTGACGTTCCTCCATGCGCTTTTTCTTTCCTTCTTTCTTTTCTTTTTTTTCCCAGCACTTCTTTACTTTCTGAGACCACAAGACGTTGCAGCTCATCTTGTATATTTTCTGCCCTGGCCCTAGAATCAGCCATCTCTCCAAGGCACCCTGGTTCTTTTCACTGGAGAATGGTATTAAGAACCAACGTCTGGTCGAGTGTGCTCATTGCTTCTGGAGTTGCTGCAAGGGTCAGCTGTCCCTTACCGCTGACCGAGCAAGAAAATATATGTGAATCCACTGAGCCATGTATATACGCGTATCTATAAATACATCCACGTAGAACCTCGGTATCTATGTTAAGTCAAACGTGACCGTATTGGTATCTCCCGCTTGAGTCCATTACCACGTGGCTCGTTGCTGCCCCTCTTCTTGCTCATCTGTTACCTCCCACTCCCACAGTGAGAAAGCCACCGCCTACCACCCATTACTTGTTCAACTCCAGTATCTATGTGTTCGGTGTTTGCAGGGCCTGTCAGGGGTGGGCGGGCTCTCAGGGCCTGGCCATCTGGATGCAGAGGTGAGGAAGGGCTGGGGGGGGGGGTTTCTGTCTGGCTGGGAACCCAGTCTACCCTGTGAGCTGCCTGATCCCAGCTCCATGACCATGGTCACCGAGCAATCCAGGCCCCCCAGGCTGGAGGCTGAGGCCCAGCAGTGTTGCAGGAGTTTATCATCTGCCGTGGAATTCACAGATGACTGAGCTGCTTCTCTGCAGAGCATTCGATAAGGGGCCTAGACAGATGCTCATTTCTTTCTCCCAGCCCGGGCAGAATGCGGTGGCTGTAGAAAGAAAGAGGTGATAGGAAGGAGGTTTTGATGAGCGCTCACACGTGGGGGGCAGGAAGAATGCACAGCTCGGCAAACCGTCCAGGGCTGGAGGCCATAAATACAGATGCTGGGAAAGGACCTATCCGATGACCCGGAGACAATCTTAAACCCAGGAAGGATGCATAAGGAATGAAGAGTCTCCAACAAAAAAAGACCTACTGTATAGCACATGTAACTGTACTCAATACTTTTCCCTCAATAAGGGAAAAGAATCTGAAAAAGAATAGATTTATATAAATGTATAACTGAATCACTGTGCTGTACACCTGAACTAACACGACATTCTAAATCAACTATACTTCAATTAAAAGAATAAAAATAAATTAAAAAAAGACTCTCCATGTGCTGGAAGAGGAAGAACAGGAGTTAATTTTGAACTAAGCAGTGAATCTCTTGATGAGAAGCCCGAGGTTGCAATGGCAACTTCACAGCAAAATGTTGAAAGGTAGTCTTTCATCCAAAACGGACCTCCCCTTTGAAAAGTCCCCAATCCAGACCCAGGTAGCGTGGGCAGGGCCCCCAGGAGCCCACCTGATGAGACTGATGGTTTCATAAGGGTTCAGCACGGGGTCTGCTCCTGGAACAGGGCTCTACTGGGGCTGGGGCTGAAGCACTTCCTGTCACTTTGCCCTCCTTGGAGGGCATCTGAGTTTGGGGCAAGTTACCTGCAGGCTGTGGTCATCCCGCGCCATGGCCAGGAGCCCCTCTGTCTGTGCTTTGTGGGTCAGTAGAGCTAGCCTGAATATTTTGCTCAAAAGTAGCGCAATGCAACACTGTCAGTGGACCCAGGAAGTCCCCTGTAACCTGACCCTGAGGACGGGTTTTTTGTAGACATTTGTAGATTGCCAAGACAGTGAAGAAAACTTCATCTTCTCTGTTCCCCTGACACCACCCCAAATGTAGCCGGGACATTATATCAACGTCATATGTTCCTTTCTCCATCTCTGAGACGTTGATTCTCATCAGAATTTGCAAGGGAGGTCACGGAGCTCAGAGCCTGATGGTTCTGGGAAGCAGGCGTGGGCTGTCAGAGGCAGCTTTCCCCCAGTGTGTGCGTGTGTGCTTGTGTGTGCATGTGCCTGTGTGTGCCTGTGTGCCTGTGTGTGCGTGTGTACCTGTGTGTGTGCCTGTGTGCCTGTGTGCATGTGTGTCTGTGTGTGCCTGTGTGTGCCTGTGTGTGTGCCTGTGTGTGTGCGTGTGTACCTGTGTGTGCGCCTATGTGTGCCTGTGTGTGCCTTGTGTATACCTGTGCGTGTGCTTGTGTGTGTGTGCCTGTGTGTGTGTGTGCTTTGTGTGTGTGTCTGTGTGTGTGTGCCTGTGTGTCTGTGTGCCTGTGTGTGCATGTGTGCCTGTGTGTGCCTTGTGTATACCTGTGTGTGCGTGTGCTTGTGTGTGTGTGCCTGTGTGTGTGCCTATGTGTGTGTGTCTGTGTGTGTGTGCCTGTGTGTGCCTGTGTGTCTGTGTGCCTGTGTGTGCATGTGTGCCTGTGTGTGCCTTGTGTATACCTGTGTGTGCATGTGCTTGTGTGTGTGTGCCTGTGTGTGTGCGTGCTTTGTGTGTGTGTCTGTGTGTGTGCCTGTGTGTGTGCGTGCTTTGTGTGTGTGTGTGCCTGTGTGTGTGCGTGCTTTGTGTGTGTGTCTGTGTGTGTGTGCCTGTGTGTGTGCGTGCTTTGTGTGTGTGTGTGCCTGTGTGTGTGTGTGCTTTGTGTGTGTGTCTGTGTGTGTGCCTGTGTGTGCCTGTGTGTCTGTGTGCCTGTGTGTGCATGTGTGCCTGTGTGTGCCTTGTGTATACCTGTGTGTGCGTGTGCTTGTGTGTGTGTGTGCCTGTGTGTGTGCCTGTGTGTGTGCGTGCTTTGTGTGTGTGTCTGTGTGTGTGTGCCTGTGTGTGTGTGCTTTGTGTGTGTGTCTGTGTGTGTATGCCTGTGTGTGCGTGTGCTTGTGTGTGTGTGTCTGTGTGTGCCTGTGTGTGCCTGTGTGTCTGTGTGCCTGTGTGTGCATGTGTGCCTGTGTGTGTGCGTGCTTTGTGTGTGTGTCTGTGTGTGTATGCCTGTGTGTGTGTGCTTGTGTGTGTGTCTGTGTGTGTGCCTGTGTGTGCCTGTGTGTCTGTGTGCCTGTGTGTGCATGTGTGCCTGTGTGTGTGCCTGTGTGTCTGTGTGCCTGTGTGTGTGCCTGTGTGTGCCTGTGTGTGTGTGTGCTTTGTGTGTGTGTCTGTGTGTGTGTGTCTGTGTGTCTGTGTGCCTGTGTGTGCATGTGTGCCTGTGTGTGTGCCTGTGTGTCTGTGTGCCTGTGTGTGTGCCTGTGTGTGCCTGTGTGTCTGTGTGCCTGTCTGTGTGTGTGCCTGTGTGTGCCTGTGTGTCTGTGTGCCTGTGTGTGCATGTGTGCCTGTGTGTGTGCCTCTGTGTGCACGCAGGAACTCTGTAAAATTCTGTTCATGAGCCAAACTCCACACGAATCCCTCTCAGGTGCGTGCTGGTTAATCTAAGCCCACCCACAAAACACAGAGCACTTCCAAGGCCAATTCCATGAAAATCTCATCACGGCAGCTGACAAAAACACACAGTCTTTCGGTTTTCTAGAAATAGTCATTTTTATCATTTTGCAATCCGGATGGATTCTTTGAAGAGATGTTGTTCTCAGGCACGTGGGTTTGATGTAATTGTGTTCGTGGTAACAAAAACAACACCAACCCAGGAGCTCCCAAAATGCTATTAACCTCCCTGTTTGTCAGGAGGTTTTACACACTGGCCTTCCACCCACTTTCTAGCTTTAAAAAAGAAAAGAAAATGGTGTACAAAATGGCATAAAACTGGAAAAGGTAGACCTCTTTGGAAGCACTCCTCCACCGAGCTGCGGCGTCTGTAGGGCTTTGTTATGATCCTGGTATCACCATCCACATCAGGGGAAGAGCTAGTCAGATTGAGGATTTTTTATGACCTGTGGAATCAGTATCCAGTTGTCTGACTGCATGTAAATCTTTCCCATGATGATTTGACGTTCGGTGACAGAACTTTAATGAATCATTGTTAAATCTATTTAGCTGCCGCACAGAGAAAGGAAAAACGCTATCTCTGAGTAAACACAATGAAAACCAGAGTTCTCTGAGTTCCATTCTTTGCTTTAATTCGGGGGGAAATAAGAAAAACGGCGACAGTCAGCCAGGGCTTCCCTGCCCACCCTGTGTGGGTGTGAAAACGTCCACCTTGGGCCCTCCGTCATTGGGAGAGCTCTTTTGCATTGGTGAGGAGGTGAGCTGTGGTGACCTTAGAGCAGGCAAAGCTCTCTCTGTCCATGGCATTTACATCTCAGGGTCACTGTGTGTGTTTCAACACGTTATCTCCGGGAAAAGAAGCCAGGGGAGGAGTTAAAGTGAGGTTACTGTCCTAAGCCACGGGCACTGGGTGGAGAGATGCTGGCGCTGAAAGAGACAGCAGAATATATCTTAAGTGGATGAATGGACAGATGGATGTTTGGACATACGTTATGTATTGATATTATGGATTCTTAGATGAATGCATGGGTGTTTGGATGGATGCTGGGATATATGTATGGATGCACGTATGGATGACTGATGGATGGATGGATGGACGCATGGAAGCTTAGATGTATGAATATATGGATGGATGGATGCTGGGATGGATGGCTGGATGGATGGATGGATGCTGGGATGGATGAATGGATGGATGGATGGATGCTGGGATGGATGGATGGATGGATGGATGGATGGATGGATGGACACATAGAGGCTTAGATGTATGTATGGATGAATTAATACATAAGATGTTTGGTTTGGGTTGGGCAAATGTCAGCACATTCACTCACAAGTCTAGTAGGCAGGTGGACACACACTCATTGAGCACCTGTTTTGTGACAGGCGCTGCTCCAGGTGTTGGGGGCACATGGTTCCTGCCTGCATGTGGCTTACCTTCTAAAGAGTGGGGACAACGGGGATCTAAGAGAGTCAGCAAGGCCTCTGAGGAGGTGGCACTGACCTGGGCCCAAATGAAGAAGGGCCAGCCCTGAGCAAGTGGGGCTCGGCCTTCCAGCACAGGGGACAGCCTTGTGACGGTGGAGGGCATCACACAGGGCTGCAGGGCGGCAACACTGTGCTGTGGGCCCCACCCCTGCAGGTCCCCTCTCCATCCTTCTCTTTGCCTGTCCTGGGCCTGACCCACGTGGGTGCACCACCAGGCCCCTATCCTCTGGCTTCTGTTGGATTCCGCCAACAGGGAGTCCTGGCGGGAGCTTGGTGGGGGGAGGAGAGCATCTGGCCATTGTCCCCCTTGACTGAAGGTCACCGCTCTGCTCATGGCGGCCTGCTGTCCGTGGGCTTCCTTCAGGTTCCTGGTGAGTGCTCACCCACCCACCCCATGGGCCCAGGGTGGAAACAGCTCCACCACGATGATCTCCAGATTTCCATCTCTGAGGCTCCCCTGTACCCTGCCCACACCTTTATAAAGAATCCCCCCAATCCTGACTGATAAGGTAGTCAGTACAAGGGGTGACCCAGAAAACAGATGCTCAGAGTGGGGGCTGGGATTGGGTTGGTCATAGATGCAAGGTAACCTCCTGGCCGGGGAAACAGACCACAGGTAAACACGGGTATCACAGCATCTTGATGATTCCCATAATCAAGGGCCCAGCGTGGAAGGAGGCAAAGCGCTAGGGGAGAAGCCAGGTTGTCATGGTTTCCTAGTGGAGACGGAAGAGAGTTTAGCCTCCGGGCTTCCTCTTAACCTACACAGGAAACAAGGAAAATTCCAATTACTGGATAAGCAAGGAAGACCCAGAGGGGCAGCTGTGAAGGACCCGCATGGCCCCTGCAGCCTCAGGACCGGGACTGGGGTCTGGCTGTGAATGACCCGCATGGCCCCTGCAGCCTCAGGACCGGGACTGGGGTCTGGCTGTGAGGCCGCCGAGTGAAATCTCTTGAGCGTGGCCAGGTCTCTGAAGCCAAGCACAAGTGTGTTCACAACAGGGGCCATGTCACCCCCCAGGGGACGGTTGGCAAAGTCTGAGGATATTTGGGGTTGTCACAACTGGGAAGGGTACTACTGGCATCTAGCGGGTAGAGGCCAGGGATGCAAACAGGACGGCCCCCCAGCAGAGAATGATCAGGCCCAACATCAAGAGCACAGAGGCAGCTGGCATAAGGGCCCTGGGGGTAAAGACAGGGACCCTGAGACGGGGGATGAGGCCAGGTGAGTGGAACATTTGGAGCTTCCGAGTTCCCTGAGCCTCCTTCCCCCGCAGAGACAGTCTCCATCCTTGATTATTTCCCAGACCCAGGATATAGAGGGGGAATGAATGTGCTTAGCAACTGGCCGAATGCCCATCGTGGTAGAAGGGGCCGAGGAAGCCCTGGAGCCTCCACACCACAGCCCCGTGAAATAATGAACCAAGCCCCACACTGCATCCTGGGAGAAAGCAGCGGACACTGGAGAGATGTTGGGGCAGAGATTCATACCATAAGCCCATGTAACTCACCTGTTGCACAGGTGCAAACATCAGAAGGACCCCAGAGCATGACAGTGGGTTTTCACGAAGCTAATCAGTGGTCCAGAGGTTGTATCCTTACTGGAGGAGGTCAGCGCAGCCCCGGCAGTGGCTACGCGGCTATTGCCCGGAGAAAGCCTCTTCTCCATCCTGATCAGGAAGGAGAGGCATAAGCTGCCTGCTTTTGCAAGGTGGAGGGTCTGCACTACCTGGTCCACGTGGTCTTCCTTCCACCAAAGCCAGCCTGGCTCTCCCACCGCTGAGTGCCGCCCTGGACCACTGCCGAGTCACCTGTGTCTCCTCGTGGGGCGGGCTGACTTCCTGGTGGCCAGTGAATTACACTAGCCCCGTCACTCACAGGGCAGGACTCTGTCCTCACGGGGATGAATAGGTTTCCCTTCCTGCCCTTGGTCCTCCGCCTGTACTTACAGGATCTCCTCCATCACTGTGGTCTTCACACTGCATCGCCCCCGAAAGCTAAGACATTTCATAGCAAGGAAGTGCAGCCACCCCTAAAAGAGGTCTCTGGAGACCACATGGCCCCAACCATGATACTGGAGATGCACAATGGAATTCCACAGCAGACGGAAGTTTTCGTCGGACGACCAGGCCAGAGCAGCCTGGAAGGCACTGGGAAACTGTCTGAGCAGGGAGCTAGGGCCCTGTGGTCCCGTCTGCTCCATCTCCACCTCTTCCTCAGCCCAAGCCTGGGGCCCCTTAATGGAGCAGGAGATGCATGGGCCTGGTGAAGAGAAGGTTCTGTGCGCTTTGCTGCCACCAGCTGGGAGTCGCGGCCGGTGCGCTGCCATCAAAGTGTCACTGGAGGACCCTGGTGAAGGGATGCTCCCAGTGGGC
The DNA here is from genome assembly GCF_949987535.1 of Balaenoptera acutorostrata. Classification (NCBI taxonomy): domain Eukaryota; kingdom Metazoa; phylum Chordata; class Mammalia; order Artiodactyla; family Balaenopteridae; genus Balaenoptera; species Balaenoptera acutorostrata. The sequence goes on along the minus strand of NC_080067.1, from coordinate 148,764,227 downwards.
AGAGCTCCGAAAGGCACAGCCAGCCGTCGTCCACCTCCTGCGAGTGTAGCGCTGGCCGGGGAGCAGATCTCGGTTGATTCATGGTGGGTGGCAAAAGGGTTAGCCTTTCGGCCAGAGACGTGGCAGGAACACAGGTGGAAAACTGGTGACGAGGTGGGCCTTAGGGAGACACTGGTGGATCTCATGGATGGGCACGTGGAAGATGTTTGTGGCCCATGTCAGTACCCACGGGGGGCGTGGGCGTGGGTGTCTCAATATTCAGGGGGCCAAGGGTGGCCCATCTTACAGATACCAGCCAGTCTTTTTCTTCAACCACCCCAGTGCTTGCTCGTTGGATCCATGTAAAAGAGGCAACGTTTTAAAAAAATCAAAATTAAATTGAAAAAATGCACCATCAACAAAATATCAACATTTAAAATAAAAACCAGCGCAGCACCAAACCTTATTGAAGTGTGAGCATGGCAGGGGGGCTGGGGGCATTGGGAGGGGACGTGAAACCTTGGTGTATTAGTTTCTTGGAGTTGCTGTCACAATTTATCACAAACTGGGTGGCTTAGAGCAAGAGGAGTGTATTCTCTCCCAGCCTGGAGGACAGAAGTGTGAACTCAAGGTGTGGGCAGGGCCGGTCCTTCTGAAGTCTCGTGAGTCCCTCCCAGCTCCCAGCTGGTGTCCTCGTGTGTCTCCTCCCCTTCTTGTCTTTTATAAAGACACTTGTCATTGGCTTCAGGGCCCACCCTAGTCCGGGATGACCTCACACTGAGACCCTAACTTGGTTACACCTCCAGAGGCACTTACTCTAAACAAGGTCACATGCATGGGTTCCGGATGGAACACCTTTTGGGCGCGTGGGGCCCACCACCCAATGCACTACACCTGGCTTGCATGGAAGCGGACTTAATAATATTTTCAAAAACTACTGGTTTGCTTATCTTATTTTTTAGATTTATTATTTTTATTAAGACTTGATTTTTTTAGAGAAGTGTAAGGTTCACAGCAAAATTGAGGGGAAAATACAGCAATTTCCCACATCCCCGCTACCCCTACACATGCACAGCTCTCTCCCCCATTAACGACATCCCCTACCTGAGTGGCTCATTTGTCATAGTTGGTCACCCTACATGGATGTGTCATAATCACCCAAGTCTGTGATTTACCTTACAGCTCACTTTTGGTGTCGTATAGTCTTTGGTTCAGACTATTCTTATTTTTACTTAAGAGTTTCCATGTCTGACAGTTTTTCTTATCCAAGTAATTATCTTAAATAATTTTAAATTAACTTAAGTTGAAGTAAAATTATAATTAATTCTGTTTTGATATATAAATAAAACAGTGTTGTACGTTTTAATACATCTACTTTGCAGCTTTTTATCTTTGCAACTATTTTAATGCTCTGGCAAAGACATGACCATATAAAACTATATAAAACATGTGAGTAGGGGTGCATATTTTTCCTTTTGTCTCAGGCTCCACTTTGGTTGGTACAACACTGCTCAGCTATCAAAATGCAGGTGGGGCAGCAGGAAATCAGGCTGGGGTCCCCAAGGGAAGGATGCCCTGAGGGGGGCAAAGGGAGGTGGGTGTTGAAGGATGGAGGGAAGGAAAAGTGCCCACCTCACTGAGAAGGCGTCTTGACACCGAAAAACGAGGCAGGCAGCTCCATCTAATCAATAGATCGGTTTACTATTAGGTAATTTACTGGCAGGGTGGATCGGGCAGGCAATGATCCGTATTCACAGCTGCACTCTGCACCCCTGAGGGGCCATTGGGACAGCTTTACAGTTAACCTAGGGCATGGGGGTGCATGCTTAGAAATAGGACGTGCATTCCTAAGTCAAGAAGATTGAATGGTCAGCCACTCCTCATGCTGGGAATACATCAGCATTCATCATTGTTTGGGGACTAACAAAGCATAGAAGCCACCTGGTCCTAATAATTATCAAACGATATCTATTAACCTCAGAGCCTTTGATGACAGACAAGGGATTTTCTGCACAGTACAGTCCTGGGTAGAGTCAGTGGAAGGACAGGAGGGACCTAGCGGGCCCAAGATGGCGTCACTTACGCCAACAGCCGGCGGGTGCTGGCACTGAACATGTCTGTCCGTGACCCCCAGAGCTGCAATTTGGATGAGAGGTTCAACCCCTGCTGCCCCTGGTCCAGGCGCCTCTCACAGTTTTGGTGTCTTCACTGCAGCTGGGGCACCTGATAAAGACTTCCCAGCTTGGACATCAACATGGAATCAGGATCTCAGTGCAGTCCAGGGCTTCAGGGGCTGTAGCAACAGGCTCAGTTGCCCAACTGATTCCTTGTGGCCCCGGTGGATCCCACATCGAACACACAGTGAGGCCCGGCTGTGCTCTCCGATGGACAAGCCAATGCTTCCTGGGCAAGGCCCTCGGAATATCACACAGACAAGGGAGCACGTCACAGTCCTTGGTGGGGAAGGAACACGGACAATTTTACATAAAGACATGCCGGGGTGATATAATCTGAAGAGCTTTCAAGTGTTCTCTGAGCTGAGTCTCTGCTGGATTTGTAAAGGCTGCTGGGTGAGTGCTTCCTTCCTGATTTTATAAACTGGGACCCGGGTGTCAGCATGAAAAGATCCTGGAAAGTGGAATAGTGCAGGTGGGGCCGGGGACCCTGCTGTGGTGATGTGCCCTGGGGTCCCCTGACTCTGGGGACGGCCAGATTTCCGGTGGACCTTTGTCCCCCGTGACCTCACCCCCTCCCTGCGAGAGCAGGGCCCAAGGACAGGTTCAGCGTCTGGCGGCTGAATGGAACAGGAACTCCAGTCCAGTGCTCCGTGCTTGACCATCATGAGGATTGGAGATCACGCGTATGATTCATGTGGCCCCAGGAAGAAGCACGTGTTGGGCTGGGGTGGGGTGGGGACCTGGTGTGGAGGAAGCAAGGGGAGCGCTGTCTCCTGAAGGGTCTGGGACAGAGGAGCAGAGGGTCAGCCGATGCAGGGAGGGCTGTGTGCAAGCTGGGAGGCACCACGCAGAGCTGAGGCCAGGGAGGGGCGGATGAGGAGATGGCAGAGAGATGGGCAAGCAGAGAAGTGACTTTCTGAGTCCCGATTCTCCGAGGTTAAAAGCGCCTTGCAGGACCCCCTCCAGGCCAGCAGGAACTTCACAAAGCGCCCTGGTCAGAGCACACTTGCAATTTAACAAATGTCGTAGACGGCTGGCTTCTGTCTGCCTTTTCCCTCTTGTGTTAAATGTGAGTTTTGGCACTCTCAGGGTTGGATTTTGTACAGAAAACATAACTCAGAAATTGGCTTTGGTTTTAAAAAATACTTTTCATGTTATCTAAGTTGAGAATTTGAATAACTAGTTCTTCCTTGTATTTAAGATCAGCTCATATTTATAATTTTGGTAACTGGAAGCAGTTCCATTTTTTTAAAAATAGGCTTTGATCAATGGAAGCAAATGTTAAACCCCTCTGAATATTTTAAACTGCGTGTGTAAGTTTAGCAGAGTTAATTTTCTTGGTGAGGGCTTCAATTATTTGATTAACAAATCAAACTTTACCATTGATCTCATTAACTGAGAAATTAACTTTCTAAACATGATGACTTCTCTTGTATGTTTCAAAACTGAAAATAAATTTAGTAAAATTTCTGTTTCACATCCCAAGTCCAAATCAATTACTCCTATATTAATTGAAAGGAGAACCCAGGAAGGGCTTTTATTGCAACGAACCTAATTATGAGCAGATAAAACTTCAACTGTCCATAAATTCCTTAACTTGAAAATACTATAGGCTATGAGTTTGATTTTCTTAAAATTTCTGTACCTAATTCCAAATATTTCTGATGTTGAAAGGTCCTAAGAAGTGAACCCTAAAAGGCCACTATGGAAACAATGGCTTATCCCCAAACCACCTGGGGGCAGTGGAGTCTTGTCCTGCTGCAGTTGTGTGTGACTGTCTACACTGGCCAAGATGCTAAGTGAATTATTTTTGACAGCACATTTGGACATATAGAGCCCCACCAAGTCTATAAAAGGGGTGGTTTCATAATACAAATCCCTTCTTTTTTTTTTTTAAATTTATTTTTATTTATTTATGGCTGTGTTAGGTCTTCGTTTCTGTGCGAGGGCTTTCTCTAGTTGTGGCAAGCGGGGGCCACTCTTCATCGCGGTGCGCGGGCCTCTCACTATCGCGGCCTCTCTTGTTGCGGAGCACAGGCTCCAGACGCGCAAGCTCAGTAGCTGCGGCTCACGGGCCCAGTTGCTCCGCGGCATGTGGGATCCTCCCAGACCAGGGCACGAACCCGTGTCCCCTGCATTGGCAGGCAGATTCTCAACCACTGCGCCACCAGGGAAGCCCCCCAAATCCCTTCTTTTAAATCCTTGTTTTCACATCCCAAAGATTTAAGTTGTGTATGACCCAAGTTTTCTGTCCACTCACAGAGTCGTCAATTCCCACCAAGACTGTTAGACCCCCTCCAGGCTTCAAGGGGACTTGCCTCCTCTTGGTGCTCAAGATATTATAATCATGAAAATTTCCAAATATGCACAAAGTAGAGAGAACAATGAACCCTCTGTTTCTATCTTTAATTTCCATTCATGTAAGATATTTAAATATTTTTTCATCTATTTGCACTGACCTTTAACATTATGGAATCCTGCATTTTTTCACAATCTTTCTCCTTTTTCTCTTATAGATATTAAAGTGATATACAAGTCATTTCTGTATTTCCCTCCTGTTTTTTTTTTTTTTTTTCCTATTTGGTTACAAATTCTACAATGAGGGGAGGAAATGATCATAGAAAATACCGGAAAAGTCTTAAAGAAGACAAGAAAGGAGAGAAAATGGTATATAAATAGTGGACACAAGGAAAACAAATAGTGCGATGGTTGTCACAGCCCAAATATATTAGAATTTATTGAATAAGGTGAAAAAATGTGTAAAAAGTTAACAGGGAAAGCATGCATCCTATGGGCATGATGAAAACCTAAAGACAGTTTCTGCTTCCTGCTCCCCAGCAACCTGCCCTTTGGCTTTGGGCCGGTCCTTCCTCTTTGCAAACCAGCACTGTTCTCTGTGGGGAGAGCGTGGGAGGCTTGCCCGTCCGTTTCAGATGCCAGTCTGTCTAGACTGAGCTGGGAGATGCCCAAAGTGAGGCAGACACAGAGCGGCCCCGGGTACCGGAGAGGCAGGCGCAGGGCGTGGAGCCCTTTGATTGGAGCATTAGGAAGAGAAGAGCATCAGTGCGGAAAGTGTGTCTACACGTCTGTTCTTCCTAGCAACACCTGTCCAATCACATGGCACCAAAGAAGTAAAAGATGAGCCAGGAGAGCTGGAAAAAGCCGGCTCTCGTCTGTGATCAGCTTCAGGGGAAAGTGCAGCCCAGCTCGAGGGGCCTCTTCGCAGAAACCCCACCCCAGGCCACAGCAGCAGACATCCTCCTCCAACCCACTCATGCTCATGGAGGCCAGACGGGGACACTTTTCCCTGTGTCTCCTTTTCAGAACAGCTCTCGGGTTTCATAGATTCTCAGCAGCACCTACCTCTAGACCATGACTTTTAAAACTCACATTTCATTGCAGGGACCTTTTAAATAAGATGGGAGGGACTTCCCTGGTGGTCCAGTGGTTAAGACTCTGTGCTCCCAATGCAGGGGGCCCGGGTTCGATCCCTGGTCAGGGAACTAGATCCTGCATGTCGCAACTAAAGATCCCACATGCGGCAACGAAGATCCTGTGTGCTGCAACTAAGACCCAGCGCAGCCAAATAAATAAAATTAAAAAAAAAAAAGATGGGAAAGTTGACTGTGTCAGCCTTTCAGGAACACGAGACGGACAAGGCTGCCACCTGCATAAAGATAAAATCGCTCACTTTTGATAAAATCCTGCAGAGACTGAAAAAGCCTCTTTTGGAAGATTGTCCTTTGCTGCTGTTGTCCTGCGTTTCTTCCACATGGACCGTCAGACTCCAGGTTCTGAGTGGACAGAGACTTGTCAGCCTCCTTCGCTGCTGGACGCTGCCGCTTAAACAGTGCTGACTCAGTAAATCCTGGTTGAGTAACTGAACACATAAAATAAAAATAAATGAATAATTCAACGATCCTAGAAAGCAAAGTACAGCTCTAATGGAAACTGTGGCTCTACAGAGCAGAGGGCCACGTCCCCTGTCCCTCTCACTGGGGGATCCACGGCACACGTGACTCCCTCTGTCATCATCCCTCACTTGTCAGTATCCCTCATCTCTCAGCATCCCTCACCTGGCGTGGGGGAGGGGGAGCCGGCTCCAGGAAGGAGATGCCTGTGGGTGGAGTTCCCCCTCCTGGAACTGATGATGACCACACTTGCTCCACCCTCGGGCCCCACCTGTGTCACCATAAAAGGTGCCGAATTTGCTCCCCTCTCAGGAGCCCTCTTGACCCCTCATCCGTCTGTCTATCTGTGAGTCAGATGTCAGTTGGGCCCAGTATGGCCAGGCTGTTGAGTTTTGCAGGTGGTGGGGTGATAATACCAGAAAGGTAGCTGGAGCCAGACCTGGGGAAGCCTGAATCACCTGCCCGATGACCTTGACCTTACTAAGTAGTGAGGAGAACCATTGGCAGGAAGAGAGTGACATGGTTGGGGTGGATCTTCGTCTGCTGGGGCTGCCGTAACAAAATACCACAGGCTTATACGACTTGAACAACAGTGGTTGATTTTCTCACAGTTCTGGAGGCTGGACGTCTGAGATTAAGGCACCAGAAAATTCAGTTTCTGGTGAGACTTCACTTTCTGGCTTGTAGATGGATGCTTTCCTGCTGTACCCCTGTGTCTTCATGTGGCCTTTCCTTGGTTCATATACTCAGTGGGGAGGTGTGTGGTAGAGAGAAAAAGAAAGAAAGAAAGAAAGAAAGAAAGAAAGAAAGGAAGGAAGGAAGGAAGGGAGGAAGGGAGAAAGGAAGGGAGAAAGAAAGAAAGAAAGAAAGAGAAAGATGTAGAGAACAAATGTATAGACACAAAGGGAGGAAAGCGGGGGCCGGGGGTGGGAGGTGGGATGAACTGGGAGATCGGGATTGACATATATACACTGATATATATAAAGTAGATAACTAATGAGAACCTGCTGTATAGCACAGGGAACTCTACTCCACTTTGCTGTACAGTAGAAACTAGCACAACATTGTAAAACAACTATACCCCAATTTAAAAAAAATGAAATAGAGACATATTTTATGATTGCAATACTCACCTTCCAAAGTAATAAGCTAACCATTATCTAAATGGTTTTATTTTCTAAATCATCATTTATTTTTATTTTCTGAAAATGATGTGAATAAATGTCATTTAAAAAAAGAAAGAAAAGAAGGAAGAAAGAGCTCGAGAGAGTGAGCTCTGGGGTCTCCTCTGATAAGGGCACTAATCCCACCAGACCAGCGCCCCACCCTGATGACCTCATTTAACCCTAATTACTTCCTTACCCCAACTACAGCCACGCTGGGGAGTTAGGGCTTCAACCTATGACTCTAGGGGGTGGACACAGCAGGGTGGTTGTTTAGGAAGATTCACTGGGGTGGCAGCGAGGGGAGCTGATGGAGAAGGAAACACATTTTTCGAGTACCTATTCTATACCTGTCTGCGTTAGGGATTTTATGTACCTTTCAAACCTCATCCTCCTTTACAGTCAGGGGACCGGAGGCCAGGAAGTGAAAGAACTGCCCACAGGTACACAGCCCTGGGGGTGGGACAGGAGGGGTCCTGCCCCTGAGCCCAGGCCTGGCTCTGTGGAGGCTGGGGGAAGGGTGCCTGGAGGGGAAGTGAAGGGGGCAGATGAGCTTGGAGATGCTTTGGGCTCCTGGGCACAAGGGAAGAGAAACTCTGAGAATCCCTCGAGTTCAGGGGGACTACTTAAGGGCATGCCTATAGGGTCTGTGGGAGAACACAAGTCGGAGAGAAGGCACAGACCGAACCGGTCAGCAATTGCCTAACAAGCCTCTGTCTGCTGGGACCAGGGCCCCAACCCGGGCCTGGGAGGGAGGAGCCTTGTGGTCCGAGCGTGGACCTGCAGCAGGACGGGGTGCAGAGGTCCTCGCAGGGGCTCTGGGGGTGGCAAGTGCTGAGGTTGACACCTCTTTACCAAAGAGGATGTGTTGGGGTGACGTCAGGGCTCCGGGGAGGGGGTGACTTTGGCAGGAGGGAAGGTACCAGGCAGGGGCGGCTGCAAGCTGCCGTGTGGGAGATGAAGGAGAGTGAGGTGCTGCACGCCCAGAAGTAGGGCCACGGGGTGGGGGCCAGCCTTCCCCTCTGGTCTAGGGGAAGGTGCCTCAGCCTTTGAGTTGCTCTGAGCTACAGTGGGAGAAGGCGGGTGGGCTGCCCTCCGAGGCCCGCCGGCTGCATTTAGGAGAAAGCGCTTCCCGAGGAGATGCAGGCAGCTCTCTCTCTGAGCCCAGCGGAGGAGTTTCCTTCCCTTCTCAACACAGATGTGTATTTTCAAACAGACACACACACACATTCCAACCCTGCTCCTCCTGGATGGGGTGGGAGGACCAGTCATTACCCAGGCGACATCTCCCGTCCAATCACACTCTTGGGCCACAGCGACCTGCTTCCCTGGCATCTCCTGATGTACAGGGTTAAGTGCGTGACCAGGACATAGGTGTAAATTCTGGGTGGGAAGCGGGGCTGTGCAGGCAGCCCCTCAAGGCTGCCCACCTTGCCTCGGCCCAGGGAGGCTGTCCAGCCCTGCGAGTGGCCACAATCACAACCTGTTTTATTCCCTTCCCTCGTCCCTCCCGCACCTCTTGAAGGCGGCGGAACAGAGACTCCACAGCAGGGGCGGCTCTTCGTTCTTCACCTTCGGGCTCTTCTTGCCTTTCAGGACGGGGTTGATTGGGGATCCCCTGCCCTGGACTCACTCTTGTGTATCACACCGTGTCGGCTGGGTGCTCGGCTGCCCTGGGTTTCTGTCCCGATGGCCCCAGAGATGGGCAATTCCCCGGCCAGTCTTTCTGTCCTTGGTTGGGTCTGTTTTGTTGACGGTCCATGAAGGCTGAGCTGGAGAAGTGGAGGTGCTCCTGTGGTCCCCCCACCTGGCGACAATCCACTTAGACTCCTGAGAGGGAGTGGGTGCGACAGCTGCTTCCAGATGAGGGCCCTTCTGCTCCTTCATGTGCAGCAAGAGAGACAGACAGGCCCCTTGGGATCCCGCCCTGCATGGGGTCCTCTTCAGAGGGTGCAGGGCAGACTAGGGCACAGACACACTGGACGGAATCCAGGCAGGGTGGCCGGACTCGTCAGGGTTCTCCAGAGAACCAGATGCATATAAACTTATTCTAAGGAGCTGGCTTCCATGATGAGGGAGACTGAGAAGCCCTAGGACCCGCCGTCTGCAAACTGGAGGCCTGGGACGGCCGGCGGGCAGTCCCGTCTGAGAATTGAGGAAGCCGATGGTGCAAATCCCAGCCCGAGGGCAGGAGGAGACCGAGGCCCCAGCTGCACGGTCAGGCCGAGTCCCCGCCTCTAGTTCTGTTCCCGCTCCAACAGACTCAGGAGTCTAGACTCGCTGCTGGAGGTCAAGGGCGCCCCTTTGCAGTGTCCTGCGCCGACTCTGTGACCACACCAGGAGATGAGCCGGGTTTCAGCCCCACTCAACCCTCTGGCGGCACCGCTGTGGACAGCACCACCACCTTGGTCTACACAGCAAGCCTGGTTGTGTTGCTATGGACGAGGGGAGAGTGGGTGGGGGTGGTGCTCCCCAGAGCATACCGTGTGAAGCAGGAGTTTAATGGGCACTTCTGGAAGATGAAGGAGTTACGGAATTTCCCTCCAGGTGGCAGCTGCGTGTAAAGTGGAGAAGTTCTAACAGTGAAGGGAAGAGGTTGGGGTGTTAGCAGCGCAATAACTGTCCGAGAGCCCGAAGGGGACGGGAGGGAATGGAAGCCGGTGTCCGAGGTCGGGATGGGGCAGCCAGTCTGCGGGAGCAACTGTCAACTCTCTTCCTTTGGGGTCAAGTGCTGTCTGGGGAGGATGATGGGAAGGGAGGTGTGGTGGCCTTGGGCAGTAGGGTCTTTGCGGGGCACGGGGTGTCTGTGCTGGGGACCTGTCCATAGGTAATGTGGTTTGGCTTTCCTCTCCCTCTGGGTCAACCTGTGACCAGTGCCACGATCATAATGAAGGTTGACCATTATCCATGAATAACATCAACCAAAAAAAGAAAGAATAGAAACAAATAATTAGGGAGCATGGAGAACTCTTCTCCTGGGATAGAAGGGAATATCTGAGTCTTAGCACCAAAAATGGCCACGCCGCGAGCATCAGCGGCCTTCCAGGTTGAATACATGGTCCAGCTCAGCTCGAAGACGTGACATCGACTCCTTTCCACTTCAAGGCCCGGCCTTGTCTGTGTTAGGAAAGTTGTGAACGTCACAGCAGCTTCTCCGCCGTGGGACCGAGGCCGTGCTGGTCTGTGTCTTGCCTCCTTGCAGAACTGGGAGGCCTGATCCCCGGACCAGGTGTCTGCAGGGTCTGTAGGAGCTTAGACCACAGTGGGTACAAACCAGCCTCCTCTGATGCGGCAGGGGACTGTGGAGCGTAAGTCCGACAATTACCACGTCCTGGACCCCGGCTCTGGGGAAGAATGTAGTTTCAGGTTAACTTTATGACTAGTATGGGTGTCTGTTTTACACAAAATTTCACCTTATAAATCGGTAGATACGAAAAACAGCCATTTTGCTCCATTGTTTTGGAAAAGAAATAATAGCTTCTCATGTGAAATAGGCTAAAGCAGTTCAAGAATTTCAGAAGTCACTACTTTAATTCAAGCAAAGACACTTTGAGGGATGTGCTCCAGAGCTGGGTACAAGCCGAGTCCCGGAGAAAGAAGACCCTTTGTTAGGGCTCCGAGTCCTCAGGGTAGAAAAGTTCTTCCAGCTGAGTGGGGTTCTCAACTCTGGGTGCCCTTGGGTATCTGCTGAGGAGTTTTTAAAAATGCTGATGACTGAGCCCACCCTAGACTAAGGGAATCAGCATCTCTGAGGGTGGGCCTGGGCAGATGTATTTTTAAAACAGCACCTGGGTGGGTGCTGAGAACTATTGCGCAGAGTTTCCTGATTGCCGCAAAGTCAGAATCCAACTGTTTTGGCGCCAAGGGTTTTGCGGCTGGGATTGGCTGGTGCTGGGGGCGGGGTGGGTGCTGCTGGTGAGGAAATGCGGGCCCAGCGTCCACAGCCAGGCTCCGTGGGAGGCCCCCATCCTCTTTGCCTCTTGACCAGGATCATCCAGGGGGCTGACAACCGCAGGCACGGGTGTGTGATGGGCGTAGAGGAAGGTTATAAAGTGGACGGATGTACCCCATCCCGACAGCTCCGCCAGCAGGCAAGCTCTCGTCAGTTCTTCTTCTACGTGAGTCGCCCTCCAGTTGCCCCTAAGTTAGTCTGCGCATCTCCACGTGCATCGCAGGGAAGCAGTGACTGACAGCTTGTCCCAAAGTGGAAATGCAGATGACAGATGCTTAATCAAAATAGAATAGATAGTACTTTTAAGACCCCACACGTTGAGGCATGGCTCGCGCTGGGAATGCAGTCGACGTGAACTTGAGTCAGTGAGTTGAGCCGTGGGGACGTGACTCAGCAGGGCCGAGGGGAGGCGTTGAGCCTCAGGACTTCCCCCTGCGGTGTCCCCGACTCCAGTCACGTCCCATCCCCAGCGGGCTGTACACTCCTCCAGGGCTGGGACTATGTCTCATTCACCTCGGTCATCTGCATGGCAGCCAGCGTGATGTCAGACACATAATAGAGATACTTTTCCTCTCTTTTTCTTTTGAGGAATGAGTGAGTAAAGGCAGTGACGTCTGGGAGGTAGAAGACGAAACCAGCTTCCACGAGGTGACAGGAGGCACAGCTCACTGGGGACTGAGATTCCTCCTGCCCCAGGACGACCAGGGAGACAGGCAGATGCCGGCTGGTGTTTCCAACAGGGCGGTGACCCGTCCTGTTCTGAGTCCAGGCATTGGACTCAGAATGGGTTTGGGGGAGGTGTGGAGGGGAGTCACATCTTCAAGTTCATCAGGAGTGGGCGTGTCACGATGGCTGAATCCTGCACCCGAGACCTGTGGGCAATGCTCTCATGAAGGGCGACAACAAGCAGGCCAGGGCACCATTTATACGCCCATGCCTTCATCCCGCAGTGTTATTTTGAGCGTCAGGATGTTGTGGGCTCTGAGCTGGGCCCCAGAGACCCAGGCTGAGGGACCACAGCTTGCCCCATAGAGTCACCGCCCAGTGTGGAGACAGCCTCTGACACAAACAATTTCAACTGCATTCGAGGGCTGGAGATGGCGCCTGGGGACCAGAGGGGCTCCGAGGAGAAGTACAGACCCTGCCTGGAGGGAGAGCAGACCGCTTGTCGTGGGCATTGCGGATCCAGGGGAGCTGGGGCAAAGGCGGGAGCAGGCTTCCTGCTCTCTGGTTTTCTGACCACTTAACATTCTGGGTTAACGGTGCTGATTTTAGGAGAGTGGGAAGAAGGTCCGGGGTGGGGTGTGTGTGTGTGTGTGCGTGCGTGCACGCGTGCACGCCTTTGGAGCATCTGTGCAGAACCCCAAAGCATAGAATTGTCAAACAAGAGTATTGGACTCCTTAGTTTACGGTGAAGTAGGATAAAATGTGTACCTTCTACAAAACTACTCAGAATGCTGTTGAATCAGTCGTCTTTGGTGACAAGAACAAGTGGTTTTGCTGATGGTCAAGTATAGAGTGAGCTGAGGATGTCGGAGTGGGTCTTTCATGACCAATTTAGTCACCTTTGTTCCCTAACCGTGTCTTGTTTACATTAAGCTCCCAGTAAATTGCTGGCGAACAATAAATGGATGAGCTTAATACCCACGCGCATGCCCGCCCTGCATGGGGACGGTTGCAGTTGCCTTTTTAAACGTCTTTGTGTCTTAATGGTAGACATTTTCCTATTTTTAGCTTTTAATTGCGTTCATTGCAATACTAATACAAAAGAGACGGTTTACATTTCTGGACATGCTCTCACTCGTCCATATGGAAGATAGTGTGCTTTGGAACAGATGTTTACATTTATGCCTGAGATCTGCTATTTCTACCCGTTTTCTGCTGCCAGAGCCAGTGCCTTGTAATCTTTCTGAAGTAGGGATGGAGATCAGATTTTTCGTTAGCGTTACACAGAACAGGAAAGTACTGGGATGAGAAAAGAGGATTCAGCTCAAAGGGCCCAGCTGTGCGCTCGGGCGCCATTTTCCAGGTAGCTGTGAGTTATCTCAGGTCTACTCAAGTTGGCAATTATTCCAGTGAGCACGGCCTCGTCCATCTTCACCTTTAGATGCCTGTGGACAAAGGTGGGGACTTTCTAGAATACCTGCTTGGCATGAATCCCACTCATGTTGGGTGTTCCCACCGCAGGCACCCCGGGACGTTAAGTTTCAGCAGACATGCTAAGAGAGCAGTGGACGGGGTGTCCTGCTAGCAGCGGGGACGAGGCAGACGCCACTCCTCACAGGACAAGGGGCAGAATTTTCCAGTTTTAGAAGTCTGAGAGAGGGACTTCCCTGGTGGTCCAGTGGTTAAGACTTCGCCTTCCAAAGCAAGGGGTGCAGGCTCGATCCCTGGTTGGGGAGCTAAGATCCCACATGCCTCGTGGCCAAAAAACCAAAACATAAAACAGAAGCAATATTGTAACAAATTCAATAAAGAGTTTAAAAAATGGTCCACATCAAAAAAAAAACTTTATTAAAAAAAAAATCGGAAAGACAAAATGGGCCCATTTGAGATTTTTGCTCTGTGTCCTCCTGAATTCTCCATGAGGTCCTGTCTGGGTACGAGGCCCTGCTGTTTGAAGACAACCACTTAACCTAAAATGTTTGTTTTTCTGGACCCACCGTGACAAGAAGGGAAGTGAGCACACGAGGGGGTTGCTGTCTGATGTGAAGGGCACCCTGGTCCCTGTGGGAGGGGTCGGTGACCTGGGGACCCTATAGACAGACTCCGCAGGGTGATACCCAGTTAAATCAGCCACTAACTCCTTAAGTCTCCTTTGCGACAGTTTTTCAACAGGTAATATCTGTGGCAAACATGCGAGCCTTGGTCCCAGGATCCACCAGAGGGTGGGAGCTGCAGGGGGTCGTGAGCGGGGTGACAGTTTGTGCGTGGAAAGCAGTTTGGACACTGTCTGACCCTCCCCTTATAACAGACGCTGTCAGCATCCCTCTTTCTTTGTTTTTTGTTTTTTGTTTTTTGGCTGCACTGTGTGGCTTGTGGGACCTTAGTTCCTCGACCAGGGATCGAACCCGCACCCTCAGCAGTGAAAGCGCGGAGTTCTAACCACTGGGCCACCAGGGAGTTCCCCTCTTCCTGATGAGAAAAATAATCCACCACAAGAAGGCTCCTACGTGCCAAATTTCTCTTTAATAAGTGCACTGAAGGGTCAAAGATATTCACGGTGATCTTCTGGTTGGGCTGCAGCCTGGAAAGAAAAACAGAGCCAATTACTTCAGACGTCAGCAAGAGCATCTGTGGTTAAAAGAGTGTGTGCTGTTGGGGGACCTGCCTGGAGTTCCAATCGTGGGTACCAGCCTGGATTCTTGTTTTGAAACAATAGAAACCCACCCTCACTGAATAATCAATGTGCACGGAGTCGAGGAGAAGCTGGAGAGACGGGCTCAGAACGGGCCGGGGCCGGGCAGGCAGCAAGCAGGGCTGGCAGCTGGGAGCACAGTCAGATGATCCTTCAGACTTTGGCCATCGTGGCAGAGCTGCCTCTGGACCCACCTCTGTCCACCGCAGCAGGCAGGTGTAGGTAGCCAGCTCCGTGAGGCCAGCCGGTCATCCTTGAGGGTCACCATCCCCTCACCAGGCTGCGTTCGCTGTGCTTGTCTATTGACCATTTGAACTGGACATAGGAGAACAAAGATGCCCCAGGGGATTAGGTGGGTACCAAACACATTTTTACATGTCACCAGCCCTACAGCCACACGACGATCAAGGTCAGTTATCCTGGCCGGCATGGTGATACCTTTCTCTGCCCGTTGGTCTGTTGGTGTGAGGAGCCCGAGTGCTGTTGCCACCCTGCCTGTTCTTCCTGGACTCTCTTTCCTACAATTGCCAGGAAGCCCCGGGCTGAAAGAGCCTGCCCACAATCTGCCCCGTCCTACAGAGGCCGGCCACCACGGACCACTGGGATCCCCATTCTGGGTGCATTTCCAGGATACCTAGAAAAAAATCAACAACTATGGCAAAAACTTGTCAATGTTTGCAATGTGGGCAATGTCAAGAGCTTTTCAGGTCCAGTGGACAAATTATACAGAGACAGGGTGAAGGCTGGGAATAAGGAATCCACTGGGACCTACATGCACTGATGGGCATGTGAAGACATCCTCCATCTCACCAGGAATCCCATCCTTTACCTATCAAACTGGCAAAGATTAAAGAGAAGTTTGGAAACTTGGAGTTCGCAGTTGGCTTGAAAGCTTTCGAGTATATTTCCTGCTCTCACCTTTCTGTGCCGCGCTTCTGTTTCATCTTGGTCCCTCTGTTACTTTAACTGCCATCATTCAGTGAGCTTTGCTGCTTCTTGTTCACAAAACAGCTTTCATTTCATCTGGGCACTCATAATGCATGGTGGCCAGTATTACACCCTTGATCGTGCTGCAGAGTAGGATATCATACCTGGCAGGAGGAAGATAACATTCCTGATCAAAATGATACATATTGGTGGAGCTGGAAAAATGGTTAGTGAACAATGCAGAGTTGAACTTGGCCGCGGACGAGTGTGTGTATGTGTGCACGTGTGTGTGAGAGCGATCACACCCAGCCTTGGGACGGCGAGGAGGCTAGGTGGGCTGGAGGGGGTAGAGCAGTGGATGGCGGGAAGTCTTGTCCTGGCTCTGCTCCCAGCTTCCTTGGGATTCTGAGCAAATCATTTAATCAGCTTCTGCATCTGAAGCCCCTAAAATCCCTTTCAGCTCGGGTCTTAATTCTGTTACCTTCAGGGATGGGTCAGCGTTGGGACAAGCTTTGCCACAGAAGGGCTGTTCTGGGGGTACCTACGGAGCCTGCCCCTCGTGGGACCCCATAGGTCATGCTGGCCAGGTTAGACCTCAGATGAAGTCCAAAGCAACGTCAGTCATGAGGCCATGCCCGCTGGGAAGCACAGGCATGGTCACTGCGTACGTGGCCTCTGTCCACATGACGTCTTCCATTCTCCTAGAGTTTGCCATGTCGTTTTCAAAAACCAAACTGTCAGGGAGTAAACTCTGCCCAGACCTGCAGTGGGCCATGAATGTCAAATGTCCCCTCATCCCTGGAAAGCCTAGAGAAGTCCCTTTGGAAAAAAATATTCCAAGTTTTGCTGTCCAAAAATAGCCCCTTTGTGAATGTGGTTTTCTACTACAGACACTTTGATCAGACACCCCTGTAAACCATAAGAACAGGGTTTGCAGAGAAATGCACGCAGTGCTGTAGAGCTGTCGGGGGAGGGCCCTGGGCGGCAGCCGTGACCTGCGGGGAGGCTGGCTTCCAGAAGCCTCATTCCTTTACCTGTAAATGGGGAAAAGCCACGCTGACCATGTAGGGGGTAGGGGCCAAGCTTGGCCATCAGGAAAGAGTTGTAAAGCACTCAGGTGCTCCAATGACCCTCCACCTGCTTACAGCGTGAGCTCCTCTTGTGGTTGCAACAGAAGTAGGTAGGTTTTCTGTTTTCTAGAAAAACTGAGCACAACAGAATTGTCCACTAAATAAAGCATAGGCAACCGAAACCTGCCAGGAATAAAAGCTTGACTTTGATTTGTTTTTAAACTGATAATAATAAGAAAAAACACCCCCAAAAGCCCAGCAGCAACACTGTAGCATGTAAACCAAATTTGATTCAGTCAAGGCAAAAACCTAAAAAATGTGACTCCAGATAATCCCAGCCTTACAGACGCCTGGTTTATTAACACAAATAGCTCCAGAAGCCTCAGGGCGGCCCCTGACCTCTCCCATTCTCTGTCTCCCCGTCACTGGTCCCCTTTGATACAAGGCAGACACTGCTCTGCCCTGGAGCAGCGGAAAAAATATCCAGACTTGGAATATCCCTAGGATTCAGAATTGGAGGGAGAGAAAGTGCTGGAAAAGTAGGACCTAATTAAGGGAATTGAATAGTTGAAGTAGAGGCACCTCAGTGACTGTCTCTTCTATTGTCTCCCCCCAGATAATTTCTCCAACTTTCTCTGCAGGCGTCCTGTCCACTCTGTTACCTCTGCTGCCTGAAATGACAGACTCATGTGTTACAACAGGTGCCTCTTTACAAACTTGGAAGTAGTCTGAGCGGATTCCTCCCTCTGTCAGCTATGGGCTGAGACGGGCTGCAAAGGAGGAGTTTGAGATTTTATGATGAGGGAAAACGATGAGATGAATTGGGAGCGTGGAGCAGGATGGGTGGGAGACAGGATGGGTGAGGCTCTCCAGTGTGCAGTGGGGACCCCAGGAAGGCACAGGGCACTGGGGACCCCAGGAAGGAACAGGGTGCTTGGAGGCTGGGTGCTCAGAACACAGAGAGGTGGGCAAACACCAAAGGCAGAGTGAGCCTATTAAACATCTTCTCCTGGGCCCACCTCCTACTTGGCAGACAGGGAGGCGGTCCCATCTCTGACTCCTGTAGTTTTCCTCCCATCTGCACCTCTGACCCTGTGACACAGAATTCATGAGGCCTCAGTGGCTCAGCCCCACGTCGGGGCTCTTGTGGGCTGGCTGTCCTGCATGGGAACACACACTCTGAAATCTAGACAACCCACTGACAGGTGAACTTTGAAATGCAACCTATTCAGAGTTCTAGGTCAGCTTGTCCTCAAGCTTCTGAACTTTGTACAAAGTTTGACTGCATTTTTTTCCCCATTTGTATTCAGAGTATAGAATGATGTAGTCAGGCTGACAAAGTGAGCATATTTGAAGGTTTGATCTCTTGGTGTCAGAAGACTGAATTGTTAAATTTATGCTGAGAACAACAGTGTAAAGACTTGTGCTTCCAGGAATACTGACCTAAGCAATTTGGACCAACCGTCCCTCTGAGGACAACAAGATATATTTGAACAAAATATCTGAAAAAAATTCTTGACTACTGATGGACTAAAAAGATAGTGAAAACCACGAGGCCAACATCAGGGAGAAGATCAATATTTGGAAAGATGAACCTAGCTTCTGGGGCAATTTTTCCACTAAGAGTGTTTGCCAATCATGGAAGAGGCCACTGAGAAGTTGAGCAGTGACTTTTGCCATCCCATAGGAAGAGAGGATGACATTTAGAGTTCAAGGTCCTCCAAGTTTGGGGATCTTAGCCTTCTTCTTTGGGTTGGGACCCCAAAGTGTTACACCTAAGGAAAAAAGTGAATTGGAAATAAACAAGCCCTCACGAAAAGTTCAGTCCAGTTTTCAGACATTAGGATGTCTCAGAAAATCTCACTTATTACAATTAGATTAAAATGATTCCAGATTGCTAATATAACCAGGAACCTGGCAGTCACAAAAAGTTCTCAGAGAAAAATATTTTCCTCAGTTATTTCTATAAAATATTTTTTCTCCAAGTGCAACGTCCAGTACACAATCTAGTATAACGAAACACACTAAGAGAAAAGATAGTATTGACAAGAACCAGCAGAAACAAAGGACAGTGAAATTAGACAGACCCTCAGGGGCTCTAGATATTGGAATTAACCAGGCAAAATGTTAAAGTGAGTGAGAATTGAAAACTACAAAAAATGATATAACATAATTGAAAATAACCAAATACAAATTTGAGAACAGCAATATACAATTATTGAAATAAAAACTCAATGGATTGGTTTAACAGAATGTTAGATTACCTGATGAGAAAATGAGTGAATTTGAAACAGGTTAAAAGCAAACATCCAGAATAAAGCAAGGAGAGACACAGGACTGAACATACAAAATAGGGGGTAAAAGACATAAAGGCTACTGTGAGAAGATTTTGTAAATATTTACAGGAGTCTGAAAAGGAAAGGGAAAAAAAGAATTGGCAGAAGCAATATTGAAGAAATATTAGCTAAGAATTTTTCTCATTGAAGAAAGGCATTCAAGACCCAAATTTTTCTCTAGACACTGCTTTGTGGCATCCCACAGTATCTAAGAAGTAAGGAGAAAAATGGCTTAAAACAAAATAATGAAAAAAAACATGCCACACAAATACAAAAAGAAAACTGGTGTATATATACTAATTTCAGACAAAATTGACTTCAAGGTTAAAATCACTAGAAACACACATTTTCGAATGACAAAGGGGAATACTTTGATTCACCAGGAAGATATAGCAATTCTAAATTTGTATGCACTTAATAACGTTACCAAAATATATTTTAAAAATTGACAGAATGAAAATAAGTAGAAAAATCTACAAATGCAACGATAGTGGGAGACGTTAACACACCTGGCTGGAATGCGTAAACTGTGTAAGCCCCAAACCTATGAGATGCTTCCTTTCCTTGGGAAGCCCTGCAGGTCACACCATTAACAATAGGCACGTGAAATGCGTTGGTGAGACGAGAACCAGCCTCACGAAGAAGTCAGTAGCGACCTCGTCTGTGGAACAGGCTCACGGGAGGAGGGGCCATGAGAACCAGGATCTCCAAGAGCAACAGAGACAAAGACATGAGAACCACAAGATCAGGTGTGGGTGGGGACCCATCAGAACACAGGTGGACAGAATCATCGCAGAGAGCAGAAAGGCCGGTGTGGCAACCTGCAGAGCTCTGAAATGGTTAACAGAGCATAGCATCCTCAGGGGCAAAATGTACCTCCAGCCAACAAGGGGACCACTCAACGCAGACGTGAGACAAAAGCAAGGATGCATATCTGGAGGGTAACAACAGCTGCCCCATTAAAGAGTCATGATCCCTTGTCCTCTTTCCAGACCTGAGAAGCCTGGGTCCCCAGGAGAACGGACCATGTGACACGCGAGCTTGTTACAATGACTTGCAGCCATTCCCTTGGTGGGGGGCGTCTCCAAACACTTTAAGGACCGCTAGACATAGGTTAGAGTTTACTTTGGTACCTAAGGACCCAGAGCTTCACAGTGGCCCCCTGTTGAGGTGTGGGGGGGTGTATATAGAAGCCAGGTAGTAATCATAGGTGGTCATGGCCAAGGACTGGCTTACAGTGGGTCCACTGGGTCCCTGACCCCCTATGGTCACGTCCCCCAACCCCAGATTATAATTAGGACAGACAAACTTGGAGCAAGCTCGCTTTGGGTCTTTAGCCTGTGGGGTAAAAACAGTCACAGTGGGACATGACAGGTGGAAGCCTCTAGAAACGCCCCTGACCCTGGTCAAGATAGTAAATTAAAAACACCCCCGGTGAGCAGATACAGGAGGAGAAGCCCCGCCCGGTCCAGGGATGCGTCCATTCCAGCCAAGACAGCACGGCTGCCACACGACAGCCTCTCTCAGGTTGCTTTAGGGAGAGTGAGGAGGGAAAATTCTCCCCGTGGGCAGAGCTTTGGGCCCACCTGGTCCTCCGCTCTGCGTGGAAGGAGAAGCAGCCCCAAGGTTAGAAGGTACTGGAATTCATGAGCGATGGGGCAGGACTTGGCCAGCTGAACAGAGGTGGGGAGGGGGGACGCGAGGGGAAGGAACAAGGAGGTGTTAAGTGGAGGCGCTGGTGGGTAGACACGAGTGCGCAGGAAGAGGAGGCTCTCTGGGAAGCAGGCAGCGTCACCAAGGGGGAGGCAACCGGCAGCCCAGCAGGAGGACAAGGCCCGCCGTCCTGGACCTGAGGGCCGTTCTCGCTCAGATCTCCGCCCGGGGGCCCAAGGCTGTGGTCTGCTCTGCACAGCAGCTCCACAGCTCCCTTTGCCACGTCCTTCTCTGCCCCTCCTTTCCACCACGGCTTCGATCCCAAGGGGACTCCTGACAAACGTCCTGCGTGCTCAGCTCCAACTCATGGTCTGTTCCCTGGGAGCCCGGCTGGACGCCTAGTGGAGAGAACCGAGGTCGTTGTGAGCAGCGTGAAGGCCCACGCATCCGCTCCACTGCCCAAGGTTCCCTCTCCTCGCATTTGAAATAGTTCTGCCCTCACTCCCCCCTCAGTTCCTGTTCAGTCCTGGACAAAGCTCTCCGGCTCTCTGGGTGCTGTGTGTGTGTGTGTGTGGGGGGGTCTCTGCATCGGGGGTGATGCCCAGCGGTTCCCATGGGGCCAGAGATCTGGATGAAAAGGCAAATTATCCCCTCCACATTCAATATAAAATGTGGGAGCTGGGCTGGTCCTCACACCCACTGGAAAGGGGCAGGAGGACAGGCACACAGGAGTCACAGATCGCGCCATCCTGGAATCCCGGTGGGGTGGGAAGAGCCCCGTCCACCGCGCTCTGGCTGTGGCTCTGCCCCTCGGGTGTTTTCCCTTTGCTGTTGCTGTCTTCGGCCACGTCTGAACTGGACATGGGGGAACCGCCCCCCTGGGGGCTGAGCTGCTTTCCTAGCCCGTCTGCTCCTATGAGAACAGGGTATGTTTAAGTTCCCATCAGTCTCAACCACAGCTGGTCCTCGTTATTTGCGGATTCTGTTTTTAAATTCATCTACTCGAGAAAATTTATTTGTAACCTCGAATCAATACTCGAGGAATTTAGGGGCCTTTTCTGACACGCACAGGGGGGCAAAGGATCCGAGTGGCTGGACGTGCACGTCCCCAGCTGAGGGTGACAGGGTGACTCTGCCTGCTTGTTTCAGCTTGTGCTGCGAACCAGCATCCTTTCCAGGGCCTATTTAGTGCCATGTTTTTCACATTTTTGTGCTTTTTGCTGGTGATTTTGCTTTTTAAATGGCCCCAAGCACAGCGGGAAGGGCTGTCTAGTCTCCTAAGTGCAGGAAGGCTGGGACGTACCTCCCCGGAGAAAACACATGTGTCAGGTGAGCTTCGTTACAGGAGTGAGTTATGGGGCTGCTGGCGTGGGTTCAGTGTTAAAGAATCAACAACACGTATGAAATTAGCCGTCTTTGTGCAGAAACACACACCAAACAGGCTCATCGACTGATGAAAATGTAGTGACCAGAGGCTCGCAGGACCCTGACCCTGTGTTTTTTCCCTTTGGAGCAATGGCTCAGATTTCACTAATTCTGGGTTCACAGCGACTTCGTGCAGTGTAACCACTGCAAATGATAAGCAATGGCCGTTTTCCTCCTGGTTTGTAGTCTCTTTGGGGGATAGTCCTCTTACCCCGACGGTGGAGAGATGGCTGTGGTCTGTGAGCCTACGAGCCGACATGGGGGACACGACCTTCTCTTTGCTTGCGTCCACCTGGAATGACTCCCTGGGAGTCGCCTTGACCCACGGAGAGGTTTTAGGAACGGACGCGAGGCTGTGCCCTGATCTCACCCTCGGAAACGGCTGAGGTTCACGCAGCTGCTGCTTCAGGCATTTCTCGGTTTCACCACTTTGCCGTTGGGGTTTGAGAATCAGTAGCTTCTTTCCAATCCTGCGAGTTCCTGAATGTGTTAACTCTCTGCCTTTCATCCCGCTTACAAACCAGAGAATTATTTTCCGAGCTCATCTTTTTGTATAATGTCTTTCCAACAGCAACTAAACCCACACACGCTAAAATCCAATTTCCAACCGTGTCCCCTAGAGCTACGGTGCCCTAAGGTGGAGGACCTGCTTCCCATGGGTCACAGGTGACAGTTTCCCTAAATGAGTGACCAAGCGCACCAGGAATGACCCTCTTCTCGCCTCTGAGGACGGCCTCTGCACGGCCCTCCTGCTAGCCCCTCAGCTGTGTAGGTTGCACAGCGGGGACCCCGTCCCGGGCCTGTCAGGGGCTCTGCTCACATCTAAGCCAGGCTGCCGGCATCTCAATGTCACCAGCCACAACGGCAGAGGGAAAACTGCTCTGGAGGGTCACACTCAGGCAGTTAAATACTTCAGCCCAGAAGGGACACGCGTCACCCCTCTCACAGCATGTTGGCCGAACAGGCGGGGGCTGGCAGCACAATGGCTGCGTGTGCTTGGAAGGGGTGAGAATACTTGGTAGAAAATGCGAATGACTGCCACAGAGGACTAAAGAAACAGGAGGACTTTTAGGGACTCCAGGGGAACAGATGCATTACAAGCCTGCTTGATGTAGCTTCAGGGCTGGGAGGACGAGCCCCGCAGGGCGGGCTTGCCAGGGTGGTCAGGGTGAGCACACAGGGTTTCATGGTCCAGCCCCTGCTCCGGGTCGTGCTGGCCGCACACAGGGCGGTGTCTGAGGTGTGGTGACTCAGCTCTCGGGGTTGGGTAAACCCCGGCACACACCCGGCCATAGACCTGAAAGCCCTTTGGGGGTCCCTCCATGGGTCCTAGCTCAGGGAACAGGCCTGAAGTTTTGCTCCCACTTGACTTGGGAGCCCTAGAAGTACTGAGCCACCGCTGTTCCTCACGCTGCAGTTGCTTTGGTGGAGAGAGAGCTGATCTTCCCTGGAGGATGTCATTAACACCATCAATTTTTTGCTGAATTGCAAGCCCTCCAGTGGTTCCCGGTCCTGATCAAATCCCGCCCCCAGGCTCCTCTGAGTCATGGGTACTTGGATGGTTTCCTGGCATTTCATATGATTTGGAGGCATCGATTTATCATTTCCCCTACTTGGTATTCTAGAGACACTCATTTTTCATTTCATGCTGCAGTTTCTAAAAATGAACTTAGTGATATCTTGAGTTTCTTACTCATTTCTCTTCCTTTTCAACCCCAGGCGATTGGGTTTATGAAATCTTGTGGCCGAGGAGGCGAGTGGAGGACCCAGTTACTCGGCACATGTGTTGTGACCCTTCTGCTTCGGTCCAGGTGGCACATGTGTGATCACCTGCAGAGGTGACACCACGTCGGTGGGGCTCGCTCCTTGCCCTTGGGGTCAGGTCACCAGCAGGACCTGTGTCCCCAGGGCTCCCAGCTCTGAATCTTGTGGACGTGCTGTGGGAAGTTGCTCAGGCTCTCGGGCCGTCAGTGACTTTGTCTGGACAGTGGAGATCAGCGTCTGGTCTTTGCTCCTACAGAAGAGAGCTGAGCAAATGGCTGGTGAAGCCAGTGAAGGTGTTTGCGTGCAATGATAGGATTCCAGATTTTACCTAAAGATACGTAACATTATAAGAGGAAGATGAAAATGCAAAGGCGAAGAGGAAACAGGAAACGCGCCGGGATGGCTGTTGAGGCCGGGGACCGGAGTGTGGAGCTTATTACGTTGTCTTGTCAATTTCATGTAGGCATGAAAATTCCCTTAATAAGAAGTATTTAAAAAAAAAAAAACCATAGAACAAAATCACAAGGATTTTGCTGGTTTGCTCCGGCCTCTCTGGGGAAGGACAGACGGACGGTGCGCTGCGGGCAGACACGTGGATGCTAGCCTGGCCCAGGGAGCTCGAGCAGTCAACCTGTCCAGACCTCGGCCCCTTCATTATTTTATTAAACGAAGGGGAAGATGGGGCCTCACAAGTGTTGGGAGGAGGGGGTGGTGACTGAACGTGATGAAGCGTCCCCCCCGCGGTGGAGCTGAGCTTGACAAGGTTGGTGCCTCCCCTGGCCCCATCCCCCTGCCTCCCAGGCCCCCCTCCGCCCCCCTCCCCCGGCTGCACTGGGCCCACCCCCTCCCCGCCGCCTGCAGGTCCAACTTTCCCCTTGCCAGGCTGGCCATCTGACACACGGCGCCTGCCCTTTGGTTTCTTGTACCACATTAAATGTGACAGCGGAGCAAAGGGACCCTCTGAAAACCCAGCCCTTGAGGGAAGCCTGGGGGGTTGGCTGGGGGCCCAGGAAGCCCCTGCAGAGGAGCCCCCAGGGACGTGGCCATCCTTCCCCAGGTCCTTCGGTGACTCAGCGCAGGGAGGCCCTCTGGTGGCAGCAAAAGATCTGGGTTCTATTAAATCAGAACAAAAGAAAACACATAACAGGGGTCTTGGCCTTTCAGACCCTCAGGCTTGCGGGTCCCGTGAGCCCTCCAGCCCCTTGGCTGAGGAGGAGCCCCTGGTGGTCTGTCAGTGGCCGGGACCCCTGGAGCGTGGGCGGTCCCATGGGTTTGGAGGCATGAGTCACGGTAGCCGGAAGGAGCGCTGTAAAGACAAGGGCGTCTCCAGGGGTACTGGCGATCAGGGGTCAGCTGGACTCGGCATTTATAAGGGACGGTGGGCAAAGCTCAGACCAGTGGCTGGCAGGCCTGGGCTGGTCTCCACATGGCCTCTCTTTGGGTCTCAGTGTCCTCAGTCGTCATGTGACCTCTGTCAGCTCTGAGCTTGTGATCTGTGCCCACATCGAGCCTGCTACTCTTCACCCACATCGGCTTTCCGTCTGGCCCCTCCATCTCTAACCCTTGTCTCCCGATCAGCAACTGCCCAGCTTGGCCCACCTCCCCCCACGTCAGCCCCCGTTTCCGCCATCACAACCTCAGCTTTGCTGTGGCCAGGATCAGCACCATCTCCCGAGTCTCTGCTCTGAGGCCCGCTGACCACCTCCTCTGCCCGTCCGGACTGTGCAGCACTGTCCCTCCATCAGGTCCTCAGTCCCCCTGCCACCCGCCCCGTCACCCACCGGGGATCCCGTCCCCCTTCCCGCCTCCCCCTGCACCTCCATCCCTCCTTCCCTGGCCCTGCCAGTCCTGGTTAAGGCGGCGTCCACTGTGGATGGTGCCCGCTGACCACCCTGCCAGCTTGCCCGGGTCCCTGGATGGTTCACTCCGTCCCGTCACTGAGTCCTCTGCTCAGCTACCCCTTCCTCAAAGACGACCATCCGATGTAAAATAACCTCTTCCCTCCCGTCCCCTCACGCTGGTTTAGTTTCTCCTAGAACTGGCCCCCTGACGCGGCACTGCTGGTCTGTCCCACAGAATCAACCCCACGAAGCAGGGGCTGCACTCACCCTGCTTGTCACTGGTCTTCTCCAGCACCGGGAGACACGTGTGTTGGATGAAAGAATGACACCAGTCTACCGATCGGGTTTGCAGTCATGACTCCAGGCACCCGAGAGGTGTCTTCACGGGTGTGGCTTCCCGGCTGGGGGTTCTGAACGCAGCGCTTGTGCAGTTGGTGACATCTGATGTCCCTGAGGGTGTGGCAGGGTCCTAGGCTCCACAGCCCTGCTGCTGCAGCCCCTGGGAGAACGTGCTGAAACACAACTGGCCTGGGAGACCACAACCCACAACAGTGGTCTTTACTTTCTCTCTAGTGTTACCCCTACTTTCAAAATTAACTTTATTACTTGTTCTGATTATAAAAATAAGACATGTCCCCTTAAAACCTGAAGACAATAGAGGAAGACATTGTACAAGTCAGGGTTCCAACAGACACACAGAACCAGTAGGGCACTACACATGCACACCCACACACAGACACACACCAGCCAAGCAGAAAACCAACCATCAGAGACGGGGACCAGCTCCAGGAGGTACTCTGCCAGGCAGAAAGAAAAAGGCCAGCAGCCCAACAGGAAAACGGGCAAAAGCTCTCAAGAGGTTGGCGCATGTGCCCGGGGGCCGCTGACACACGACAGGAAACACACCCTTACTCGCTGCAGTACAGGAAAACTAGTAAGGTCAGAATAATGTTGACTTTTAAGGGCAGGGAGGCCCGGGGCCCTTTCCAGGGTAGGGGTAACCTTCTACCTTTTGCCCTGGATCCCGGCTACATGGCTGTGAAGTTACAATCATCGATCAGTTGTACATGAAGGGGTGAGGGGTTCCCCTGAAACGGGGCTGGTTCTCGCTTAGTGGGTAGAGGGAAGGAAGTACTGGCCTCAGCCTTTTGGGGTCAGACACGTTTGTGGAGAGAATGCTGTAGCCCTTGCCCTCTGGAGCAAGCCACCTGCTTCTCCTGCGGCCCCCAAAGCACCCGGCTTTTCTGGTGCAAATGCAACCCACGCGGGGACCTCAGTCACATCGACTTCGACACACAAAGATATGTTTTGGCCAGGGTTATCTGTTTTTGGTTGTAAGTTTAGTTTGACTCAAAGTAGTAAAAATAGTTAGTCTAAATCGATCTACTTTAAACACTGGTGGACCCGTGCACACTTACACGCAGGTGTGATGTGTCCCGGCCGGAGAGTAAGCCATTTGGTGCTATTGGGAAATCATCAATAAGTAAAACCAATGGGAAGAGGAGAGGAAATGGTGTTTAGGACACAGGTACCAAGGCATCCGACTGAAAAGGAAAGGGGGGACGAGCCCATCAAAAGGGGCAAACCTCTAGCAGCCTGCCCGTCTTCTGAGCTGCGGGACACGGCCCGGCTCTGCCCGCGGGGTAGCCCCTGCAATGGCTCAGCGAGGCCAGGACCCTCCATCAAGATGTCACAAGGTCCCCAGTTGGCTCGCAGTGAGTTCGGAGGTGACGCCCCTGCCCTGTCACGGAAGCATCTCAGTTGGGGTGGTGACTCCCCGGTTTCAGGGTCAGGCTTTGTGCGGGTCTAGGGTGTCAGCTCCTGTGCTTTATTCGGGGTGTGGGGAAGCCCTGGCGTGGAACCCCTCCCCATGGCGGTGCCACTGCCCTCGGAGCCCCGCTCCCATGGGCCTCGGTAAAGTGGCCCCGGTCGGTCAGCACCCTCGGCAGTGGCCGGGTGGGAACAGGCCGGGGATGGGGGCACTTAACCACGCTTCCTTAGCAGCATATCAGGAAGTCTGAGCCTTCAGGGGACAGTGACACCAGGCTGACTGGCGAAAGGGTGACTTGGAAGGAACCGACTGGCTCAGCTGGAGAGCCAGGCCGGCCCGGGACCTGGAAGGCTGGGACCCGGGACCCTTTGCTGCAGGGCTGGCACCTGGACAAACGTCTTCTCCAGCAACAAAATACAAAGAAACTATAAGGGACTAAAAATAACTGTGTGCACGTACAGCTGGGGCAAATTAATGACAGCAAGATACAAAAAGACCAAAAAACCCACCTGCCGCTTCTGAAGAGCCCGGAGCAAAAGCAGGGCGCCGCGCGTGCCCCCTGCACACACCACCACCTAGGGGGTGGGCAAAGCACCTAAGCCGCCCCTCCGGCCCGACCCCTGGACACACCCCTGCCCTCACCCCATGTAAGGAACAAGCCCGCCCCCCTCAGGGAGCGATCAAGCAAGGGGACCTGTGGTTTGTTCCCGATGCCGCCTGCTGCAGCAGGGGCCCCAGTAAAGCCCCGCCTGAATTTCTTGTCTGGCCTCTGATCAACTTCTACTGGTTAAGGAGGCCAAGAAACCTGGTCGGTAACAGGACGAGCCCAGAACCCATGTCCGTTCCTGGGGGTGGGGGGGACATTTCAGACACCCTAGAGGAGGACGCCCACAGGCCACCCTAACCCGAACGGGCTGCATTACGTGCGGGGGCCGCACGGCGGCAGGGAGATCACGCGAGCCCCCTCCGGCTGACTCTGGCCCCGGGCCCCTTAGGACCGGCGGACTCCCCGTCCGGCCTGCAGGTCCTGTCTAAGCCTGGGAGGAGCAGCGGCGTCGCCGGGATGGCTTCACGGGCCACGGCCGCCGCAGCCAGGGGCCTGTGCTGGGGTTTACTGCTCTGCCGTTGCCGTGTTCAGTCCTGCAGGGTGTTCTCTCCGGAGCTGTGGTCTGCAGTGAAGTCCGGCGGGGCAGGGTTAAGGGGCTGTAGGACTGGACCCTCAGCGGTCCCGTCATGCTGTCTCCTACCGCCCCTTCCCAGGGAAGAGGGGAAACGTTTTATGTTCTAGGACTTTGAACAGCACTTTTTTCTGACTTTTGAACACGGGGCCCATGTGTTCGTTTGACACTGGGCTCTGGCTGGAGAAACAGAAGCCCGCCAGCCCGGCCAGCCAGCAGAGGAGCTGCCGGCGCTTCCCAGCCTGGCGGACCTGGGGCGCCCTGGAAGCCAGGCTGCTGAGTCTCCTTGGGGACACTCCAGGTGGCACACAGTGGGGCTCACTCACAGCAGCCCCTGCACCCCCACAGCCAGCCTCCAGCCTCCCGCCATCCACCCTGGAGCCCCCATCCCCGGGGGGGGGGGCACCAGCCACACCGCCACGCAGCTCCGTCCCCCGCAAGTTTCCCTCCTATTCCAGGTGTGTCTGGTGGGTCCCTGGTCACAGTTCACGGTAAGATGAGCAGATTTCGAAAACAAATGGATGGTTACCGAAGGGGAAACGTGGGTTGGGGGTGGGGGGAGGGATGAATTAGGAGTTTGGGATTCACATACACGCACTACTATATATAAAATAGATAGCCAACAAGGTCCTACTGCAGAGCACAGGGAGCTCTACTCAATATTCTGTAATAACCTATATGGGAAAAGAACCTGAAGAAGAATGAAATGTATGTGTATGTATAACTGAATCACTTTGCTGTACACCTGAAACTAACGCAACGTTGTAAATCAACTCTACTCCAATAAAATTTTTTAAAAAGTGTAAGCAGAGAGGGGTGTAAGCATTCACAAACTTCTACAGCAATGTGGCAGAGTGGTTGTATGTGTATTGAATCTAATGATAAAAAATTATGACGTATTCTTTTTTCCAGTTCATTTTTTCTAGTAATTTATTTTTATTGGATTTTACAAGCTGGTGATCCGAGGGGGTTCTGGTTTTTGACTTTGAGGGGGTTCTTTATTATGGCGAGTTTCTAGGACCAGTTTCTCTTTCCTTTGTGATTGGAGGGCTGTAGCCCCGCCCTTGGCTCCTTCACTGCCCCTGTCACAAGCTTGCATTTCAATCATCCTGGGCATTTTTTATGGATTTGAATAGGAAAACCTTACTGACATATAAATTAAAGAAGGGCAAAGTTACATTTCCATATGAATACAAGCAGACAGGCACCACGGCTGGCTATTTGCAGAAGGATATTATCCCAGCTACTGCGCGGGATGAAACGATGATGTATTTTTATACTGAAATCATATACTTTTTCCCTTAAAAGTCAGGATGAAATCTTCCATTCATGGATAGAGAATGCTTCAGCCAAGCTGCTTTAAAAAATAGCCGTGTGTGAGCCTCCTTTTCTAAAGGGGTCCACTCTCCCCTTCAAGGGCGTTGTTTGCTGTCCCTCTGCAGGCTCAGGACAGCTGCCCCTCTTCCTCTGTGGGTTGTGGAAGATTTTCTTCTAATACCTTAGTGCCCTGGGTTGGGAAAAACAACGATCACCTCCTAAAAAGATTTCTGTTGCTGAACCACAACAGAGGGTAGCTATTCTTCGGGGAAGGTGCAGAATTGAATTGGGTCAACTCAAGACCTCACCTGGGCATCTGACCAGCTCAGGCCCCAGACAGAACTGCGCTCTGAGGCGGGAGCTCTGAGTCTTTTCCTGCCCTGGTTGATGCAATTTAGTAACGAAAGAAGGACAGAGGCTGTATGGTAGCAAGGGGGCCGCAGCCTGCAGGGCACAGACAAACTCAGGCCACCGCGATCCCTGGGGGCCAGGCGAGAAGGATGCTTACAGCCAAGGGCAGGGAGGGAGAATGAGAAGGACGTGTGGGCCAGAGGCAGAGGATGAAACACAGGACGCCGGAGGGACAGAAGAATGAGGCTGAGTGAACCGTGTGTGCGAAACTGTATGGAATCCACTGAACGTCGATGGAAATTTTATCTTTAGTAGGAGGAAACTTTCTAAGTGTGTCAGTAACTTTGGTTAATAAAAAAGCAAGCTCCCTGTGAAGACCACTGTGTTCAAAAGAGCCTGCACCTCGCCTGCCCTCCCCTGGAGAGCGGGGACGACAGGACGACCGTGATCTACGGCCACACCCTGACCACGGCCCCGGGGACAGCCTTCCTTTCAGCGCACAGGTGTCAACACTCGGCACCCTGTCTGACAAAGACGTGTGTCATCTTAGAAGACGCCTGTTCTAAGAAGGACGTCTGAGAGCCTGCCCTGAACCACGCAGTTTTCAAGGGCAGCCCCGCTCCTCCCGGTGTGTGACATTTCATCGTCAAGGACAAACCTTGGGGTGCTCCTTGCATCACAGGATTTACAAAACATCCAGCCGCTGGGTTTGCTGGGGCCTGGGCACGACCTTCTGTGTAGACTGGGGACTTGTCTGCAAGCAGGTGACCCCCTCTCTGCTGGAAACGGTCTCTGCTTCCAGCTGCAAAACCACGGACTGTGTCCGACCCCGAGAAAGCCAAGAGCACGGGGCTCTATTTGGAAGTTTTCTTTTTTGAACGTAATGGAGACGTGAGCAGAAATAACCAACATTCTGCCTGAGTTTCTTTTTTTTAAACATTTTATTTCAAAGGTCAACAACCGAGAGGCAACACCCGAGGCAACAAGTGGCTAGAGAACAATCGGAGTTTGTCTGAATCAATAACAAGATGCCACGTATGTTCCCTAAGCTCCTGTAACACATTACCCATTTCAATAAATAAACCCGCTCCAGTGCTGTGTCACCAAGGACAGGCCCCGGTCTGTGCGTGGCGTCATGGGGGAGACAGAGGGCTGGGCTGGGGGCCCGGCCTCGCCGTGTCCTCCCCGCCACCCCACCCGGGGCCAGTGGCTTCGGGGCCCTTGGGGCTCCGGTGATGGGAACCCCCGGGGTTCCGGGGCGGCCGTCTGTCCTCCAGACTGTCCACAGGCTTTGACGGCTTCACCGCAGTCCACCCTGGACCGTTTCCGGTTGGGTGCAGAGCAGGGGGAAGGGCTGGGGACATCTTTTGGGTGACACGATGGGTCTGAGCTCTGTCTTGGTTTTGATGCAGGTGTCGGCTCTGTCCTTGCAGAGGCGTCTCTGCTGTCCGCACCCCGACCGCCTGCAGCATCCTGACTGGCCCCCGGCATGTTCCTGCCACCTGAGCTCCACCCGCTCCGACATCCCGCGCTGAAATACCTGAGAGAGACCGAAGCTCCCCTGGGCGCCGCACACCAGTCCCGGCCGCTGTCGCTCAGGATGCGGAGGGGCCACCCGGCGCCCCAAGGTGCCAGCTTGTGGGGCTCAGCGGGCGGCAGCCGGCACTGCCCACGAGCTGCTCCACCACTGCCGGAGCTCCACGGCCCGGCTGACATAGAACCAGGATTTCTCAAGGTGGCTTGTGTGTCTTTCCCAGGTGAATGTGCAAAAGGCAAGGGTAAATCACTCTTTTCAACACAGGATCCTTTATTTGAACTCTTCCTTGAAAGTCAGTTTGTGAAGGACTGGCCCAGCCTCCCTCCACGGGACTCGAGGGGTCAGTGCTCCTTAAACCTGCAAGGGGAGGATGAAACAGCAGCTGGTCACCCTGCCTGCAGCGCTCAATTCATGCCCAAAGCGCAGAGCCTGGGGCTTCTCCCTTCCTGCCCTGAGGCCTTGGGGACAGAAAAGGGGAGAGGACACAGGAAGGGGGAGCAGAGCCAGGCTGAGCCTGGGAGCTGCTATGTTTGTCCGAAAGCTGCAGCTCAAAGAGCAGAGCAAAAGAGGCAAATTCCCCGCACATTTTTTCACTCCATTTTGAGGAGAGATTGCCGGGATCGTATCCAGACCAGGTATTTATTAGGAAAGGAAAAATGAGCGTGCATGAGGCGTGCAGTGCCAGGGACCACGGGGGAGGTGTGGTGTTTTAGGAGAAGCAGGCCTGGCAGCAGACAGGCCGGGCTGGCGCTCAGAGGCTGAGGGGCGCAGGGGGCAGGGCGCACTTACAGAGCTTGGTTTCCCGTCGCCGACCCCGGGCAGCTCAGCTCCTTGTGTATGAGGCGGAGCAGGAACTGCACCCAGAGCAAAGACAAGGCCACGGTTACTGCCAGGAGACCCTGGGGGTGGTGCCCTGCTGTCACCAGGAAGATGCCGGCGCAGCCCCGCCCCCCAGGAGCCCAACCCAGCTGGCGCTCGAGTTCCCTGTGTCTGCGGCTCTCCCGTGGGGCACTGGGGAGGCGGCTGCCCACGGAGGGGCCTCTTCCTCAGAACGTAAAGAACTTAAAAGCCTCAAGCAGAGCGGCGGGAGTGCCCCGCACAGCCGCCCAGGGGCCAGGTCCCAGGGCAGGGCTGCTGGGCACCGAGTCCCGTGTGTCCCTGCGGAGGCCGTGCTCCTGGGAATAAAGCCCTTAGGACAGATTCCAGCCAGAAGGATGTCTGTTTAAAATGAAACCAGTCCAATCATAAAGTGTCCAAGTGGGAAAAAGACCGAGAGCGAGGACAAGGCGACCCATGGTCATGGAGACACCGGGGGAGATAGGGTGACTGAGGACCAGGCGAGTGTCCGCAGCCAGTGGCCCCGGAGGCTGCCCGGCCATCCTGTGAGCAGCCCTGTTTCACGGGGCGGCTTCTGCGAGAGCCCCGGCCCTGCCGCCTCAGGGCTTGCTGGTCGCCCCACCAACTGCTCAGACGTGACAAAAGCGGCCGTCTGTGTGCACTGCCCAGCAGGGACAGGGCCTCTTAGCCCCAGAGCCCGCCCAGGTGGCTGCAGCCCCGTGTGACGGGGGTCAGAGGGAGAGGGGAAGGCCCGGGGCTCGGAGAGCAGGCCCCCAGGTGTGATCACAGCCGGACAGTCCGCAGGCCCCCAGGGTCACCTGCGGGTTCGTGGAGGTCCAGCCTCAGACGTGGAAGGAGGTGAAACTGGCCTACTGACCCCAGAAGAGAAGCGGCGTGTCTGGTCTTTAAGGCTGAAAAGACTGTCCTCAGTGGAACCACCGAGCCGTCTGCAGACCGTCCTTCTCGCTCTCTCTCCTGCAGCGATTTTGGCTGTAGCCTCTCATCTAATCTAGCCAGTCCCTCGGCCTCGCAGTTATTGGTTCCCTGTTATGTGTTTTCCCTTTCTTTCCCTTTCGTCCTTTCTGACATTTCAGGTGTGCTTCCTGTGAGTAACTGGAGTCGCGGTTTCCAAGCTGGTCCGCCGCCCGCCGGTGACTGCAGATCCGCCTGGATCCCCTCCCACACCCCTCACACCCAGCTCTTTTCTCTTCAACGACTGCTTCGACCTCAGGTCCTCCAGTTTCTTCCTCTGGGGCTCCTCCTGGACGGTGCTGGGCCGTCTCATCTGAACCTCCCATCTCTATCTGCTCCCTAGTATTTTCCATCTTTCTCTTTCTGGGCTGCATTCCGGATGATTTCCTTATACCTGTATCTCACCAGCTCTGTCTTTTTTAGTTCTTGTTCTTTGCTCATGAATTCAGTTCCTTCTTTGCCATCTTTGGTAATTTTTTTTTCATCTGTTTTTAATTGGAGTCTAGTTGATTTACAAGGTGGTGACAATCTCTGCTGTACAGCAAAGTGACTCAGTTATACACATATAGACAATCTTTTTTTATATTCTTTTCCATTATGGTTTATCCCTGGAGATTGGCTATAGTTCCCTGTGCGCTACAGTAGGTCCTTGTTGCTTATCCATCCTCTGTATAATAGTTTGCATCTGCTGACCCCAAACTCCCAATCCTTCCCTCCCCCTCCCCCTCCCCCTCCCCCTTGGCAACCACAGTCTGTTCTCTATGTCTGTGAGCTTGTTTCTGTTTTGCAGATAGGTTCATTTGTATCATATTTTAGATTCCACATATAGGTGATATCATTTGGTATTTGTCTTTCCCTTTCTGACTTACTTCCCTCAGTATGATCATCTTAGTAATGGTACAAGTGTTTATTTTTACAGTTTATCCGATAACCCTTTTACCTGCCGTTTGGGGGTCTGTTTGTTGTGCTTGTCACTCCATCACAGCGGGCCATTTCCTGCCGTTTCCTGATTTGGGAGTGTGAGCTCAGCTGCAGCTGGGTGTTAGAGACCCCATGCAGCGGGGGGTGAGGTCTGTCCCGCTCACGTGGTTTGGGATTTGCTTCTGCCGAAGAACCAGGTATATCACCGCCCCAGAACCAGCTTTACTTAATTTTCTGTGGGTGTTACGTAATATTTACATAATGTTAAGTTAAAAAACTGAAGGTTACTGTAAGCAGGTCCATGGCTAAAAGTTCTCAGGGAAGACTTCCCCCCAGTCCGGTGAGTGGGCTGAGACGGCACAGATCCTGGGTGTCTTCTGTACCAGTGTGCAGACGTATGTGCTTTCACTACACGCAGGGACTCCCCGACGGTCCGGGCTTGATGAGGGGTCTCCACTTCCAGCTCCGCATCCTGGGCCCGCCCAGCACCTCGCCTCTGAGTCCCAGGGGTGTGGGAGGGGAGGCATGACCACCCAGCCCCTCAATTCCTGAGGCTGACGACTCACCCTGGCCGCTCCAGCATCAGCTTGGGTGCTTAGTTTAGTTATCTTTACATTCTGGGGTCCTGGGGATATCCTTTCCTTCCTTACGAGTTTAGCTGTCCTTTAAAAGGAAGTTTAGCGTATATATTACCTGGTATTTCTGAAATTGAAGTGTTTTCAGTCTTAAACAGTCATAACGATGGAAGTTTCACTGCTACTTGGCAGAAATGATCTGGGGACTTAATTGAGGAACTGCTTTTAACACCTAACAGGTTCATAAGTTGAGAGTCGGTATTTGATTCTGTATGAAATGGGGGGAGCTGTGTCTTAGGGCTTCCGGGAATGAAAATATAAAAGTTTCATTTAATTGATGGAGTTGATATTTCCAAGATCCTCAACTCATTTGTACTGGGATCAACGTTCAGTTTTCCGGGTGATGTGAGAGGAGACGGTGGCTTCAGGTCTGGGCCCCTGCGCGGGGTGACCAGTCGGGGGGCGCGGTGGCCACTCTTGCAGGTGGCCGCTGCAGGGCTGTGCCGTCGGGACCGGCCTTCTCCAGCCCGGGGAAAGCCTCCGACCTTTGCATGCAGGAGGGGACAGACGCGGGGCGCAGAGACCGGAGTGCTCAGCGCTGCGTGGGCGGCCCCGGCTCCTCTTCTGAACTCCAGCCCTTTGGGTGCGGGAACCAGCTGCTTCCCCAGTGCGGCCGACTGGGGGCAGGAGGGGTGTGGGAACAGTCGTGGCACTGGGTGGGAGTCCAGCTCGGTGCACCGTCCCCTTTAATCCCCACGGTAACCCCGTCCCTGGTGCTGTTATTCTGCCCACTTCACAGGTGGACGTTTCGGAGCAGCGGGGCTCAAGAACCCGCCCGAGGCACACACGAGCCCCCTTTCAGCCTCTCTCCCCCATCCTGCTGGAAACCACCTGCTGCTGCTTCGGACATCTGTTTAAACCAGAGAAAGGGCCTAGGACCACGAACATTTAGGGGTCTGTCACCGGCGCAAACTCTGCCAAGAGCCGCAGGAGTCCGCAGGAAAAAGTGCCACCGGTGTTTGGCTGACAGCCACAGAGACACCCGTGAAAGCTGCTTGGGTGAAAAGCAAGATGACTCACCACTAAGGCACAGGCGTCTGCAAACATCAGCATGTAGAACACGTTGTTCCATCCCCACGGGGAGAGGAGCCCGGCCAGCAGTGGGCCCAGCGCTGCTCCTGGAACGAGGCAAAGGGACACGCGTGGTGCTGTGTGCAGAAAACTCTGGAACGTGACTACCCAAAATACCCAGGCCCAGTAAATGTACAGGAAGGTGCTCAACACCTTACTCCTAACTTAAAAAACCACGTTAAGGGGACTTTCCTGGTGGTCCAGTGGTTAAGACGCCAAGCCTCCACTTCAGGGGGCATGGGTTCAATCCCTGGTTGGGGAACTAAGATCCCGCAAGCCATGGAGTGTGGCCAAAAAAAAGAAAAACCACATTAAACGCTAAAATTTCACTCTCAGCTGTCAGATTGATAAGGGATAAAAAAGCCTGGTACTCATACTGGTGAGGGCAGGATTGGTACAAGCTTGTTTTAGAAGCAAATCTAAAAATATGTCTTCACTTTACAATATCCATTCTTTTGACCCAACAATCCCATTAAAAAATTATTATAAAGTAGTCAGAACCTAATACACAACCTTAGATATTCTTATGCTATAAAAATATTTGGTTAAATATGAATAAGGTTAGTAGATGTTAATACTGTATCACTGTTAATTTCCTGATTCTGACCATTGTATTGTGGTTATACCAGGGATTCCTTGTTTTGGGGGAACATACGCTGAATACACAGCTATTGGTAAAAGGGGCAGCATGTCTGCAATTTACTCTTTCTTAAGTGGTTTGGGAAAAAACATTCACGTGTATATTCATAAGTATACACGCATGTGTGTATACATATGCGCCCATTTGTGGGTGTGTATGCATAGAGAGAGACAGAGAAAAGCGAGAGACAGGGAGGGAAGAAGAGGGAATGATAAAGCAAATGTGATTTCTTTGTACTATTTTTGAAACCTTTTTGTAAGTCTCAAATTACGTCAAAATAATTTTTTAAAAAACGACAAAACAAAAGAAAGCAAATATTCCTCAAAATATCCAAAGATATCTGTTTAAGAATGTTTGTTGCAGCAGTTGTTTATTTTCCTAAGAGAGACTGGAATAAGTTATGAAACGCGTGTAGGATGGTTCAGTGGCTTGGAACAGGAAGAAGCATGGAGAATTCACACCAAGTTACTGACTGAGATTTAACCTCTGACAGATAGGATGATGAGGGTCTTTCCTACATTAGACGTGCTAATGTTGTTTTAAATGTCCACAAGGAGTGCTTACTACTTTTATAATCGGAGAAGCAATTGTGTCTTTTTAAAGTCACAGAAGGACTCCAGGTAGACGTGGTGGATTGTTCACACGTGCTTATCTCTTCCCTCCCGAACACCCCAGGATGAACCATAATTGAGTTAAAAAAAATTAAAACCCACAAGGAGACGGGTGGATGAGAGAAGGCACTGCTTTTGAGGATGGGATTTAAAGGGCGTGACTGGCACGGTTTTCCTTGCTCACGAGAAGGGGCCGGGGACTCACAGCTCAGAGCCAGACTGCCCAAGTGCACGAGGCAGGGGAGGCGGGGGCAGTAGGAGAAGACAGGATCTGGCTGAGACTCTTCTATAACGAACTGTTAGATACGACCCTCCAGCCCCTCTGATCCCAGGTTTCTCCTCCTCAGCGTCACTACTCAGTGATCACTCCCCACACCCACCCCCCAGGAGAGCAGAAGCTTAACCTTGCCTCCCGGTGGCAAGAATGCTGGCAGTGAGGTCACACCCCTGTGGGTCCTGGTGGGGGAGGGGGCTCCTCCTCCAGACCCCAGTCAGACCCCAAAGACCAGCAGTTGACATGCCCCCCGTGCAGAAAGGGCTTCTGACGAGTTCTTAGTGGCTCCGTTTTAAATATGAATATATGATGGGATGGCCGAGGTTCACCCGTGTCAGAGGAAAGCCTCAACGTGAAAGCAAACAAGCCGGGAGGAGGGGGAATCTGGAGGAAATAAAGAAACTGTGGAGAAGAACACTCCCAGGAAAATGTCATACCCTCCGAGAACTAACAGAAAAAGAAGTTGAATCATGCGAAACTCCCACTTTTGTGTCTGAAAACCATCCAACGTCAGCAATTTCACAGGATTCAATCTCACAACACTGCATCCAAGAAGTAAGAACAGGATGCACCGAAAGGGCAGAACGACACTAATGAATATAGCATTGTGATGCCTGAAATAAAGAGTTCAGTACGCAAGTTGGAAAGGAAAGCCAAGAACATCTCTGAGAAAGTAGAGGAAAACAACAAAGACATCGTCAGGCAAGGACAAAAGAAAATTGAAGGATGAATCCAGAAAGTTAAACATCCAACTAATAGGTTTTCTAGGAAGACAAAAACAGTAGAGGGGACTTGTCAAAGAGAAAACACAGCACACTTCCCCAGGGAGGCAGGGCATGTGTTTCCAGACTGGGTGGGCCCCAGGCGCCCAGGGCACGGGGGATGCAAAGAGGCTGCAGAGGTAAAGGGAACCCGGGGGCCTCCAAGAGGAAAGACCAGAGGTCAGAGGTGGAGGCCTGGGCTAAGGGTGACAACGAGCTTCTCTGTGGTGACAACGGGAGCTAGAAGACACCAGAATTCTGGAGAAAAAGGACTCTCAGCTAGAATTCCATACCCAGACAGACTATCCATCAAGGGAGAGAACTGAATCCAGACCCCACAGACCCCCGAGCTCTCAAATCTGCCTCCTGCGAACTATTCCTTGGAAGCTACTAGGAGACGTTTTCCACCAAAGAGGAGAAGTAAACACGGGATCTAGGAAATGGGTCCACCGTGGGCAAGACATGAAAGGGACTTGCAGGAGGGCAGTACAAGCAGCTCTGGGATGAGAGCCGTGTCCTAGGCAGAGCACAGGGGTCACGTGGCTGCAGGGCCCCTCGCAGGCTGCCGGCCATGCTGGAGAGGAAGGAACAGCCGAGACAGAAATGTAAACAAAAAGGAAAACGGGACATTTGTTACTTCGGGGGGAAAAACAAAAATGTGCATATTAAGGATGTATAGTTAAAGTTTATCTCTGGGCTCAAGAGTGAGTGATGTTAAGTAGTCAGGATGGTTGGGGAGGATGAGAGGAGGGGCTGTGGGGAGTAGGGTCCCCAGCTTCCTCACCAGGAGGACAGGAGAGAAGGTCAAAAGGTGATGGATCAAGAAACGTGTAAATGCGTATGTGGGGAAGACCGGAAAGAATGGTCGAAAGTGATGGCTTCTAGAAAGAGGGGGCGGAGGGGGCGTGGGCAGGCGACTGTCATTTTGCATTATAATAAGTTTCTAAGACTACTGTCTGGTTTCTAAAGTAACACTGTGTGTTGCTTTGAGAAAATAAAAATTAACTTGAAGAAACTCAGGGCTCTATTTAATCGCTCTGCATAAACATATAGAAACAGCCAGCCTTGCAGCCCACTGGGATGCAGTTCTCAACCCTGTGAACGCACCGAACACATGAACTGGTGTCCCTGCAACCGTCTGGCTCTGGTGAATTGCGGGAAGGCACCAGCTTGTTCACGATGAGTCAAGCTCTGTCTCCGTCGGAACCAACATTTACAACATTTAATAAATACATCAGGGTAAACGCCCTTGTGAACAGAATTTCTGCTGGAACAGTGTGAATTTCCACTTGAGCCTTGCTTTGCGTCCATCTACTTGGGCAGCACTTAAGCAGAGAAACAGTGGGGGAGACAGAGTGGTGGACGCGCCTGCATGCCGTTTCCATGGCGACCACCTCCTCTGTCCCGGTGCACCGGGGCTACCAGAGCCCGTGGAGTCCGAGTCTCAGCCAGACCCCGGGTGCAGGACCTGCAGCCATCAGGTGGGTGTGATGACTCCGGATGATCAGCTTTTAGTGCAGAGGTCAGGGATGGTCTGAGTAAGCCTCTGCCCTCCTTCTGTGAGGGGTGACAGGTGTTCAGAGCTGGGCTTTGGTTCGTCCTGCAGCTCAGAGCCTGCCCCCGATTAGAGACGCAGAGTCTCTACCCTGGGCCAAGGACTTCTGCTTTCCTCTTGCTTTGAGAAGGATATCAAGAAAAATGTGTTCTTTAGGCTACTTCATAGTTTCCTTCTTTTTAACCCCCCATCTTCTGCTTTAAAATGCAATCAGGGTAGGGCTTCCCTGGTGGCGCAGTGGTTGAGAGTCTGCCTGCCAATGCAGGGGACACGGGTTCGAGCCCCGGTCTGGGAAGATCCCACATGCCGCGGAGCAGCTGGGCCCGTGAGCCACAATTACTGAGCCTGCGCATCTGGAGCCTGTGCTCCGCAACAAGAGAGGCCGCGATGGTGAGAGGCCCGCGCACCGCGATGAAGAGTGGTCCCCACTTGCCGCAACTGGAGAAAGCCCTTGCACAGAAACGAAGACTCAACACAGTCATAAATAAATAAATAAATAAATAAATAAATAAAAGAACGTGAATTTCTTTAAAAAAAAAAAAAAAATGCAATCAGGGCTGCCGGCCAAGCTCCCAATTTGCTTTCAGAAAAGGGTGTCACAGTGGGCGCTGGACTGACTCAGACAGAGGCCTCTGTGGACAGAAGGTGGCGAGGAGGCTGCCGGGTCACACAGCCCCTCAGACCCGTGCTCAGCCCAGGAGTCCCCCGACGGCGCACCTTCCAGGCCGTGGGAAACTTCTCAGGGGCCATGTGAGCCCGGGGGGGCGAGCTGGCAGGCCGCGGACACCCGTCACACGGCACGGCCCCCTGCCCCACCTCCCTAACCCCAGACCTGTACCCCGGTTCCCAAGAGGTGCCCCCGAGGGGATGGTCTCACCGAGAACACCAGAGTGGCGGCCGCTATCACGGTGTGGCACGAGCAGGGACCGGGGAGGCCCCGTCCCAGTGAGCCGTGCGGGCTGAGGGGGGCCCGGGGCCTCTGCTACCCGGCCCCTCATCTTCGAACCCGACAGCCTGGATGGGAGACCGCCCGGCCCGCCTGCGATCTCCCGTCTTACAGCCACCGGGCAATTCCTTCCTCTCCCACTTACTGAGTGCCTGCTTCGTCCCAGGCACCGTCTCGGGGCTCAGAGTACAACCGAGAACGAAACAAACTCCTGTCCTCCTGGGGCTTCCATTCAGGTGCAGGGAGAGAGGACAGTACAGAGTAGACAGGTGGACGGTGCTCCAGAGGAGGGCAGGCCAGCGGGGAGAGGCCCTGAGCCTGGGCAGGGAGGGGTCCACACGCCCCAGACAGGGTGGACCGAGGAGGGCCCACGGAGAGGCCAGTATTGGGTGGAACTGTGCTTACAGAGCCGCTTTGGTCCGGCAAGCGCTTTGTTTACTGCTACAGGGGTGTTCCAGACCCCCCAGGGCCCCTCCCCACCTGGTCTGCCCTCTCTCTCATTGTCCCCCTACTTCAGGGGCCTGGGGCGGTAGGTGACACATCAGGATGCAACCGAGATCCTCCGCAGCAGCCGTGGGGGCCACCCCAGTCCACCTCCCAGCTTCAGTTCCCGCGTCTCCAGAAAGGGGCCCTCGCCGACGCAGGAGCCCGGGGCAGGCAGCTCTGGGGTCTTGGCAGGAGGGGTCCAGGTCTGTGTGCTCCTCCCAAGAGGCTCAACAAAGGTCAAGGACGTTGCTGGCAGCCTTCTGACTCACGGATCCGGACAGGCTTGCTGTTTACCAGCTCCCATCCGCCCAGCTCAGAGGGGTGAGTTGTTTATTTTGCTCCTCTTTCCCTCCAGAACATGCTACTGCATTCTCCCCAAGATCCTTAACAGGGCTGGTAACACTCGGAGTCTTGTGTGCCGTGGGACCCACCGGTTCACCTGTCATTTACATTGAAATAAGATTCTATCTCCCTTGAAACGACGGTGATAAACAGTCAGTGGCCCAGCAGCCCGTGGGCCATAGTCTGCCCACCACCGGCTTGGAAGAAAACCTGGGTCCACCTCCTTTCAGACCGAGGAAACCTTGTTTTGCCAGCCACATGCGTAGGTCTCCTCTGGAACCATATGACCAAAGAGGACAGGCAGGGCCAGTCACCTGTTTGCTCTGGGTTTGCACGTGCTTTTGATCTGCTCACATTTTAAGAAGGCCAGCTGATCCTGATATCACCCAGGCAACTGGAATCCTGG
Source organism: Balaenoptera acutorostrata (assembly GCF_949987535.1). NCBI lineage: Eukaryota > Metazoa > Chordata > Mammalia > Artiodactyla > Balaenopteridae > Balaenoptera > Balaenoptera acutorostrata. The sequence goes on along the minus strand of NC_080067.1, from coordinate 148,722,060 downwards.
GCATCTGTTAACTAGGATGTGACGATGTGTCTCCCCTAGGCCCACAGTGACGGGCTAAAAGCATCCACGTACCTACAGACCCAGTTCCGTCAATGATGGCGGTCACGGTGGCCAGGGCGTGGGAGTTTCCCTTCAGACTTTTATGAGTCCCCTAGAAGAGAGGGAAACACAAATGTGAAACACGTCCCAGCAACAGCAGAGGAGGCAGAAATAAACCTACACCTCCTATATGACAATTCACCCAAATCACTCTGCAAAGCAAAATGTGGGGTATTTCCATCAGAAAATTTAAGTTCTATTCCATCCCAAACTCACCTTGGAAAAAGATGCAAAGTTTCAAGTGCTTTTAATAGTAAGAACTCATCAGAAATACTTGTCCAGATACACTCAAGTTTGAAAAAAGTTCTTAAAATTCTCTTCAATAAACCAATCTTTCCTCGGCACAATCACCGAGGCACCGTATCGGCCAGCGTGGAAAATGAAAAGATGAATGCTGTTCGTCCCTAAGACTTTATTTCCCTCAGACTTTATTTCTGGGACTTTCCTTGTTTCTTGTTCGTCCCTAAGCTGTGCCAGTGCTGATGCCCACGTCCACGTGTCTGCCTGGGGCTTTCTGTGCCGTGGGTGAGACGGCTCTGCAGTATCTAATTAATGGCAAATGCCCGGGGACGGGTAAGAGGGCAGGACCCAAGAAACCAATGTAGGGGGCACAAGTCCTAAATGAAAAACCAACAGGACCTCTGGTTTTCAAGAAGCCACACCTATAGGTTTTGGGGAAAAAAAAATCACAAACTGAAGACAATAAAAGGAAAAAATAAAGCAGGAAAAATAGTGCCTGGAAACCTAAAACTATATAAGTAAACCAAAGCTTGTAAAATACAACAAGTGCTTGTGTGTGTATATATACATCTATAGTATAAAATAGAGCACACACACAAGAGTTAATCCCCCAGATTCCACATTTTCTGGAATCTGTGAAAGTCCCTCCTCCGCCCTCTAACTCCATGAGGGCAAACACGCTGCTGGTCTGGTGTACACCCTTCCAGAATGTTCTGTGCTCACACAGACAGGAGCTTGGACACGCTTTGTAAAGACAGTTTTAGGAGCAGTCTGTCAACGTGAGGGTGGGCCAGAGCCCTCGTGGGGACGCGGAAGAGAAAAGCACGCCCTCCCACTCCTCCCTCCTCTTCTGCTCTCGGCTGACCTGTCAGGGCAGGACTTCTGGTTCTGCCCGGAAGAAAAGAGCCTGGGATGCCGAAGACAGTGCAGAGGGCAGGCTGGTGGCTCTAAGAGGGCCGAGCGCCAGGCAGACGCACTGCCCGCGGCCCTAAGAGAAGGGGACACGGGAGCAGGCGTGGGGGCTGCAGAGGCATGGGCTTGCTGTGGTTTCCAAACAGGGGAGTGAGCTGGCGGCTGGTGGGTTCTGGGTCTGGTGCAGAAAGGACCTGGGAGATGCCCACTGGAGCTGGCAGGAAAGTTCGAGGGCACTCGGGAGCTGGCTGGGGGAGGGGATGCAGGACCAGATGGCTGGGAGGCCCGGCCGCCCCGCCCACAAGTCTGTAAACCACTTCTGGGGAACTGCTCATGATTTTAAATAAGCTTTTAATTTTAGAATAGTCTTAGAGTCACGGAAAATTTGCAAAGAGAGAGCAGAGTGTGGCAGACCCTGCCCCCACTTGCCCCTGTGTTAACATCTTACTCCTTTAGGCTGTGTTTACCACGATGAATGACCCGCTACCGACGCAGTACTCACGAAAGTCTACACTGTATTCAGACCCCCTGGGTTTTTACCTAGTGTCTAATTTAATCTCTCTCTGTCCCAGGATCCCACCCAGGACACTGAATAAGATTTAGTCATTGTGTCTCCTGGGACTCCTCTTGGCTGTGACAGCTTCGCAGACTTTATTTCTGGGACTTTCCTTGTTTCTTGTGATTGGATGGGGTGTGGGTTCTGGGAGGGGGACCACGGAGGTGAAGGGCTGTGCTCATCACCTCTTACCCGGCATCTGTGCATCCCTGCTGGTGTTGATGGTGACCCCTGGTGGAGGTGGGGCTGTCAGGTTTCTCCCCTGAGAAGTTACTCTATTTCCCCCTCCCCACGCTGCCCTCTGTGGGAGGACATCCCTGTGCACACCCTGCCCCTTAGGAAAGGGGGGGTGTTCTCCCTCCCCCAGGGCAGAGGACCTGCATAAACCCTTCTGTGCAGGGCACTTGCCTCTTCTCTCCCGTTTATTTATGGAAACCACCTTCTAACAGGGGATTTTGTATTTCAGTGCAGTGCGTCCTTCAGATGTCCGCACGTGGCCACTGCACGAAATGACTGTCTTTCCTATCAGGTGGATGAGACAGCCCTGCTCTCTAAGGGTCCCTAAGGTCGAGAGTCAAATGTCATCTGTAAGAAGCCTCCCCTCCAGGGAGAACTGGTCAGGAGCCCCCGTGGATTCCAAGGCCCTGGGTGGCCCTGCCGTGGCATTCACCACCCTGTACATGAACCATTTCTTTACCATGTTGGCCTCCTACCTGGAGTATGTCCTCCCAGGGCCAGGACCCCACCGGGCTTGTCCCTGAAGTCTCCAAGACCAGCAGGGGGCTGGGCACAGAGGGGGCACCCAGGGTGGGCTGGACTCTGCTGAGGCCCTGAAGTGGGGCTCTGGGGCACACAGCCACCAGCCTCCGCGGCTGCCAGGGCAGCTCAGAGGAGCGAGCCAGATACTGGCTTCGGACCTCGGGCCTCAGACCATCTTGGCCCACTCGTTTATGGGATGGGACTGCCATGTCCCCTTATTTGCTTCAGAAGACTCTTGGCATCCTTACTGGTCATCTGCAAAAGAGTGCTTACAGAAACAGACCGTCTTACTAACAGAGACCACTGCGTCATGATGGAAGGGGTGGCCACCCCGGGCAGCATGTGGCCCCGGCTCTGCGCTGAGCTGCCGGCACTCACCAGGTCGGCGGAGACGGCGGTCGTGATCAGTGCGTACGGCCCGCTGACCAGGGCCCCGCTGAGGAGTAGCATGGCTGTGGGAAACGGAAACCGGGAGGGGGATTCAGCCAGCAGGACAGGGTCCTGCGGGAGAGCCTCTACCGTCTTAGCTACTCCCTAGGTGGGCATCCCGGCATCACACACGGGTCGGCGCGCAGGCCGGTGCGGGGAGTGGCCACTGCTGGGGCAAGCGTCACAAACATCTTCCTTCAAACTTGCCCTGAGATGTCTCTAAGTCCAATCACACTTTCCCAAAGATCCAAGCTCTGCTCAGAGGACCTGGTCCCTGCCTGCTCAAACCTGATGGGCAGTAGCTGTTGCCAAAAGCCAAGAGGAACTGAGAGCCCCGGCGCCCGGGCACAGACGGGACCACAGACGGGACGCGGGGGAGCGCCTGGACGCCACCACCAGCCACAGCCTCGCCTGCAGCAGACAGGGCTTCCTCTCTGCACCCAAGCTGCACAGCCCAGCTCCGCACGGGCGGGACCACCGAGCTCATAACCTGTCCCCTGGGCTCCCTTTCCCGGACCATCCTCTGGTTCACATTCCTCTGTGCGGAAGCTTCTGGACCGAGGGGTCCCAGGAAACTCCATCGTCTCCTTGAATCACGAACCTGCCCTCTGGATAACTTTTAATGGGATCCTTACCAAGCCCCACTGCTGTCACGCGACAACAGAAGAAGTATTTACTCAGTGTCAGAGCCTTAATTTGATAGCGCTCCTTGTAGGAAGTTAAAAATAGCAACCGTGCCCAGAATGGCAGCTGACAGAGCAGCTAAGAGGGGACGGTGCCCCTGGGCTGGTGATGCTGGAGGTGCAGGTCTCCGCAGCCCCGCCTGCTGCCTTCCGGGGGATGTGCGGCTTCTCTGAGTGCCTCCTGCACTGGGCACCCAGAGCTCCTCACTGCCCCAGCCCAGGGGCCTGCACCCTCCCACGCTGGCCCTTAAACCTGAGGCCTCAGGTCCGGGAGCAGGAGTCTCTATGGGCCCCTCCCATCTGCCCCCCCCCCATCCCCCAAAGAGGGACACGGGGACAATTTTAGCCACATCGCACAAACTGCATGCTTCTTTGTTGATTTTTAAATTTCATTTCACAGAGCTGTGTGGACAGAAAAGAAAAATGTGTGTGAAAGAAAAGAAAGGCCTCATAGACTCACCGATGGTGGCTTCTAGACCCATTTTGCTGATGGCAGAGAACATGTAGAGCTGTGAACGGTGTCAAAACCAGAGAAAGACAAAGGTTTACCATGACTAGCTGAGAGATTACCCAGGAACCTGTATTTCTGAAAAGTGATTCTCAGGCAGCCAACCACACAGTGGAAACCCCTAGAAAGGAAGGAAGGCCACGCTGCCCTGGCAGGCTACCCAAAGACAGGCATCCAGCGTGCTCGGCAAACTGTCCCCAGGCTTGTCCCAGACACACAGGGTCTGATCACCCTGTGAGCTGGGAACCCAGGGGGGTGTCCCCACTCTGAGCTCCCAGGCGAGGGGCCTGGGTTTGGGGCAGCTCCCCCTGAGCTCCGTGTGCCCTCCCAGGCTGTCTGTCCCGAACACCAGGGCCTGGGTGGCGAGGGGTCCACACTCAGCACTTCTGAGTCAAGGTTCTTTGAGGGTCTGTGCTGGGCAGTGTCCAAGGCCCCAGGACGACTGAAGACTGGGCTTTGTTCTGGGGACGGTCACAGCCCAGTGGAGTGGCAGATGGGCAAATAATTAGAGTGCAGGTTGACAAGTAATACTACTATGTACGATGTTGCTGTTTGTGAAAACAGTGATGGTATAACGTTCCCCTTGATCCTCACGTTCACACTGTGAGGTGGTGCTACTGTCATCCTCATTTTTCAGATGAGGAAACTGAGGCTCAGAGGGAAAGTCACCCGCCCAAGGTTAGGCACTACTAAATGCTCGAAAAGCAGTGGAACCTGTATTATGACGGGAGGGTTGATGCTGCCTGGGGAGGCGGGTTGGGCAGCTGCAGCAGGGACCCTAAAAATGAGCAGGAGCCTGTTGGGGGAGGGGGAGGGAAAGGGGGAAGGGTGTCCCAAAGGGAACAGTCCACACGGCACATGTGAAGCCAGGGATGAGTGAGAAGCAGCGTCGTTGCACGTGTGCAGTGTGCAGGGAGGAGTGTGCAGGGGGTCAGTGTGCAGGCACCAGTGTGCAGGGAGAGTATGCAGTGAGCAGTGTGCAGGGAGTGTGCAGTGTGCAGGGAGCAGTGGGCAGGGAGTGTGCAGTGAGCAGGGAGAGTGAGCAGTGTGCAGGGACCAGTGTGCAGGGAAAGTGTGCAGTGTGCAGTGTGTAGTGAGCAGGGAGAGTGTGCAGTGTGCAGGGAGAGTGTGCAGTGTGCAGTGAGCAGTGTGCAGTGCGCAGGGAGCAGTGCGCAGGGAGCAGTGTGCAGGGAGAGTGTGCAGTGTGCAGGGAGTGTGCAGTGTGCAGGGAGCAGTGTGCAGGGAGCAGGGAGCAGTGTGCAGGGAGTGTGCAGTGTGCCGGGAGCAATGTGCAGTGTGCATGGGGGAGGGGGAGAGTGAGAGGGGGCAGGGGGCACTGATTGGGGTTGAGGTGATGCCACTTCCCAGGAACCAGAGCCCTGAGAGGAGGGGGCCCGGGCAGCTGGCGTGTGTGCTGGGGGGAGACAGACAAGCTGTTTCCGGAGGTGCAGGGGCCCTGCGAGGTGGGGGCTGGTCTCACCGTCGGGGCTGCGAGCAGCAGCATCAGGCCGCAGGTGGAGGCCCTTTTCTCCAGTCGATCGGAGATCACACCCGCCAGGATCCCACCTGCAAGGGAGAGGGAGGGTCCTGAGGGGCGTGTGCGGCCAGGGCAGGACCCCGTGGAGAGGAAGCAGGACCCGTGCTGCAGCAGCGGCAAGAAGGGAACGACCTCCTCTCCAGACCCGTTTCCGCAGCCCGTGAGCAGGAAGCTGCCCCAGCGCTGCCGACCCGCGACCCGAGGGCACCTAGGTCTAGGGGTCGGCTTTCAGGCCGGCCTCAAAGCCCCTTTGCCTGTGAGGGTCCTAACGCCGCCCGTCTGTTGCCCACGTGAGGGGTGTCCTGGTCCCCAGGGAGCACCAGCTCACGGCCCAGGAGGGGGAGGGACCTGCCCTCAGAGGCCCGGCTCGGGGGCCTCCCAGTTGGAAGTCCACTCAAAGAGCGTGCGGGCCATGGGCGTTCACGCAGCGCCGCGGTGGCGAAGGTTTTAGTCAAAGTAGAACAAAAATGAACTCACCGAAGATCCCGCCCACATCAAACAAGGTGGAGAGCTCCCCGGCCTTCTTGACGTCAAGGTGATCTATTAACGTGACAGCAGAGCGTCACCGCAAGCAAGTCGCAGCAGCCTGCGAGCTGCACACGACATTCTTTTGTTTCAGAAGCATGATTTAAACCAAGCAGCAGTTATTAGATCCGTTATCAGATTAGTATCAACGTAGTAATTATCAGAGGAGAAGGAGGAAAAGGAGTCCACTCTGCAGGCAGTCACACAGAGAGGACGGAAACGGGACACTCCCAACCGAAAGGTGAGGGTTCCCCCGGCTCAGTCTAAGCACCGCCCCGCCTTTGCTCTGGGGCCCCCCGGGGCAGTCGTGAAGTCAGACACGGCCCGAAGGCGAGGCAGGGCCTGTGGGACACCACCTGGGGAAGGGGCTGGCCCGCGAGAGCGCCCTGGACACGGACCATACGACCCCCAGCTTTCAGGCCGGGGAGGGGCTGGAACCTTCTCCTCCAGAGGAGGGGACTGAGGTCTCCCCACGCTCAGCTCAGGATCCGTCGCTGGACTTAGCACAAACCCTGAGCTTTAAGCTGGATTCCGGCTGGCCAGCGCCTGGAGGTTTGGGAGCCTCCGGACTGTGAATCAGGTCCTGCCCTTCCCAGAGGCCCGAATGGCACAGACCGGGAACTCGGCTCTTTTCAAACGATCCCTCAGATGGTAAATGCCAGTAACTCACGATGTGAGCCCTTCGCGGTCACAGGAGACCGCTGGGGTGGAAGGTGCAGGGCCGGCCTATCAAGGGCCCACCTGTCTACACTGCGTGCGCCTTGCACATGGAGGTCGCTAGCCCGGGAAAGAAGCTCCGAAGCCCCGCCTAGACCGGGTCCCTGCTAACATAGGGTGGTCCCCTCACCGCCTCCTCAACCTCCATCCCCAAGAAACTCAGCCCTCCGGCCTGGAGCTCCCATCCACCTCTGCTGGTCCTACGTCACTGCCAGGAATTACTGGTCTGTACACTGGAGCCCCCGTGTCCCAAATGTCTCCTCTTTCCACGTTCGTTACAGCCCGCTCCTCCCAGGGACCCTGGTTTCTTTGCTTTGTCCCCACAATCCCTGACCCCGGGGCCCAGAGCCCGGGGCCCTCCTTGACCATCCCTGTCCCTTTAGCCGTGGCTGCAGCCCCTGCACAGGACCCCTCCCCTGAGGAGCCGCTGGTCCCTGCCCATCTTCCCGCGTGGTCACGCACAGGACAGGGAGCGGACGTTACTACGGGGCAAGTCCGCTCTGTCACAGTCTACAGCTTCAGCCCCGGCTGGACTTTGGAAATGCGACACCAACTGTCCGCTCCCCAGAGTTCGAGCTCATCTCCAAGAAGCCATTTCCAGGTCAGTTATTCAGCCGTTATTATCTCAGATCCCTCAGGCCTCTCTGCTCCTGCCCACCAGCTGCTGTGACCCAAAGTCCGATGCAGCCTACATTTAAAAGCAGGCTGCCCCAGATAGGAAGAACCCCGTGGGATTTGTAGCCACAGCTGGGATATACCGTGTCAACCCTTTAAACCCCATCCAGGTTATCATTATGGCAGTAAAACGTTGCTGTCTGAATTCTTTTGGTCTGTACATTTCTTTTTTTTTTTTTTTTTTTTTTAGAAATTCACGTTCTTTTATTTATTTATTTATTTATTTATGGCTGTGTTGGGTCTTCGTTTCTGTGCGAGGGCTTCCTCCAGCTGTGGCAAGTGGGGACCACTCTTCATCGCGGCGCGCGGGCCCCCCACCATCGCGGCCTCTCTTGTTGCGGAGCACAGGCTCCAGACGCGCAGGCTCAGTAATTGTGGCTCACGGACCTAGTTGCTCCACGGCATGTGGGATCCTCCCAGACCAGGGCTCGAACCCGTGTCCCCTGCATTGGCAGGCAGACTCTCAACCACTGCGCCACCAGGGAAGCCCTGGTCTGTACATTTCTACTAATCATGTTGTTTGATTCAAAAGCACCGTGCATCCCTTTCCCTTCCAAGACTGTAGACACCAGTGGATAAAAGGGAGTCCCGACCACAGCCCCTGTGCAGAACTTCCCAGCTGTGACGCTAGTAACAGGTACTCACCTACATTTGTGATGTACAGTGGAAGCCAGAAGAGGAAAGTATAGCTGACCAACTTGGCAAACAGTAGACACAGAGAGAACTCTATCACGCCCTGAAAGAGAGAGAGAGAGCGGGGGTTCACCCCGAAAGTGGACTCAGCAGGTTTGCTGAAATATGCAATAGAATTACACAGCACTTCATTCCCGTAAAAACAGCCCACATCTTGGGTCTGGGTTTAGCACCTCCAGATGCACGGCTACTGTATCGCTGTGGAGGACATGAGGTAACTGGAGAACTGACCGATATGGACTCTTACCTTTTAAGGTTGAAATTCAATGTCTTTACATCAGATCAGAGTCAATAAAAATACTACTGGTTTAATTCTCACACCACATCTCTCTGAAACTTAGCTATTAAAGGGGTTCTCAAAGGGCACAGATGTTGTGCAGAGTCACCTAGTTACTGAGTATTTATTGGCTATTTCTTTTTCCCCTAAAACTGAAATCACTGCAAAGGATACAGAGATCTGGAAACACAGAGCACAAACAATTCCGACTATTCTGTAAGATACACAGGCTACCTCCACCTGCCTGGGACTAAGCAGACTAGTAGGTGTTGGGGAAACACCCATGGAACCAGGTAGAACCCTGCAACGCCCCCTCCCCCTCCAAGTACAAAGGCCCCTCCATGCCCCTGCCTCTTGTTTGTAGAGAAGCTGAAGTCTCCCAGGCCTCCCTGAGTCACAGGGAGTAGGTTGCAGCAGTTAATAACTAGGATAACAGAGTCACCGAATCCTTCAGTATCTGATGCACATTCCTGAGTTGTTTTACAGATACTGTAACTGCCACCAGAGGAAAGAGCTGACTGCATGATGACCAGACTGTAGCCATGACATAGGCTGCTTCATCTTCAGCAGTACTGGATCTATGGTTAGCACAATTCCGAGAACTGGTCTCAAGAGAATGGGATTAACACTATTGCACATAATAACCTATGTCTTTGTGGGCATCATAATATTGGGTTGGCCAAAAAATTCATTTGGGTCTTTCCGTAAGATGTTATGGAAAAACCTGAAAGAACTTTTTGGCCAACCCAATAATTGTAGCTTGTTCTGCCCATGCACATACGCAGGCAACTAAAATTGTCAGCAAAGAGGTGCCCCATGTCAACTTCTCCCACTCTGAGAATATGGCAGCCTATGTCCGCATGAAGAAGTTACAGAAGATGGACCTTCCCCCATGAACCCATAGAAATGGGATGATGTTCTGACAAGGGGGATCTGTCAGCAGCTTTTGGAAGGAAAGAGCTCTCTGCAGGAGATGCCCCTTCTCTCTTGTCACTTTAGCAGAGCTGTACTGTAACTAACCTTAAACCAGGCACCCCCATCGTCTACGCGTCTCTGGCCTAAGCACACCTGTCAAATCTTTTGATTACACAATACCTTGCCTAACCTGTTGGTTCTTTCCTAGATCAAAGAAGTAAAAATGAAGAATAAGTAATTAATATCAATGGATGACCAGATCTCTTCCTTAGCTTCCCTGTCAGTAAGGCTGTGAACAAATTGTGTGAACAAGAGAGCATCTAAAGAAAGATCACAAGAAGTCAACAAGCCTGCACACACTGGGGGAAGGTGACAACTCTGACCCCTTATCTCAATGATTAACTGAGACTCCTTCTCCTTTTCTCTTTAAAAACTTTCATGGCCGAGCAGAATCTTTGGAGTTGGTTTTGGGGACATGAGTCCGCCTTCTCCCCAGGTTGTCAGCTTTTCTGATTAAAGCGACTTTCCCTTCTAACCAACACTTGCCTCTCGAGTATTGATTCTCGAGGGCAAGCAGCAGGCCCTGAGTTTGGTAACGCCCAAAATGGAAACGTAGACCTTGACGAGGAAGGATACTGAGGTTTGGAGTCTCACGGCTACTGTGAAATGCTTGTTTGCGTTCCATCTTACGTCTGCGTTTAGAAAGAGGTGGCCCTTGTGAGACAATAAGTCAGGATATCACTTGGGAAATCTGCGTGAGAAATCGGGTAGCACTAAGGTACTGACCCCCTCCCCTGCTCCTCCCAGGTTATACTGCAAAGTTACGAACACCCCTCAACACTAGGCAAAGCACACAATATGCAATTCGTGTCAGTGCCTTTGAAATGAAGCAAGTTATGTTTTCACAGTCAGACCCAGTATGAGGGTGCGTGTGGGTGATGTACTGCATGCTTACCATGTGCCTGGCATTGTGCTTATTGTGTAGTTAATGATCTCATTTGATCCTCAGAACAGCATTAAGTAGTAATTCAGGCCCTGAGCCTGTATTACAGGGAGGAAATGGAGGCCCAGAGTGGTTAACACCCTTGCCAGGCACACCCGGCTCATCTGCAGCAGGGCCAGGTCAGGCCAGGCCAGGGCCCTGAAGCCTGTTCTCTCCGCCACCCCACTTCTATTTATAGTGTGCACCCTACATTTTAGCAAAAGTATTTGAGATGGCTACACAATAAGGTGCAACAGAAAAGTTACTTGTTGTTTTTAGCAACATTTAAAAGATAACTTTTTAATTTAGAACCAGCGTCTCCTCCGGCCAGCCCACAGAGATCTTTTTTAGTGACCCCAGGAGTCCAGGCCTGGCCTTCGACATTCTCTTCTGGCAGGAGACCGGCAACAGGGCCCTCCACAGCCCAGTTTCATCTGGGCACCGGCAGAAGTTTCTGTTCTAAAGCCGAAGTTCTCAGTTCTTTCATTTCTGGGCCATGATTCGAAGGCTCTGGGTGCACTGTTTAGTCTCCAGCTCCCACATGGTCGCTACAGAGCCTCTGGGTTCTCTCTGCTCGTTCTCCCCGAGGCCAGCGTGAGGGAAGCGGTCTTGCTGCATGAGACCCACGTCTGTCCCCCTGAATAGGACCCAAAGGCAGGAGCCCAGGTGTTTCTGAGTGCGGCCCATGGGGTCGTCCATCCCGGCCCCCAGGGGCAGGGTGTGCTCTCTCCTCTCATCCTGCCTCTGTTCTTGGCTCTGCCTTCAGCACCCTCCACGGCTCCCCGTTAGAAGAACACAGCTGCTCAAAGTCCTCTGCATAGCTCCCCAGAGGCTCTGCTGAGGGAGCCCACGAATTTCACATACATAATATACATATATAATATATTTTATAACTATTAAGAGGCTAACACAACTCTGCAGCCTTATTCATTCCTGAGCTGACCTGTCTGCAACTTCTGGTTCATGCTATGGATTTCTAATTTATGGATTACAGAATCACGGATTTCTCTTTTTAAGCTTGATTATCAACAGGCCAGTTTCTGTTCATAGTAAGCATAAATGCCCCCTTTTGAAACTCTCCTGGGCACGTGTACTCACGGGAATTTTCAAGGCCCCTACGAAGCTGATGGCCGCGATGCCGCCCCCGCCGTCTGCCGGGAGAATGACCACGTGGTTCTGGTGGCCGGAGCGCTTTCCATCCGACAGCAGTAAGCACTGCATCTCTGGGTCCTGGAGACAGATCCCGTTGAAAAGATAAAAGAAAAGAAAAGGTGTCACCAGGTCGTCTATTTGGTTGAGGTGTGGTAAGCTGCTCCACTAAAGGTCTCGGGGAACGCCTTGGACAACATCCTCACTGTGGCCATTGCTTTATGACCATTAACATTCATGTGGTTTTGGGAAATACTAACTAAAAACACACAAAATCCTATCCTTTGACCCAACAATTCTAGGACTCTGTGAAAAATAATTTGGGAAGTGGAAAAATACTTATATGATAAAATTAACGTCACACCATCATTGAGAAAAATTGCTGAAGTACATCCATATAAATATCTTGCAGTTGTAAAAAAAAAAAGTTTGTGAGATTTGATGACATGGGAAGGTGCTTACGATACATTAAGTAATAAGACATCATCCAAAAGCGCATTTTCATTATGGTCTCAAAGAATGTTTAAATATGTACCTATGTAAGTAGGTAACTAAAGGATCTATTTATAGGAAAAAAGCTAAATTCTAAACCGACAATGGTTATCACTGAATGGTAGAATTACATGTAATTTGTATGAGATGTCGATAAATTCTTTCCATGATCCTGTATTTTTTAAGGAGTTCACAAAGGACATACATGATCAAAAACAATATTATTTTAAAATTCATAAACCAATTCCACTCTTTCATAAATTCTGATTCCGGACCTCCCTAAAGGACAAAGTTTATCTTCATTAAAACAAAGAACAGTGGTCCTCAACTCTGGGGGGTGATATCAAGTCAGAGCAAGGATGATCTAAAAGTGTCCTTCATGAGGGCACTCTATAGGTCAAGGATTGAAAAAGAAATGTTTCTATGTATGTTGGACTTCCCACAAAACCAAATAGGTTTTATTGTATTTATCTCACTATAATCTATGTGAGTTAGATTAAAAAATGCAGTTAAATTTTTACAAAATGACAATGCATTGCGGTATCCCACTCTTGATACTAGAATTCTCTTCCGGTGAAAGACAGAAATTGGGAAACGGGCTGGCAGGCTATAGCAACTGCAGCCCTGTGGGCACTGAGCACCCAGCGCTTCACCTCTCGGGCAGCAAGGGCTGCATCACCGAGAAGCCCAGCGCCCACCATGACTCAGGCGTCGAGAACCGGCCTTTGGTGAACATGGTCGCAGGTAACCACGTGCTCTGATGTTTCAGGATGCAGACGACAAACCCCTGTGTGGAAGCAGAACATCCTCCTGACGACAATTCCGCAAAGGTATATGAAAACAGAATTATGATTTGAGTTTGGAAATAAAGTTTTCTCTCGTGAATTACGCCGGCTGTCCAGTGTAGGAGACGAAATCTTTAGTTCTCAACCCTGGCATCTCCTGGGGGCTCTGAGAGACCCCGGCGCCCAGACTGTGCCCCAGACAGAATACCGCAGTCTCAGGGGCAGGCCCCAGGAGAGCCCGATGTGTAGTCAAGGCTGAGAACCACAGGACAGACTTTTTTAACACTAAGTGGTCCGACTGGTGGACCATGAAATGCAGCCAGATAAAGAGAAAAAAGAAAGTGAAAAGACTCTGCTCAGCCAGGACAGTAGTAATTGCAGGTCCAGCACAGAAACCCACCTGGTCACAGCCTGGGCTCAGCACCCGGCCCTTCCCTGTTCTGTAAACTGGGCTGGTTTAAAGTCTTGGTCCAGCCCCTCTGCTCTAAGCCACGAGCAGCCCCTCAGGCAGGCAGGGAAGGCCCTGTCTTCGTTGAGGATGGGCCTCCTGCCCGCACCCACTCATCCTTTATGTACAGTCTGGGGGGTGGGGGCCGTCCCAGCCACCCAAGTCCAGTCTTTTGCAGCGTCTGGAGGAGACAGAGGGATGCGTGAGGTCATGGCGGGTTTTCCAAAGCAAATCAGGAGAGCAAGGCTTCCTCTTCCTCGGAGCCAACAGAGACCTGCTGGGAGGACAGGGCGGGGAAGCGGTGTGCCTGGAGCCCCCAGGGGATCTGCTGGGATGGGGAGCCCTCAGTGGGATGGGAGCTTATTCAGCTGGGGACCCTCCTCTGAGGTTTATAAACGCACAGAGTGAAAGGGCTCCGTGTGACGAGAGCAAACGCACACGGGGAGTTTGCACGAAAGACGGCTTAGCACCGCCTCACCGCGTGCTGGCCTCAGACGGAGTCGCACTGCCACGCTGGGTGGAGAAACCTTTAAGCATCGAAACACCCACTCAGCGCTCTTTAGTGGCCGCTGAGCCACAGCCAATCAGAAAGGCCCTCAGAGGGGTGGGAGAGGGTTGGATTGGGAGGTTGGGGTTAGCCGGTGGAAACTGGTATATAGAGAATGGATAAACAAGGTCCTCCTGTAGAGCACAGGGTATCTAGTCAATATCCTGTGATAAACCATAATGGAAAAGAATATGAAAAAGAATATATATGTATGTATAACTGAGTCACTTTGCTGTACAGCAGAAACTAACACGATGTTGTAATTCAACTATATGTCAATGAAAATAAATTTTAAAAAAAGATAAACAAAAATAAATAAAAATAAAAAATAAGAACACAAAATGGAAAGAATTTTAAAAGAAAAAATATTTAAAAAGACCCTCAGAGAAGCCAAGGATGACATGTGACTACAAGGACGACAGAGGTCGACATCCTCAAGATGACACGATCAACACCCACGAGGGCTGGACGCAGGTCCGCCGCGTGGCAAGAGACCCCGGAGCCTCTTTCTCTTTGTTCACATTCTCTGCCTTGCCCACCCCCTTCTTTATGTATTTCCCCACGAAGTCTAAGAACCATGCCTGGCATAGAAGGGAATTAAGCAGTCCCAGCTGAAAAGCAGTCGTGATCAGGGTCCTGTGTAAGGCTCTACTCCGAGCCCATGGATCTGAACCAGGTCACTCTGGGAAAGGTGACACCAGTGTGTCTTGCCAAACGTGTGGGACATCCTGCCTGCTGACCCAAGAGCCACCTCCAGCACGTGAGCTCTCCACGCTACGGAAGGGCAGGGACCAAACAAAGCCTGGTTAGTGCGCAGGGGCCAGCTGAAAGGGGACACCCATCCACTGTGGCCAACACCTGCCCGGTCATGTCCACATCAAAGTCAGCCTGTGGTGTGGCCAGGCCTGAAACAGGACCTACGGGGGCTGCTAAATATGTAACTATCTCTTTGGTGACATGTTAGTAAATAGACTTTAATAGAAGGAACAGAAAAAAGGAAGAGGGAAGTTATGCTCAGAAGACAGAGCTAGCTTTACTGGTCAGTAACTACATTAGAACACAGGGTCTGGCTCTTGCCTCAAGGAAAAGATAAGTCTTCAGTAACAAGTGGAGAGGAATTATAGCCATTTGGACATTGATTAAGACCTGATGCTATGGACTGATATTTGTGTTCCCCCAAAATCTGTATGTTGAACCCCCATCTCTAATATGATGGTATTAGGAGGTGGGGTCTTTGGGAGGTAATGAGGTCATGTGGGTGGAGCCCGCATGATGGGATTAGTACCCTTATAGGAAAAGACAGCAGAGAACTTGCTTCTCTCCCTGCTCCGCCACCTGAGAATCCACAGAGAAGGCAGCTGCCTACCAGCCAGGAAGGCTCTCACCAGACATCAGGCCTGCTGGTGCCCTGATCTGGGACTTCCCAGCCTCCAGAAACAAAGGTTTGAAATGCGAGAAATAAATGTTTACTGTTTAAGCCACCCAGTCTAGGGTATTTTTGTTACAGCAGCCCAATCTAAGACACCTGCTTCTGATGTAAACTCAGAAGTGAGTAGAGATTTTAAAGCATTTCAGTTGAATTTCACTAAGATCTAAGAACCAAGATGTATGAGACACCATTTTTCCCTCTTCCATTATTTCAACCACCAGAAATAACTTCCTTGGGCAATAAAGAAAAAAAAGTAAGAAGCCTGTTTAGTACATTTATCCTTTAAGCTAACTGATTTAAAAAGAAAAGAGAATACCTTATACTTTCAAGAATTAAAACCAAATCTAAAATGCCCTTGCGGCCCCATGTGGTCAGCCAGGCAGAAGCAATGGGAGGAATTTCTTGGAAGGACAGTCATCCCTTGGTACCTGGGATCTGTAGGGGATTGGTCCCAGAGATCCCCCGCGGAGACCAAAATCTGCAGATGCTCAAGTCCCTTACGTACAATGGCTTAGTACAGTCAGCCCTTGTATGGGCGGTTTCGCATCTGTGGATACGGAGGCTGACTGCATCTTGACAGGAGACGGGAGGGTGAGCCCAGCGCTGGGGAAGAGCCCTGGACTGCATCCTGGCCTCCCCACTTGTGAAGGGGACCAGGCAGGGAACTGAGCACCTCCGTGCCTCAACTTCCTCTTCTGTATAACGGGGGGGCAGTGAAGGGGCGGAGCGCTGGAAGTCGACTTTCTCTGTTGCCTTTGGGTCGCTCCTCTTATTCCCAGACCACCCTATGCTCTCTCCACCTGAAACCCCCTTGCGCCAGGTGCGTGCAGACTCACTCCTCACTTCCTTGACAGCTCCACGCAAAGCCACCAGCTTAGGGAAGCTCCCAAGACCAGGCCTGAATTAGTGCCTGCTCAGTCCTCTCTGGACAGCTCTGTCTGCTGGTTTTCTCTCTGTACCCCACACTCGTCCCGCCCCAGGATGTGAGTGAGTTCCACAGGACACTGGGGCTGATGTCCGTGGCACAGGTGCTGCAACCCTGAATGCTGCAGACAGTTGTCGGATGAATGAATAGCTTACAAATATGATTTACAAACTAACAAAGGCAAACTGAAGGAATACAAGACCCTGGATGTCTGTGACAGATGTCACTGAGGCAGGACTCTGCCTTCCTGCCAAGCGGCCTCGTGTGCAACTCACCAGAGGTTTGTTCCTCTCTTCGGTTAGCACTTGCTTCTGCAGCCGAAATCTGT
The DNA here is from genome assembly GCF_949987535.1 of Balaenoptera acutorostrata. NCBI lineage: Eukaryota > Metazoa > Chordata > Mammalia > Artiodactyla > Balaenopteridae > Balaenoptera > Balaenoptera acutorostrata. Next base: position 148,705,450 of record NC_080067.1, on the reverse strand, counting down.
GCGTGCCGTTCTCGTAGCCTTTTGGATGCTGGGAGAAAAAAAATTTAATTAGAGCAATTACTGAATCAATGGACAGAAATTGCACCTAAACTCACTGCAGCAAGGACACTAAATATCTTCACAAAAATATTATCAAGGGAAAATAAGACAAATGATTAAAACAACACAAAGGCTAATCAGTTTAATCTCAAGGCTGCAGACCCTCAGATAACAGAGGGTAAAAATAAAATCCTTTCCTGAAGAACAATCCAAGACCGAGGAATAAAGAAACGTAAAAATGCCGATTAAGGGAACTTAACATTTCTAAACGACTTTTCCTCTAACCAGTGAAAAACAGAATCCCTTCCTACAACAGCAGATTGATTCAGAAGGAAGAAAACACCCTCCACATAGAAAGAGAGCATGGCTTGCCGGACAATCAGAGCTCGACCCCCGGGGGTGGGTGGGTGGGTGGGTGGGTGGGTGGGTGGGTGGGTGGGTGTGTGTGTGTGTGTGTGTGTGTGTGTGTGTGTGTGTGTGTGTGTGTGTGTGTGTGTGTGTGTGTCTCTCTCTCTCTCTACAATGAACACGTTTTAATTTCTCTTGGATATACCTAGGAGTGAAATTGGGTCATATGGTGACTCTATGCTTAACCTTTTGAGGAATTGCCAGACCGTTTTCCACAGTGCTTGCACCATTTTAACATCCTCACCAGCAGTGTATGAGGGTTCCAGTTTATGATTATCTATCTTTTTGATTCTAGCCATCTTAGTGGGTCTGAAGTGGTATCTCATTGTGATTTTGATTACATTTCCCTGATGGCTAATGATATTAAACACCTTTTCATGTGCTTACTGGCCATTTATTTATCTTCTCTGGCAAAATGTCTTCTTCAGATCCTTTGCCCCTTTTTAAACTAGCTTGTCTTTTTATTACCGAGTTCTAAGTGTTCTTTATGTATTCTAGATACGAGTCTTTCATCAGATATATGATTTGCACATATTGTCTCCCATTCTTTGGGTTGTATTTTCACTTTCTTGATGGTATCCTTTGAAGCATAAAAGTTTTAAATTCAGTGAAGTTCAATTTATCTATTTTTCTTTCCACCCCTTGTGCTTTTGGTGTCATATCTAAGAAGGTTTTGCTTAATCCAAGGTCAGGAAGATGTCCTCCTATATTTTCTTCTAGGAGTTTTATAGTTTTAGCTCTCACATTTAGGTCTTTGATGCATTTAAATGTTATGTAGGCCGTGACAAACAGGTCCAAATTCACTCTTTGCCTGTGGATACCCAGCTGTCCCAGCACCACATGTTAAAAAGATTATCCTTTCCCCACTGAATGGTCCTAGCGCCTTGTCAAAAAACAATTGACCATAAGTATGAGGGTTTAAGTTCTGAGTTCAGTTCTGTTCCATTCATCTGTATGTCTACCCTTATGATAGTAATACAGAGTCTTGAATACTGCAGCTTTGTAATAAGTTTTGAAATTGGGAAGTGTGCATCCAACTTTGTTCTTTTTCAGGATTCTTTTGGCTACTCTGGATTCCTTAAATTTTCATATGAAATCAAGGATCAGCTTGTCAATTTCTGCCAAGCCAGCTGGGGTTTTGATATAGATTACACTGAATCCGTAGATCAATTTTGGGCAATATTGCCATCTTGACAGTATTAAATCTTCCTGTCAGTGAACACAGGGTGTCTGTTCATTTATTTAGGTCTTCTTTAACTTCTTTCAACAATGTTTTGTAGTTTGCAATGTATCAGTCTTGTACTTCCCCGGTTAAATTTATTCCTGAGTTTTTTATTCCTTTTGATGCTGCTGTTGATGAAGTTTTTTATTTTCATTTTTGGATTGTTCATGGCTAATGTATAGAAATATAATTGATTTTTATATACTGATCTTGTATCCTGCAACCTTGCTAACTTTAATTAGCTCGAAGAGGTTTTTGGTGGATTCCTTGGGATTTTCTATATACAAGATCATGTCATCTGCAAATAGAGGCACTTTTACTTCTTGTCCAGTCTGCATGTCTTTTACTTCACTTTCTTGCCTAAATGCTCTGGCTAGAACCTCCTGTACAACGTTAAATAGAAATGGTGAGAGCAGGTATCTTTGTCTTGTTCCTGATGTTATGGGGAAAGCATCCAAGCTTTCACCATTAAGTATGATGTTAGCTGTGGCTTTTTATAGATATTCTTTATCTGGTTGAGGCAGTTCCTTTCTTTTCCTAGTTTGTTGAGTGTTTCATTATGAAGGGGTGTTGGATTTTGTCGAATGCTTTTTCTGCTTCTATTGAAATGACCCTATGGTTTTTGTCCTTATTCTATTCATGTGGAGTATTACATTAATTGATTTTCAGATGTTAAACCAACTGTCTATTCCTGAAATAAATCCCATTTGATCATGATATTTAATCCTTTTTATATGTTGCTGCATTAGTATTTTGTTGAGTTTTGCACGTACATTCATAAGAGAGCTTGGTCTATAGTTTTCTTGTGATGTCTCCTTACGTTATCAGGATAGTACCTCAGAGAGTGAATGGGGAGCGTTCTCTTACTTTTTGGAAGAGTTTGTGAATAGTTGGTACTAATTTATCTTTAAATGTCTCATAGAATTCACCAATGAAGCCATCTGGTCCTGGGATTTTCTTTGTAGTCAATTTTTAAATTAATAATTCAGTTTCTTTCCTTGTTATAGGTGTATTCAGATTTTCTATCTCTTGAGTCAGTTTTGGTAGCTTATATCTTTCTAGAAATTTTCCCATTTACTCTAAGTTATCTAACTTGTTAGCATACAGTTGTTCATAGTATTCCTTTATAATTCTTTTTCTTTCTATGAAGTTGGTAGTAACGTCCCCTCTCTCATTCCAGATTTTGGTAATCTGAATCTTTTTTTCCTGGTCAGTCTAAAGGATTGTCAATTTTGTTGACCTTTTTGAAGAACATATTTTGGCTTGTGGACAAAAAATGTTGTCTGCCGTTTCAGTAAACAAAGAATGTTGCTGCCACCAAGCTATCAGCCACTGCAGTCCCCACCTCAGCCCCTCCCAACTGTGTGCCCTGAGGGGAATTCAGGAAGGAGAGAAACAGGATACTGGCCCTAGATAGTTAAGATGCATATCTAAGGAATAATTTCAATGAGCCCAGACCCCTGCATCTTCCTATACAGAGACAAGCAATAAAATCATTAACTTGAGATGTCTGCTGTTTGTGATTAACAGTAATCTTTTGATGTTTGACTACATGGCTTTTTATTTTCAGCAAAAGCTCCTATATATCCTGGCTCCTACCTTACCTCTTTGGAACAGTTCCTCAGAGCTACTGAGAGGCTGTCTCCTGGGCTACAGTCCTCAGTAAGGTCCCTGAATAAAACATTACTCACAACTTTTAGGTTGTGTGTTTTTTCAGTTGTCAGGCTTAATTGAGTATCTCCATTTTTTTTTTTTCTATTCTTTACTGTTGGTCTTTAGGTGTGCTAATGGTATAGTTATGTTTTTTGTTGTTTGTTTGTTTGTTTTTAATAAAAGAGTCCTTAGAGTTTAGAAACATATACTGAAATAGTCGGAGACAAAATAGTATGATGATTGGTATTTGCTTACAAAATAAATCATGAGGAGAAGGAGGGAGTATTAGAAGGGGTACCGATGAAATAAGACTGTCAGGGTGATGGGTACATGCGGGTTCATGATACTATTCTTTTTACCTTTTTACGTGTTTTAAAATTTCCATAACGAAAACTTTAAAGAACTGGAAAAGATAAGAACTTGATGCTGAAAATAACACCTTCAGATGGGAAATTCCCAGGACACGGCTCTACTTAGAAGTCAGCACCTGTGAAATATCTTGCAAGTGCATCCGGCTTTGCACAGAAGCTCTGCTTTTGATAAGGGGGAGGTGCAAAAGGACAGAGCAGATAGAGAACCAGCCAAGCTTGCCCTCAGTTCCCCAGGCCCTGGGGCCCCTCGAGAAGGCCCTGTGACACCGGTCTCTCCAGGGCCCTACAGGAAGTTGAGTAGAGTTCCTGTTGGAAAGAGAACCTTGGGGCTGTGGCAGAAGCTGAAGAAACACCCCCAGAAATCAGTCCAATCTCTCCCTCTGACCGACCCCCAAGAGGAAGAAAGAGGAAGAGGAGCCCCAACTCCGTGGGTCACCCCGCCCCACGTATCCTGGGGAGGCTCAGTGAGCGGTCAGGGAGGATTCAGCAGGGGAAGATGACACAGCTTGGGCCCCAGGTCACACACGCAAGTGCAGGAACGCCTCTAGCACAGGTACACTTTCCCGTACATCTGAAGCTGTGCACAAGGATGATTCCGTACACACATGTGCACGTGCACACGCACACACACACACACACACACACACACACACACACAGAGCTGGCGGGCCTGGTGACGGATGGGCCACGGGCTGATGGAAGGAGGAGTTGGGATGAGTCCTCTGGACCCAGCCTGTCCAAGGGGCAGAGAGCAGTTCCCCGACTGACACAGGGAATGCCGGGGCCTAGCAAGTTTATGGGGTGAAATAAAGAGAACATTCTGGTCGCGTTAAGTCTGGGAAGACACCCAGATGCCTCTATGGGGATGTCGGGTGGGCGGTGTGACCTATGACCACGGAGCTCAGGGGAGAGGACCATGCTGGGGACTCCACATCAACGCACACAGAGGTGCTGTGAGGACGCTGAAAGCCCCAGGCCCGCGCAGGATCTCCTACGGTGAGAGCAGGAACGAGGAGAGAAGGGGCCAAGGACCAGGCCGGGGGGCTCCCACGTCTGGGGGTCTGGCAGAGGAGGGCCAGCAAAGCGCTCTGCATGTTACCAGAGAAGCAGGAGAGCGTGTTACAAGCCCCCAAAGGGAGCATCTCATGGAGGGAGGAGACAACCACGTCACACGCTGGTGACAGGTCAGGGGTGAGGCCAGAGCGCTGACCACATGCGGCCAGACCATGCTGCTGGGGGCCCTGGCGGGTGGCTTTGGCAGAGCGGTGGAGGCCGGAGGACAGGAGGGGAGCCGGGCGAGGGAAGTCAGGGAGCACGACTCGGGGGGTGTACTCTAAGGTAAGCAGGAAACCGGGTGCGAGGGCGACACCCCTGCTGGGAGCGACAGAGGAGAGAGGGCAAGCCGAAGGCCAGGGGAGGGGAGCTGGCCTGGGCAGCTCCCAGAGTTACTGCTACCTGGGGGTAGGCAGAGACCTTTGCGGACGCCGGCAGGGCAAGCGCCCTTGCAGGGCCGCGAAGACCGCAGGGTCGCTCCCCAGCTGGGCGTGAGCAGGTCAGGAAAGGGGTGGCGGTGAGCAGTGACAATGACCCAGGGAATGTGGTCCTGGTGCTGGGCGGTCCTAACGGGCCACCTGCCAGGTGTGGACGCCAGTTTCAAGTGACGCCAGCCAGCTTAGCTTTGCGTCATCCTGTAGTCACACCACGACACCCGCCCAGGAAAGGTATGATGTCCCCGCTCCTTGTGAGGCCCGGCCGGTCCCCAGCCCCTGGTCGCTCTCTGAGTCCCTAACCCAGACCGCACCAAGCTTCTCGTCCGGCTTCGGTTGTTATCATTATGATTAATCTTTTTCTAAAACTGCCGATATTTTGAGGGCAGGACCTGTGTCCATACTTCGTTACCCACTGACAGGACAGACAGGGCCAGGCTGGTGACAGTCATCAGACACCTGGCAGACGGCACACCATACTGAAGACACGAGAAGCAGGGAGCACGTCCTTACCATGGCCAGGGAGGAAGAACAGGCGATGTCCTTCGGATCTGAAACACCAAACACGGAACAGTGTGAACCAGGGCTGGGTGTTTCCTCCCACACAAGAAAGTAAACCAAAACAAGGCACCCTCTGATACTTTTACTAAATTAGCAACAATTTAAGAAAAAAGACAATGCACGAGGCAGCATGTTTGGTGGGGTGAGGGCGCAGCTCGGCCACCCCCGCAAGAACCCACACGCGCCCCTTCCCTCCCTCGGGCCCCGTGACTGCCTGATCCCCACGCGCTGAAGCCGGGAGAGTACGAAACCAGCACCGACAAACGCAAATCGTCACGAATACGAAGCCTGCTTTGCAATATGGAAAATAGTTTACAAATAAAAATAAGCAGAGCATAAGTACACTATGGTGACAAACCATGTGAGATACATTTAAAGGATAAGTATCAGAAGGAACTAGAAAAACATGACCAGTAGATCAGAGTAGCGGGGTTCCGAATAACATTTGGGATGAGTCACTTAATGTTATGGAATTAACTAGAAGTAAAATTAGCGGGCACAAAACATCTACCTTGAAATAGACCAAAATGCCTTTTACCTAAATGCAAGGAGGTGCGAAATAAAATTCATGTTTTACGGCAAGACAAGAAAAACTTACACATAAAAATGATTCTCTGCCCTTTGGCGCCCTCTCCCCCGCACTGTGCATCATGTATCCACGTTAGGCATCAACCAAACCTCCTCCATGAGCAGAAATACCTGCGCAGCCAAGAGGAGCAACATTCCCTCAGCATCCACAAGACAACTCCTTAAAGATAACATTCCTTCCTGAGCTTGTAAGGGGTCACGTGACCCACCACGATGCCCCTTGGACCTGGATTATGTAAACTGTCAATAATCCCTCTGTCTCAGAAAACTTACATAACTGTGTCTTGACTTCTAATGGGCGGAACAGTCCTCAGAGCTTTCTGAGACGCTCTTCCTGGGTTAGAATCCTCAAATTTGGCTTGAATAAAGTCTCCCAATTTTTTCTTACATCCACTGCTTAAGTTTTTGTCGACAGAGGGGAGGACATGTGGAAGCGAACAAAACCAGAAGCTACGCTTTTTTCGTCTTCATACTTTAAAATCACGCTGGTGTGACCCGGGAATGAGAGCCGGGCTTAGGGCCACGAGGAGCCCTGGCAAGCAAACTCCACTTCTTGAGAATCTAGACAGCCGCCTTTTAACAGCTTTGCTCCTTCCCCATCACCCAGAACCCGGGTCTTTTTTATAATTTTTGGTGAGACAGTTTAACTGCCCTGAAACACAAACCGAGCCACAGGGCTTTAAACCTCCCACAGCGGCGTTCCCTCCCACGAGATATAGAGGGTGACACCGCAGAGGGGCCCCTGGACCACATGTGCTCCTGGGCTGGAGACTCCTCCCCGCTGCCCTCTGCGGAGGGTGGGCCTGGGGAGCCCTGATGGTCCCGATGGCCCTGGGGAAGTGCAGTGACATCAGCAGTTCCCCAGCCCGTGGCTTTCCCCAGCTGTGCTGTGAGCCCCAGGGTCAGTCTCGATGGGGTGTGGCTGGTCCCCAGGACATGGCTTTTCCTGGGCTTTCACCCTGCAGGACATTAGCACCAGTGACCCTTGGCTGGGACACGTCTGAGGGCAGCTTCCCAGGCAGCCCTGGAGGGGCCTGTGGATGGGGTGCCCTGTCCCTTGGGCCCAGCCCCGGCAGGAAGGAGGAACAGGGGCGAGCCGGTCCCTCGCTGCTGGTCACGAGAAGGGGCGCTCCTGGGGCCTTCCCGTCCACCCTGCGGTAGGGGATTAGGGACCGGGAGGTAGCAGAAGTAAACCACCGAGATGCACGTGGATCCGGTCTCTCCTCTCTGCAGTGTTCTGCCCTTGGACACAAGATTTGCTGGTCACCGCTTGCAGCTGGCTTTCATCATCACTCATACAGACGCCACCTCCTTGTCACCAGGGGGAGAATAGGTACCAATCCCCTCAGCAGAAAGAGCCCCGCGGTCTGACTCTCGTTCTGCTGCGGAGGGCCTCTGTTAGAGCAACAGGCCTGTGCCTACAGTGGACTCAGGCAGACAGGCGGCGTCGGGCCCAGGAGGAGAGGCCTTGTTCACAAGGGCCTGGCTCGGGCTGAGCGAGGAGGAGGAGTAAGGGTGTCCGAGCCTGCGAACTGGCTTCTCTCTGTTTGCTGAGACACTCGTGGACACAGGGCCGCCCTGGGTGCCGGGTCCCAGCATGGGAGGGTTAGGGGGCCACAGAAATGCCTCCTCCCGTGAGGCCGGCTGCAGGAGCTGCCCCCAAAGGGAAGTGTCATTGGCACGGTCGGCCGGCGTCCTGTCACAGCCACGTGCGCTGAGCAGCGCCTCCAGAGCCCGAGCTCAAGAGGAAGACGTTTGGCGGGAAGGTGGAGAAACGCCAAGTCCAGAAGGTGGCCTAGGCCGCACAAGCTGGGCCCCGGTGACCCGGGCGGAGGCCAGGCAAGGAGAGAAGGAGCAGCCGAGGGCGGTGGGACAAAGCCGGCCAGTCCCGGGGAGAGGTGACCGGCCCAAGGCAGAGAGAGCAAGGACCAGGTGACTGGGCGACGCTCGCGGGACACCAGAGCGCCCTGCCCCGGCCATGGGGAGAGCGGGAGGAGGGGGCAGGTGTGAGGGCAGGAAAGGAGGACCAGCGAGAGGAAACCTTTGGTGGCCTCATGAAGAACGGGGACACAGAACTCAACGGACGATCTTGCACAACCCTGAACATATTTACCTTGAACACCTAACGGCTAAAGGCTAAGACTCCAGGTAAAAAGAACCAGCACAGCCCAGAGGAATGTGATAGCAGAGGGAGGAGGGGAGAACGGCCTCTGTGGCCCGGACTTCAGCCCACAGCGCCCTCCCCGCGGCCCGCGGCCCTCCAGGACCCCGTCTGAACTCAGTGCCCGCTGAGGCCACCTCCCCACAGGCCAAGGAGGGGGCACGAGCGCTCATCTGTCCCCTGAGTCAGTACCAGTACCTTTCCCAGGAACACCTTACGGGCCCGGGGGAAGCTGAGCGAGTGCATTTCATCCCAGAGTGGGCTGGGGTGGGGCGGCCGGGGTGGGGCGGCCTGGGGGGAGGGAGGCAGAGCCCCACGGTCACCATGGAAACAGGAGAGGGGGTGAGAGGATGGCCAGCGGTGGGAAAGCAGCTCCAGGAGAGCCCCCCAGCCTCGCCGCCCCCTCGGAAGCTACAGGAGCAGCGGCTCAGTGCGGAGAATGCTCTCAATTTATTATAAAACCAAACCAGGGCTTCCGCGCATTCTTGGAAATCCTGCCCCGCCCAGGATGACCGAGCGCCCTGGCCAGGCCAGCAAACAAGCTCCCGTCCACTGCCACGCCCTCCGCTCCTTGTCACTCCGCCCCTTTCCCCAGAGCCGCCCCTTCATCAGTTGAGGAAGAGAATAAAAGCCACCGGGGACTCTGGAAGGCACGCGGTGGGCAGGGGGGGTGGGGTCCCTGCACTAACATAGAGGAAGCGCGTCGGTGTCCAGGTGATGGTGTCGAAGCAGCCCCTGGAGAGTCCAGGTGACGCGATGATCCTTCCCGGAACTCCGGTGACACACAAGTGACAGTTAATGCCACAGGTCGGCATGTCGGCAAGGAAGTCACAATACCCACCCTCCCCACCGCACCCCCATCTGTTTAACAATTCACTTGTTTGGGCCATTTCGAGATGTTGCTAACAGCTTACTGGGCCCCTGGAGAAAACGGTGACGATGGGAGCTGAGCAGCCCCGCGACCTCTGCTCACATCCAGGGGAGGGGGGCATCTGATTCCTCATCTAACCTTGTCTTCCATGTTCACTGACAGGACAACGCTGGCCTGAGAGCCTCACGTATGCTCCACTAAGTGGCGGTTATTTTAAAATGAAAAGGTTAGCATTAGCAACAAGAAAAAAGAAGTGAGAAACTTCACGTGCCTTAACCTTTTGGATGATAAAACCGGCAACTCCGAATGCAAAGCTGAAGCTACAGTTAACGCTCACCGTTGAGTTGAGTTCCGCGTCCCTGGGAGCTGACAGTGCGGAGCTATCTAGTACCATATGATTTTATGTTGCTTTAAGCCAAATCAAAGAGGTAAACGCCAAATATAACTCATCAGAATAGCTCGTGGGATTAGAGCACCCTGACATGTAACAGCTAAAGCAGCAGCTGCTTCTCTATCATTAGTGTAATTGTTAGGAATGCTTGTCCTGCCGATCTCCATTTAAAAAATTAATTTAAAATTCAATTAAAACAAAAGTCTGGGATTGAGTCTAGGATGGAACAAAGGCTTGGATTTTCTGGTAGAACACTCTTTACCTAATTAAGGTATATGATCTTAAGTCATGTCATGGTTTTAAAACACTGTCAAGGATATACCTTATCAGAAGGCAAACAAGCTGGTGAGGCACATTTCAGTTTGTGGCAGCAAGATTGGGGTGGGCCGGTGCAGCCACGTGGGCTGGGCAGTGAGCAACGTGGCAGAAGACCACGCATGCCCAACGCCGCGGGGCCAGAGGACAGGGCGGGAGGAGTTTCAACACTGGTTACTCCAGAAATCGGGAAACAGCAGAAAATCCAGCAAGACCAGGAGAGCAATGGCTCATCATACCTAAGAAGGAAGTCTTCCTGGCAAGGGGGAGCTGGACAACCCCACCCCTGCCTGGGACGAAGCAGCAGCAGCCTCTTCTAAACTCGCCCCCAGCAAAGCCCTCCCGGGGAGAGGTCATCATCCACCGGTACTTACGTTCAATGAGAAAGAGAAAGCACACTATCCCCATGGCTGCCACGATGGCCCCAGGCACGATGAAGGACAGGCCCCAGCATGTGGACACCCAGTAGCCAGCGATCAAGGACCCCAGAATGTTGCCCACAGAGGTGTGGGAATTCCAGACCCCCATAATCAAACCTCGCCTGCAACACAGCAAAACACAAGGTGGCAAATGATGTCTCAGGGCTTACATGGATCAGTACGTGAGGTTACAACAGTACCTGCACAGCGTGAGAGCTGGTGTAGAAATAAACAGGCAGTGCAACACACCACCTCTGCGAGGCTTGGGACCAGGGGTGTTTACAAGAGGACAGTATCTTCCCTTACCTCCAGCTGCATAATTACATCTCTCTGAGCTTATTCATTCTATGATTAGAAGAAGAAAGAGCCCTTTTCCTAGAATTCTTGGAAGGCCCCTAATTTAAATTTGTGCCTTTGCAATCTAAATACAATCATTTGATGGAATATCCCATTAACCAAAGTTCACGTTGCAAAGTTCACGTTGAAGAACCTGCCAGATGAACGGGGCTAAATAAGACTGGATGAGTGGGTTTCCTGTTTTAGTTTCCCCATCTTGTCCAGCATCTTCGACCACTTCCTAACTGTGGGCCTGGCTGTGCTGCCGGTCACACAGATGTTACGATGGAATCTGACCGCAGTCAGGTCACCAGAGGCTGGGTACAGCTCTGCCAGCAGGCGCTGGGTGACCTGGACAGGTCACACTTCCCTGTGCCTTTCAGTCCTGTGAAAATGTAGCTTCTGCTTCGAAAGGCCTGGGGCAAGGCCCTGACTGCATTTCTCCCAGATTTCCCAGGAGGCCAGGTGAGGCCCGGGCTGCTGGATGGCTGCACAGATGACCCAGACTCCGCCCTGCCCACAGCGGGGGGGGGGGGGGGGGGCATCTCCTGGGACAGAGACCCGCCTGGATTTTAGACCCTCAAGACCCAGAGGTTTCAGTCATCTTATTTCACACAGTAGACTGACGTGTTTTTTTTCTGTAATGAATCTAAAGAAAAACTGAACATAAAGTGGTCTGGTTTTCATCAGAATCTTCTGAAAACGATCGCTGCTGGAAGCAGGGCTGCCTTCCTCACCTCCCTTTTCCAAACCAGTTGCCGAGGCAGGTGACGACGCTGGGCCAGCCGGTGGTCTGTACCAGTCCGTTGACGATCTGTGACAGAGGGCAAAGGAAGAGACCGCTGAGTGGGGGACACCCACACCCGGGAGCCTGGCCTCAGGGGTTTGGGCGCCCAGCGGGGACTCTCACAAAAGGAAGGGGCAGAACCCGATGCGATACGAGCCTCGGCAGCCAGACGTGTTATTTTAACAATATACGCATATATCTTACCACGAGAGTCGTACGTGCCTATCGTGAAAATTTTAGAATAAGTAGAGAAAAAAAAGAAAAGAAAATCTCTTGCTCGGAGATGAACTACTGTTAACAGCTTGGGGCCAGGCTGTCCACTCTCTCTCCAAGCTAAAACTTTACGAAAAGAGAAAAACCCTCTCCTTTTTACAGACCGGTGATGATACCGTAAGGGTGGCTTGTAAATTGCACGTTTTCCCTTCTTACGTCGTGAAGAAGGTACCGTTGCTGGCCACCCACCGAAGGGAGCAGAACCTTGACCTAGTGCCTAGAGAAATGACTTCCCCAACTTGCCAAGCGCGCCCTGAGCCTGTGTCGGAAGCAGGGATTTGGGAAGCGAATCAGCAGCTGGCTCTGCTTTAGTCTCAGGGGCGTCAGGTGCAGCCTCCTCCAGCTGCCGCCGGGAGGGACCGGCCTCCAGAGGCGGCCTGGGAGACGCTGGTCCAGCCTCAGGGCCAGCCAGGCTCAGCCTTCCCTCCAGGAACGTGCTGGGACTCTGGGAAATAGGTTTTTCCTTCTCTCTGATTTTCTGTATCACCATAAAGTGTGCATCGCTTTGGTAATTAAAACAGCCAAACTCTTTCAAGTTCTATGGTGAAAATTTTGAAAGCAAATTATATACGATTTGCCCTGATGACCTTGTAACACCTCCCTGGGCTGTCTGGAGAGCCTCGGAAGCTGAGCATCATTGTTCCAAGTCATTTTCCATTTCTAGCCAATATTACCCACAGGGCTGTGGGGAGGGGCAGAGCCCAGAGTTCCGGGAAGCACTGGGCCCCGCTGGAAGGGCCGGGCCGCATGCTCGTCTGGCCCTCACTCCCCTGCAGCACCCTTAGGCCCTCGCCTTTCCCGCCCCCCGCTGACTGCCCCCAGCCCTGCCCGACTGTCGACCATCCCCAAGTCCCCTCAACCTCCTCCCCCACACCACGCCCCTCATCCCGCCAACCCCAGAGCGGTCAAGTCTGACACAAGACAGAACATCTCAAATGCACCCAAATTAAGGCAGAAGGACTCAGAAGGGCTTCATGCTTCAATCCCCTGGCTGGGGTACCGACAAATAGGATTCTTTAGGCGGCAACTCCTGAAACTAAGAAACCCTTCACGGCTGCTGGAATTTCAGAGCAGAGGAGAGAAAAGGGGCTGGATGTACCAGCGCCGACCCTGACCTCAGCTAGGACACAGTTCTGTGCCCACTCCCACCACCTGCCACGTGCTCTCTTGGCAGAGCTGGGGACCCGTGACATTAACACCCCGTTCGGCTTATCACGGAAATCCCATACATGGCGAGCCGTAGACCAGACCTTACCTGGGTCACCACGTAGAATCCAAAACTGTGGATGTTGTAGAAATACCCTACGCCAAACAGGGCAGTAAAAGCACCACTGGCCACCATTCCGAAAGTTAGGTAATACCTAATTGGCAGGCGTTCCCCTATTATGCCACTGAGGAGGGAGAAAAAAGAAAGACAAATATGAGAAAACAAACACACCCATAATGTAAATGACCCAGCGATTTCTTTCTGGATGCTTTCATGCTGTTCTCTGAGCTTTCAGAACTTGAAAGCACTCCAATTTCCAGTCAATTTTCATCACAATTATTTTTCAATGGAGCATTTATTAACCAGAAACTGGCAACACCTTTTAAGACTTTCTACTTCTAACAAAAGTCACTGTCAAATAATAAAACTGAAACACTCTGACATATATGATGCCTGCCAATTAAAACAACAAAACCAAAAACTTGTCCTGCCAGCTAATCCTGTTTTATATAAACAACAGCCAGTGAATGTATAGAGTATTTTAAGATTTCAACTGTCGAACTGTAGACAAATATGAAAAGGGGTCCACCCGTGACCTTGAGCACGTCTCTTGGCCCTCGGGCTGGCACTAAGCCGCTGCATCAGCGGCCAGGCCAGAGGCGCTCTTGCCAACGACCCTCTGGCCACGAGCACTGCGATCTGGTTTAAAGACAGAGCCTTGTCTTTAAGGTAAAGCCTGAGACGTGGGGCAAAGCCTCCACGCTCCCTTTGAACAGCAACGTGATGCCATAAAGAGCTAATCTCTCTGGAGAACTGCTTCCTGGAGCCGCCTGGGTGCTCAAACGAGATAAGTTCGGTTAAGTGCCTGGCAGGTAGTGGGTGCTCAATCAAACAGATCCAGTGCTGCCAGAGAGGGTGAAAATCTCCAGTTTCACACCGGGACATACACTCAACAGGCCTTTACCACCATCACACCTCACTACCCAGTGCCATCTGAAATACGTCCTTTACAGCCTTGTAGGACGTGTCACTATGGAACAGCTTGACACTGTGACTTATAAAGTGAATAGAGACCTGGAGAACAATCACAAATGACTGTGAGCCTTTGGCAATCTTTACATACACTCCGTGGGTCTCGTTTCCTTCCACGTAATCATTCTAGGAGTCAGATAAATATGAGACGTAATGAAGGATGACGCCTGCCTGCCCGGGAACCAGCTCCAAAATTCTGGTCTTTCATCTCGAGAACAAATACCCCAGAGAGATCTTCCTTCAGAATTTACCAAAGAAAAAAAAAGATCAACCTAGTATCACGCAAATGACCTCTTAAACACTAAAGCAGAGGAAGTAATTTAAAATTAGAAACAGCATTCAGGTCAATTTTTAAGCTGAGTAGAAATTGATCACATACAAACTCGAGAGCATTCGAGAGCTAAAGGAATTATCTACTTCACCTTGCTCACTTCAGAGAAGAGGGAACACGTCCCAGAGGAGCTGGCTGATCTGCCCAAGGTCACGGAGTAAGTGCCAGAGTCAGATGGGCCTCCTGAGAGCTAGTGCCATCGGCTGGGGCTTACAAATGTCCTCTAGTCTTGCTAGACAATACTGGGACTCAATTTGGTCTCTATTGTAAAGTTTTAAAGAAAAGGCCTAACGGAATGGACAGCGTTCCACATCGTATCAGGCTCCTACAGGTAATAAAGGCCACGCCACACCTGCTTGAACCTGCCAGCGATGACCTGGGTTAACGAAGGTGCCACCACGGCCGAGTTACCTGCTACACTAACACCATCCGTCTCACTAGCAACGTGTCACGATGTCGCTAAGAGGCCATGCAAGGAAGCACGCAAGGACGCAGGGTACACCCTCATCCCCGTCACGAGTCCACTGTGGATGTCACGTTAGGTTATTACGAAATAAATAATACTATTTCATAATAAAATAAAATTATTTAATAAGAACCTTCGTTGGCGAGTTGCATAAAGAATGAGCTTTGCCAATAAATAAGCAATAATAAAACCACTTTATTCAAACCAGGTTTCTTAGCCTCAGCGCCCTTGGCATGTTGGGCCGGGTAATTCTTTGTGGCGAGGGGCTGTCTTGTGTCCTGTGGCACACTTAGCCGCACCCCCGGTCTCTGCCCACTAGATGCCAGCAGCACCCCCTTCTCCAGCTGAGACGACCAAAACTGTCTCCAGATATTGCTAACTGTTTCCTAGGAGACAAAATCACTCCCAGCTGGGAACCACGTTTAACTAGTGTTTTCTAGTAACTGAGAAAAACACACTCCAACCTTGGGGTCTTTTTATATTATTGATTATTGGTGTCCAGTAAAACTGCGGTTCTTAGAGCATAAATATTTGACCCCAGGATGGAATACGGCTGGCAGCCCACGCCCTAAGGCGCCTGAGGCTTACACCGTCCTTCTCCGCAGCTGGGCTCCTGTTCTGTGCTGCATCTGTGTTATTCATTCCGCACTCAGACAAGCCCTGCAGCTCTATGCAGATGTGCAAGTTCAACAAAGGGGTGATAGCCACTCCACCAGCAGAAACCACCTGTCTGGGTACCAGACACCCAGACGGTCCTGAGCTGGGGAGGGGGTCCAGGTCTCGGTGATAACACAGTCTGGGTGGATCTCAGGGAAGAAGGTAAACACTTACAGGGATTCCAGAGATTCCCAAAGCTCTAAAACTCTGTGTCTCTGAACAAAGCCCTCTTTGGACTAAAGGACTTAGTCCCTATTAGTTTTGTTTTGTTTTTTTTGTTAAACTTGGCTAGACTGACACAATAGCAGTTTTTAACCGGCCAATTGCATGTCCTGTTATTACCCACTAATACTTACCACCTCCCTAGGCCAATTCAGAACTGGATCAAGAATGGGGTAATGATCGTATGTCACAGACGCTGGGAACACAGCACGGGCCAGGCCCTGTTCTGAGCATTCTGCATGTATTAACTCATTTAAACCTCACCACACTCCTGTGAGTTAAGAACTACTGTTTCCCCCATTTTGCAAAGGGGAAACTGAGGCCCAAGGAGGTGCGGTAACTCGTCCAAAGCCACCCAAGCGAGCAGTCAAGCCGGGACCAAATCCCAGCAACGTGCCTCTGGGGTCCACGCCTCCCACCGCCAGGCAGGACGGCCTCTGGCGCTCAGGGGAGGCTCTGTTCTGGCCCAGCGGGGCATCCAGGTGGACACGCCCAGCACCCGCTGTGTGAACTGCTCTGATGCCAGGCGGGGTTAGGAAAGAGACGGCGGCCCCTGAAACCAGCGAAGAGTAGGCTCTGCCGTGCTCACCGGGTGGGGAGCGGCCAGGGCCCTGCTCCTGAGTGACTGGGTCCCGGCAGGGCTCACGGTGCATCCAACCCCGGGGCCGGGAAAGCCGTCCGAGGACAGCCTGCCCAATCGGCAGGACACCCGGGCCGTGGGCGGGCGTCCACCTCATCCCTGTCTCTGAGGAGAGACCGGAGGACCAGTCGCCTGCGGGCGGGGCGGCGTCTTCAGCGCACCGGAGCTGCGCTCTGCGCCCAGCGGACCGCCTGGGTCCTGCAGTCTCAGCCCGACCTACCTCAGGTACATGCCGACAGCGTACGCGCACAGGAAGGAGTAGTCCAGGGCGCCGAGCAGCTGCTGGTAGTTGCCCTCATCTACACGGGGCGAGAAGCAACAGGAAAGGGAGAGCATTGTTCACTTTCCACTAAATACCAATGTATGTCCGGGAGAGGTACGATGACATACGAGACCTCTGCCCTCTACGTCTGGGTTGGTGTCCTCAGAAGGGAACACAGGAAATACAGCAACTGGAAATCAAGTCACCATGTTTCCAGTAATCGCTACATAAACATCACTCCCATCAGGTCAAATCCCCATCGCTGGAGCTGAGGTTGTGGGTTCTGTTCTGTTTCACCTGTTACACAGGCTTTGGTTCGGGCCCCCCAGGCCAGCCCCACACCACAGCTCTGAGATTGCTCTCTTCTTTCCACCCACAGCTTACGCTCTGTAAGTCCTAACGTCCAGCTTGGACAAATGCAACCTGCAGATGACCTCCAGCAGGTCTGACCACTGAGCGACACCTCTGCACACGGGCACGGGAAACGTGCAGCAGCTGAAGGTGCGAGGCTGGTGTGCTGGGAGGAGAGGTTAGTTTGCACCCGGAGGCGCAGCTGCATCCGACAGCATCGTCACCGCTGCTGAGATCAGCCAGCCGGCTCGGGGACTGCCACCTGTGGAGGAGGCCTGCAGGGACGGCCAGCTTCAGCCACGGGACGAAAGCAGGGGGACGGACGGAGAACTCACCAAACGGGGCCCAGCCGCAGTCGGTCCCGTTGTCTGGGAGCTGGTGAGTGGGGGTGTCCCCGGCTTTTCGGCTCTGGCTGTGGAATCCGACCTCCCGCTCATATGAAGCTGTGCAGTCTCTGTGCAGCTCACCCTGGGACATCCATGGGGAGGACAGAAGCCAGAGAGAGAGAGAGTGCACTCAGGTGGGGCTCAGCCGCCCCTCTCCTTACAGCCGTCCTAGGGTGACTGCGCTCTAGGGGGATACGGCACCTCTGGGGCGGTGTGTCCAGGGGACCCAGAGAGCGCCTGCCGATGAGGACGGTTTCTCGAGCTCCCTAGCGGCTGCCCCCTCCTGAGCACAGACACAGCCGACACAGCCTGTACCGGGCCACCCACAGACGACTGCTCAGAGCAGCCGGGCAGCATGGGGGACCACCTGCCCAGAACGGAAGAATGGATTCATCTTGCTGGATTTGTATCACTGACTACAAGTTACAGGTCCACACAAGGACGAGGATGAATCTTGAAACAAAATAAGCCTGACACGAAGGAGCACAAAAGGGAGGACTTTGTTTACAGAGCTCAGGAGGAGGGAAGTAAATCCAGGTGGCATTGGTGAGAACAGCGGTCACCTAGAGAAGGGGTGACAATGATGGGGACCAGGCACAGGGAGCCCACGGGGAGCTGGACAGGGGCCAGACCTTAACCTAGGCGATGATTTCCTGGGTGAGCATGTAAATACTTGCCAGGCTAGACACCGCAGATCCGTGCACTTTACTATGTGCAAATCATACGTCAACCCCCCCCTAAAACTAGCTCAAGGTGCTCCTTAAGGAGGCGTCCACACTTCCAGAGAAGTGCCGCAGGGCAGCCGGGGCCGCCCTGTTATGGGGACCTGAGTAACAGGTGACTTGTTCCTTAAAACACAAGGGGCAGCAGACAGGACTCCATGCGCCTGTGGTGCCACCTGGGGGTCACACGTGTCCCCTCCCAGGTGGCCCCGGCTCCCACTTCTCCCCTGCTGGGCGCTTTCTGGGGTTTCCGCTACACGGGGCTCAGATGGACCAATCCATCAGGTGTGAGCAAGGGCAGAAAGGAGGCGTCCTCAAGGTCAAGGAGGTGGCCCTCAGGGGGAGCAGAGGTCCTGAAGGGGCATCCTTTAGTGAGCTGTGGCCTGAGAGAGGCTGGGCCTGGGGGGCTGAGGGGAAGGCTGGTCCCGGCAGGAGCATCTACCCCGGGGTCAAGACACAGGGCAGCGGGCAGGGAGCTGCACCCCCGTCCACCAGGTGGGGGGCAGCCAGGAGGCCTGTCCACCACCTTCGCTTTGTGGGTACCCCGCCTCTTCAGGAGGGGGTCACTAAAGAGGCGGCTCTCCTTTAAAAGGCCGCCTCGCTAGGGCTGTGGTCAGCCACGGCGGGACAGCTGATTTTACATGGACACACGCCCCTGAGACCTGGCCTGGCACACGGGACCCAGCCACTCTGTGGTCACGTGGCTTTGTCATCATCACTGGGCTGCTCTGCTGTAATTTAAACACAAGCTTCCTCTAAAACTAGCCAAGGTTCCGCTTTCCAAACTCAAAGTAACACTTTGCAAATAGCTTTCCTCAGCCGAGCTCCCGCTCCCCAGGGGTGGAGGCCGGGCGCTGTCATCCTGGGACGCTCGGAGCCCCTTCCCTGCCCGCCGGAGACACTGTGGACGCGGCTGTGGATTTGGGACGGGGACGCGGGTGTGGATTTGGGACGGGGACGCGGCTGTGGATTTGGGACGGGGACACGGGGGAGCCCTGCCTTTCTGCATGAAGCTGGGTTCCCAGCACTTCCCCACCCGCCTGATGTGATAATTTCCCTCCCTCTTTGCCTTCAGAAGTCAGGTGTGTCCGCCCACCTTTCTCTGCTGCTTCTCTTGGAAGCCAGCCGGGCCCGGAGGCGCCACTGATGCTGTCGATTCACCTTTCAATAAGGGAGCAACAGGCAGGACGCAAGGACCCCCATGGGCTGAGGGGGACCCTCGAGCGGGGCTGGCGTGGGGTTCCTAACACACGCCTTACACGGAAGCCCGGGAAGAGGACCGTTATAGACGCGGCTCCCACCGGCAGGTCCACGTCCTCCTTCACCAGCCACGGGGGATATAAAGGATTAGAAAGCATCCCTTTTTGTTTCATAAACAAGCAGAAGAGGTTCTCTGTTTTGGTTTGTCCCGGGATGAGAGGTGTCGGTCAGGGACGCAGGCTCTGAGCCGGGGTCCTGGTGCTGCTGTGCCGGTTTCCAGCCTCGGCGGACTCACAGGCACTCCCCACGGTCCCTTAAGAAGCCAGCACAGCGCGGCCCGTCCGGCGCTGCCGTGAAGATGAGCACGTGCAGGTGTGTGCAGAGAGCTGCTCTCCGGGTCCCCAGCCCTCAGAAAGGCTCAGTGACTGGCAGCTGTGTGTTTGGGGTCCACCCACACAGGGGCACCCCACGGCCTCCAGCTGGCCCTAATCTCACTCAGCTCCCTTCTCTCCCCAGCCCTCCTCCTTTATATGAGAAATGCAATCTCTAGCCCACCCCACTGCAAAGCTGAAGCAAAAGCAATACAAGACTTAACATTACTTGAATATAAAGAATTCTAAGGATATTTAAATGACCACATGTTAGCTTTTAATAAGACTGCCATATTTTAACTTTTCAATGAGTTTTATTCCCCAAACCTGGTGTTTGCAGGAAAATTAAGGATTAATGGAACTAAGATAAACTTAGTTTGTCAGAAAAAAAACTCACCAGGTGAACTGATTCTTACCATGTTATAAAATCATTTCGGGGGTGGGGAGCTAGTCCTTTGCTTTCATAAAAGCAGTCTCCTTTGCAAATTTTTTACACACATGCCTTTCAACAGATAACACATAAAATTAATCAAAATACACCAGGCAGTGATTAAAAGACGATCAATCAAAAGACAATGTGGCAGCCGAGAAATACGGTTGTGAAACGCCAAGAGGGGAAGAGCAGAATGGAACATTCCAGGTGCATGGGGCTCATACGTGTTTAAAAATGTCTGTGTAATACACAAAGGAACGGCAACAACACAATAAACCGCAAGACTCCAGAGTGACTGGAAGGTGGGCGGGGGGCGGGGCGTGAGAGAAGACAGGTGTGGACATGATGGAAGGATGCAGAAAACGGCCATGACGTTACGAAGCACCATGTAGGGGGGAGGGGCAGGGACACAGGGGGGTGCACTTACCTCTACAGATCCCCTCTCTAGCACCCTCCACCCCCAGCACTGGGCAGCAGGAGCTGCAGCAGACATGTTCCCCGTAAGCTCCACACACACTGGCCTGTGCAGTCACTTAGGCACCAATGTTTTTATATAAATGTACATTAATGAAGACTCTACGTGCTAAACTCTGAACTTGAGCAGCTTCACCCTGAGAAACTCTTTATTCACTCATTCGTTCCAAAAACATGGGCTTTTTGGTTCTCTGGCCAAGGCTACAGCGAGCTACTCATTGTCTGTAACGGAGATAGCCCGGTGGGAATGGGGAAGGGGTCCAGAAGATGCTGGGAGGTGACAGGGAGAGGGGCAGGAGACTGAGAGCAGGGGATTCGGGCCTCATCAGGAGGAGAGGGGTTGTGTCAGCTTCACTTCACCTTTGAACGACACACGGAGTTTAGTGTGTGCGCACGTACGTGCACGCGTGTGTCCGTGTGAGTGTGTACATAATCTATACAGAGTGTATATGTTTAGTAAATTTTCTAGGGTTCATTAGGTTGTGTGGGTCCACTTATTTTAACTAGTCCTTTAGACTCCTCTTGTGAAGCTCTGGGTTAAAAGAACTCTCCAAAGCATTATGCAAAAGAAGTCCTAGAAGAGAAATGAAAGTTCTGGTGCCTGCTATGCTCTGAATGCTGGTGTTCCCACCAAATTCATACGTTGAAACCTAACCCCTGAGGGGACGGTATTAGGAGGTGGGTCCTTTAGCAGGTGATTAAGTCATGAGGGTAGAGCCCTCATGAATGGGATTAATGCTCTTTTAAACGGACCCCAGAGAACCCCTCAACCTTCCACCAAGTGAAGCTACAAGGAGGCGGCCATCTGCAAGCTGGAAGAGGGCCCTCACCAGAAACTGACCGTGCGGGCACCCACCCTGATCTGGGATGTCCAGCCTTCAGAACTGTGAGCAACAAATGTCTGCTGTCTACAGCCACCCAGTCTATGGTACTTTGTTACAGCAGCAAGAGTGGATGAGACAGTGCTCAAAACAGGAAGAACAGACAACCTGGGCCCCATTTACAACAGTACCCGGAGGTGGTCAGGTCACAGGAGCCACATGAAAATGGACCAAACACACACCTGCATATGCAAAGGTACACCCACTCACACAGGTGTACAGAAATACATAGGGAAGCTTTTGGGTCACTGTCTGTTTTTCTTAAATGGGATCATTCTACATGGACTTATGTCCACCTTGACCCTTCTTAGTCAAAAATACCTGCTGGGGGCTTCCCTGGTGGCGCAGTGGTTGAGAGTCTGCCTGCCAATGCAGGGGACACGGGTTCGAGCCCTGGTCTGGGAAGATCCCACATGCCGCAGAGCAACTAGGCCCGTGAGCCACAACTACTGAGCCTGCGCGTCTGGAGCCTGTGCTCCGCAGCGAGAGAGGCCGCGACAGCGAGAGGCCCGCGCACCGCGATGAAGAGTGGCCCCCGCTCGCCGCAACTAGAGA
This sequence comes from Balaenoptera acutorostrata, assembly GCF_949987535.1. Taxonomy (NCBI): domain Eukaryota; kingdom Metazoa; phylum Chordata; class Mammalia; order Artiodactyla; family Balaenopteridae; genus Balaenoptera; species Balaenoptera acutorostrata. The sequence continues at coordinate 148,683,378 of NC_080067.1, read as the reverse complement.
AAGCCCTCTAATTAACTCTTTTCAGCAGTCGCACACACCAGAACACGGATATGCCACAATTTATTCGAACTTTCAGCTGCTGACGAAGTTCACGTCATAGCCAGGTTTGTTTGTTTTTTTCCTTTAAAAAAAAAAATTGCAGACAATGCTACAAAAAAGATGCTTATGCAAAAACTCCTAAGTGCTGGCGCTTTCATTTTTATGGACAAGATTCCCAGAAGCAGGACTGAAGGACAAGCATTTTTAATTTCAACAGGTGTTACCCAGATGCTTTCCAAAAGGCTGTAACACTTCACATCTCTATCACCCATACCTGAAAGTCTTCTCCCGCCATCACTGCCAGCAACAGGGGCTATTACTCTTTTAGGTGTTTTGCCACTTGGTGGGTATAAAGTGGTATATCCTTTGTCTGTGAACTGCCTCTTCACCCACTCCGTCCATCGTTCCTTTGGATTTCCCAACTTCACACCCCTAAGATGGACATCATCTTGTTCTTGGATTTTTACTTTTTATTTTTTACATTTAAATCTTTAATCCATCCATCTATTCTTTATAAGATAGGGGTTCAACTGTATTTCTTCCAGATGAATCTGCAGTTGTGTCAACACCATTTATTAGATGAACTATACTTTTCCCATCACCTCTGTCAGCCATTCTACTGTATGTTTCCACAGCATTTTCTATACTTTTCTACTGACCTCTTTGTCTATCCTCATGCAATACCATAATAATTTGATTATAGTGGCTTAAAAAATGTTCCCTTTTCCACACTTTCCTTGGTAATTAATTCTTGGTCATTCTTTTCGCATAAACTCTAAGATTATTTTATTCAGTTAAAAAAGACATTGCTGAGATTTTCATTGGAGTTGTGTCCTATTTAAATACAAATACTGGGAACAGTAGAACTTTCCAGATAGCAAGTTTCCCACCCAAAGCCAAGGTATGCACTTCCAGCCTTTCAGGCTTTGTTTTCTGTCCGCCGCTGAGGATTTCACGGCTTTCCTTTCCTGGGTCCCGTGTGTGCAGAGAGGGCTGGACATTCACACTCAGACTGGTCAGTGTGACGGCTCCCCTCGGGGACCTTGGATCCCCTGCAGCTCAGGCTCTCCCCGAGAACCCTCTGCTTTCAGGCTTTTGTTCTGGCCCAGCCCGGGGGTGGGGGGGCAGGGAAGAGCCCCCCAGAGTGTCCCTCGGGCAGCGTGCAGGCCCCACATGTCCATCGGCCTCCAGTTAAGAGGCAGAGCTAGCGCTGGAGCAGCTCTCAGAAGAGAGCGAGGTTGTAACCCCACCTCCTCCCAGCCCTGTTTTCATCACTATCACTTATTTTTCCTTTTTGCTATATTCTAAAATCAGAGAAAAATGAAAGGTTTCATCAGTGACTAAACTAAGTCTAAACAGAGTAGCCTCACGCCACCACGACATGTCACGTCACTGTAAGTGACATTAAAGAATATGAATCATTTTATGATTCACCACCCCTGGTGATCAATTCCAGGTACGCAAATATATTTTAATTTTGTTTTGCTCGTAATATACTAATAAACATAGGTTATAGATAATTCAGACTGTTCCTTGGGTCAACAGCAGCGTTACTACTTCTAGTTTTATAAATAAGATGAGCTAAATAAAGCACGTGAAAGCCTTGTAAGGCATTACAAAGTAAGTTATCATATGGAGTGTGACATCTTATCTATCTCAGAAGGTGAAGAAGCCCTGGGGTTCTGCGTTAGGCCAATCCACATCCAGGCGCGTCTAAGGCGCTAAGTCAGACAATCTGCGTGTTGAAGAAAATCTGGGTGTGATGCTGTGACTGTACCCAGCTTCTTACACCTGCCCTAGAGACCCTGTGGCAGGGAGGGTAAGGGCAGGGACCCTGGAGTCAGCCCGACCCCGTGGAATTCACCTGAGGTGGCCCTGGCCTGCACAGAGGAATTAGGCTCCTGAGTCTGTTTCCTCAAAAGGACACTCACAGGACTGCCATGACGATGATATTAAATAAGGGAGGCGTGCACCTTGTCAGGTGCGGGGCTCAGCCAGTGGCAGTCACTGTGACTGATGAAAACGTAACTAAGAGCCGGGCCCCTCGTCACTAAGCCCCAAGCCCCCGACGGGGAAGCCGGGAGAGTGGCCTGGAACAATGCCGCATCCCTTCCTGGCTAAATGGGGACCCTCGTGACCACCAGAAGGAGACCCTCCAGTGGCCAGCCCCCCTCAGCATGCTGCCTCGGTCCCAACACGGGCCCTGCGCCTGTCAGGCTGCTGCTGCACCGCGACGCCCCCAGCAGGCCAGGATTGGCCCCAGGATCCACATCTGGCCTTCCAGGATCCATCGGAGCCTCAGGAAGGCTCCCGACCCCGCTGGCTCCTTCAGTTCTAGGCACTCTCTAAGGTCCCTTCAACGGTCTCTTCCCTTTTCATAACTTGCCTTTTTCTTGAGCCATATGTGTATTTCCCTGACCAGGAAGACAGGAATTAGGAGTATTTAAGTTGACAGGGGCGGGTTGGCCCTTGGTACTGGTATTAGAGACACTGGTCAAGTGGATGAAGGCCCACCCTCTCCTGTCCCATCCTTTTCTCTTTTTTGAAAACTGCATTATAAAAGGTCTGCAAAGATTGCCATAGTTATTCAAACTTGGTACATCAAAAAAGGGAGAATGTTACAAGCGACTTGAAGGGCCGGGGAAATTCCTGCTTCCTAGGGGTCAAGGTGGAATTGCTGGAGACTGGGGAACACAGAACCGTCCAGAGAAGCAACAGCCTTGGCACTGCCTCTGCCACCAGCCGGGAGCCGAGAGGACAGCTGTCCAGCACTCGGCCCCCTCCTCCCCCCGCCCCCCGACCCGGGGGGCAGAGGAAGCGGAACTACAAAGGTCAACGGAATTACAGTCCCGGACCTGCGTCCCTGCCAATGAGGAGAAAGTGAGGGAGGGCAGTCGGGCTGTAAATGAGCCACCTTTGGCCCTGGACGATTTCCTCGTCTCTTCTATAATAAAGGCCCAGCAGCCATTCAAGCCAGTTGACAGACTGCAGGCAAAATGATGTCATTCCAGTGAGGGTAAGAAAACTACTCTGCTTTTTCCCGGGTTACAACTGGCTATTACGTAGGATTGTCTCCTTTAATCTTCTTTTCCCCAAGTCGAGTTAAATGCCTGCCTAATAACTTCCTGCACACCCATCACTCACACAGAAACTCAGTGTTCTGAGAATAATGGAGAAACACCACCACTGCCAGACTTAGGATCAAAGCCTAATGGCCGTAGAAGCAATTTGGGGAACATTTTTAGACTGGATATATTCGGAGGGAAAGTTCACACAAGACAGAATAGATATTTAATTAAGCTTTAGAATTCTGGAACAGGCAACGAATATAACCGAAAGTATACTACCTCTGAAATTATAAATCCTAAAACCATTTTAAAGTTATTAATTTCAGAAAAGAGAAACTAAAAACCAAAGCAGCAAAATACCTTGCTCCTCAACAATCCATTTTCTCCATTTATCTTACTGCTCTCCTCCACACTCCCCTTCCCCCCAACCAGCTTACTAGTTCCTTACAGAGATTACAGGCAGGAAATGAAATCGAGTGCTTTCAATGATTTCTTACCTTAACTATGCTGATAGGCTTTCGAGATAAGTGAAAACTTGCATACAGCAAAAATGTCAAAATAAAAATGAAGGCTCTGTACCTGAAACACAAAACAGTGGCAAAGATGACATAAAATAACATAAGATGCCATATGATCCAGCAATCCCACTCCCGGGCATACACCCAGACAAAACCATAATTAGAAAAGATACGTGCCCCTTATGTTCATAGCAGCACTAGTCACAATAGCCAAGACATGGAAACAGCCTAAACGTCCATCGACAGATGAATGGATAAACAAGATGTGGTCATATATGCAATGGAATATTACTCATCCATAAGAAAGAATGTAATAATGCCATTTGCAGCAACATGGATGGGCCTAGAGATGATCATACTAAGTGAAGTAAGTCAGAAAGAGAAAGACAAATACCATATGATATCACTTATATGTGGAATCTAAAATACGATACAAATGAACCTATCTGCAAAACAGAAACAGACTCACAGACATAGAGAACAGACTTGTGGTTGCCAAGGGGGAGGGAAGCTGAGGGGAGGGATGGACGGGGAGTTTGGGATTAGTAGATGCAAACTACTACATAGAGAATGGATAAACAACAAGGTCCTACTGTATAGCACAGGGAACTATATTCAATATCCTGTGATAATCCATAATGGAAAAGAATATGAAAACAAACATATATATGTATAACGAACATATACATGTATCACTTTGCTGTACAGCAGAAATTAAACACAACGTTGTAAATCAACCATACTTCAATAAAAAAAAAAGGTGCATTAAGAATCCATTACAACGGTATTCTTAAATTTCCTTATGCTGTATGTTTTTTACTCAGTCCTACGTCAAAGATCAATCCTGTTTATAACACCACTACAATATTTTAAAAATGTGCCACTTTTACTTTGTTCATTGAAACTATTTACACCATCATGAGAAAAACTAATCAAAGAGAAACCTGGGACACAGATATACACATGGGTTTACAAAGCAGACAAAAAGGAATGATGATTTAGTTTGTAACGAAATTAACTGCAAGTGACTTATAAGCCTGCTACCCTGGGCATTTAAGATCATATTTATTTTTACTTTTTAGAAGGACACAAGCAAGGCAGAAATATAACTATTTCACCGGCCTCAGTGAGAACAACTCAGTGACGCTGACAAGCTATGAATAAGGCCAATGACATAAAAACTATTGGCCCAAAGCCCTGCTGCTGTTCTTGGTTTATGAGAAAAGCAGTTCAAGAGGAAGTGCTGAGGTGTATGGAGACTACAGACAAGAAGATACTTTAGAAAGAAGATGAAAGTTCATTCAGGTCTAAATGTGGTTCTAAATGTTTGAACCACCGTATAGAAAAGCGGCCCTTGGGCTTCCCTGGTGGCGCAGTGGTTGAGAATCTGCCTGCCAATGCAGGGGACACGGGTTCGAGCCCTGGTCTGGGAAGATCTCATATGCCGCGGAGCAAATGGGACCATGAGCCACAATTACTGAGCCTGCGCGTCTGGAGCCTGTGCTCCGCAACAAGAGAGGCCACAATAATGAGAGGCCCGCGCACCGCGATGAAGAGTGGCCCCCGCTTGCCACAACTAGAGAAAGCCCTTGCACAGAAACGAAGACTCAACACAGCCATAAATAAATAAATAAATAAATAAATAAATAAATAAAATTAAAAAAAAAAAGCACTCCTTTCTTAAAAAAAAAAAAAAAAAAAAAAAAAAGAAAAAGAAAAGTGGCCCTTCGGGGAAGACAACGGGTCAGGAGGAAAAAGTCCTTGGCAAGAGATGGTGACAAGGAGACCCAGCAGGAAAGCAGGCCCTTGCGTCCTGAGGCCCGGCCCCTAACCCTGAAGAACCCGTCCTGTTCTGGTCTGGAAAGGCCAATGACCTTCCAACTGCGTGCAGGCTTGAACCCATGATGACCCAAGGCAGAGGCAGGGGCGACAGAACAGAGAGGGGCTGCAGGGGGGCCACGGCCCCCGGGGAGGAGGCTCATTCAAGGCCCTCGATGAGGAGGGGACCTTCCTCCTGTCTCCCACCCACATTTCCAATGTTGTGATTTACTTCTCAAGGGTAGCTTTCTGGACTAACACGAAGACTTCTGAGGGTGTCTGCCTCCTTGGCCACCAGAAAAGGCAGGAGTCAAATAAATATTTCCAGCTTTTTAACAAAAGGTCATATTTCAGGTGGGAAAAAAGGCTTGGTAGTACCGTGGGACTCAAACCTTCAAGCTCTGGAACACCCACTTAGCGAGGGCACACCACACCGACTTCATCAAGGAAGCATTTACTGATGGTTTTCCTAGGATTCTTTGCCCTTCGAGCCCCTGCCAATGAGCAGGTAGGAAAAAAGTGAAACTGTAAACAAGTGAGTGTGTCATCTATCGCAAAGAACACAGACTATGCAAGTACAGTGGACCTGTGACAAAAGTCTAGGCCTTTGTCGCTGTGTTTCTGAAAGTCATCCGTTTTGGTAGGGGGTGGAGGTCTCTCAATTCCTTGCTGGAAGCTCTCCGTATCCCACCCCCTGCTCCTCTGCACCAGCTTATGAATGTTCTAGGCCACTGGAACTTTCAACACCCGAATTTCCAGCCCATAGCTAGACTCATTGGTTGCTTGATGCCCACTTGCTAGGGCTAGTGTGGACTGTCGGGGACCCTGATCGGACCCCATCTGGGTACAGAGCTCCCTTTGCCCATCTCCACAAGGAGTAAGAAAATATTCTCAGTCTGAGTTACCTCCAGCCCCTCCCAAATCAGAGCCTGAGAGAAGGATTTGGAGCCCTCAAGGACGCTACATACAACCAGCTTGCAGGTGTGCCGTCGGCCAGGAGACTCTGGATTTCATCATCACTCAGCTCAGAAGGATTTGGAAAGAGCAGGTCTACTTAAATGGGCCTTGGGGGGCTTCCCTGGTGGCGCAGTGGTTAAGAATCCACCTGCCAATGCAGGGGACACGGGTTCAAGCCCTGGTCCGGGAAGATCCCACATGCCGCGGACCAACTAAGCTCGTGCGCCACAACTGCTGAGCCTGCACTCTAGAGCCCGTGAGCCACAACTACTGAGCCCGCATGCCACATCTACTGGAGCCCACATGCCTAGAGCCTGCACTCCGCAACAAGAGAAGCCACCGCAATGAGAAGCCCGCGCACTGCAACAAAGAGTAGCCCCCGCTCGCCGCAACTGGAGAAAGCCCATGCGCAGAACAAAGACCCAATGCAGCCAAAAATAAAATAAATAAATTAAAAAAGAAAATGGGCCTTGGGTTCATGGTCTCCACTCTCTACCCAGAACATTCCACTTATAAATATTCTAGTTTTATTAAGTGCATTTAATATATTTATTAAATAGAATAAATAAACCCAGAAATAAAGAGCTCGTCCGTATGCCTCGATCAGGTCTGAAGAGCCCTGGGGCCCTAACACACCTGCATTCATTCCTAGGCTGTCGAGCTGTCCAGGTTATGGGAACCCAGCAGCCATTCCTGGGCCCTTGCCTTCTTCTCTAGCGGGCGGTCTTGCATGCGATGCTCACCTGCCCAGAGCCTGCAGGGGCGGAAGTAGTTGCCATGACCGCCCCGTGCTGGGGGATGCCACGCTGGAGCACAGCCATGGAAGCCCCGAGAACACCGAGGGCTACAGAGTGGAGAACTTGCCTCCAGACATTTTCAGTTCAGTTTTGGGTGGAGGTGAAACACCTTGATGAATCAGCCCCTTTGGGAAGAGCACCGGCCTGCCGGTTAGCAGGGCCCTCGGAGGGAACCTGCTCTGCAGAATCAGGGCAAAGGGTCAACCTAGCCTGCAAACCGGGAGTTTCCTAGACACAGAATGTATGTCTCCTAAAGAGGAAGCCAATCTTTCATTTCGCCAGTATCAGGCCAACTCTACTCCCTGTTTTCAAATCCTTCCTCTCTCTTTCCCCATCTTATTACGTAGGATTTGAGGAGAGGGGAAGAGCCAGCAGCTAGAGGCTGAGTTCTCCACTTCTGGAAGGTCTAAACACAGCCCCACTGGTACTTTTAAACCACTGTGGGGCTGCTGCCTTCCTAGTGACCATGGCAATACCCCTGTCCTGGAGAGTGAGCAGACTTCTTACTTCTGCAGGATTATCCTGGGTTGTGGGGACTAAACAATCCTCCAGAAGTCCGTTCCCATTTTGTAATTCTATCCTCGTCCACCTTCTTCCTTTATCACTTGTGAAGCAAGGACTTTGGATAATATTTGTTTCTTTTTATCCATCTTGTAGTGGGTTGAATACTGTCCCCCCCAAAATTGATGTCCACTTTAAATCTTAGAATGTGGCCTCATTTGGAAATCAGGTCTTGCAGATGTAATTAGTTACGTTGAAGTCATACTTAACTCACGTATGACCTAAAATCCACTAAGATCCTAAATCCAGCTCCGCGTCCTTATAAAAGGCCATGGGGAGACACAGAGACAGACAGGGAGGAAGGCCACGTGGTGATGCAGGTAGAGCAGGACAAGGAACGCTAGGAGAGCCAGCAGCCGCCAGAAACGGGAAGAGGCAAGGAAGCGTGCTTCCCTCGAGCCTTCTGTGGGAGCCCGGCCCTACCGACACCTTGATCTCAGACGTCTGCCTTCCAGAACCATGAGAAAATTAATTTCTGTTCTTTTAAGCCACCCATTTTGTGGACTTGTTATAGCAGTCCCAGGAAACGAATATAATCTGATACTTTAATTTCTGCTTTGTGTTACATTTAGGCTTATGAATATTAAGCAAATACAATTAAAAATGAATTATTTAAACCTTTACTTCATCAGTGTTCCACTTACTTTCTGTAACAATAGATAGCATTCTCTGTATCCACCAATACTACAAGAATAGTGTTTGGGTTAATCCCAAGTTTCTAGCAAAAAAAGCCTATCTCAGTAAGGCGCCTTCAAAGCTTCCTCAGAAATATTCTAGAATGCCGCAGGCATTCCCAGACAATTCAGAGACTCAAGGGAGAATATTGTTTCCTTATTTGAGTGTTATTTATCTCGGTCATATGCAAATAAGAAGTAAAAAATTCTTTAGACGAGAGTTACTGAACAGTATCATTTGGCACAGAAATTAGTAAGAAGACATCCCTAATTTAGGAACAAGGAAACGAGGCATACTGTGACATGAGCCTCTCCAGAGCACCCTAAAGGAGGGCCACGATGTCAGTGACGTTATCACTGACCGCTTGGTTTAGGGGCTTTCTGCCTGGTCGCCCCTCAGAGAAGCTACAGTTTTTCCCTCTAGTAATCAATCAGGAGTTTGTGGGAACGTACTTTGAGGTTACATAGATATCCTGTTCCTCCAACCTTCCCCCCATCGTGTGTGTCCACTGATGATCCTTGCCTAAACCAAGCATCCCTGATGGTTTCGGATGGCGATGTTCCAGCTTGGACACTCCTGCTCTACTTAGCGGCTGGCATTCTACTGCGGGAGAGAGCTTTCCTTCCTCCCATTTCTGCATTACTTAGTTATAGCAGAATGGACTCACTGCATTCTTGTTTTATTCAATGGGCTATAATCCATTACTGGCATCGTTTATTTAAAATCTCTTCCCAGATTGGGCCAGTGAGCGCCCCTTCATTTTTAAGCACTTCCTTATTTTTTGGCACAAGATATTCCAGGCTCATCTCACTTTCCCTGCCCAGTGCTGACCCAGCCTCCAAGGATGCCTGACTGGCTTCTTCAGTGGAAAACGTTACGTGGAAACTGAGATCCAGCACCGGGTGTGCTCACTGCTGCGGGTGTTACTATTCCCAGGGCCCGTCAGCGGGCAGAGAGAGGGCATTTTACACACACACGCACACGACCCATACATACACAACACACACACACACCCACTACCTACACACACGTCACACACACACATATTTCTCCCCCTGCTTCCTCTCCAGTTCTTCTTGATATCTTTAATTCCAACCCAACACCACGTGATTCATTCTGTCCCTCCTCCCCCCACCACCAATATTCGTAACTCCTTTACCATCAGCGAGAAGCTGTCTCTCTTCCGTGTTACTCCTGACAAAGATGCATAATCTGAATCTAACCATGAAGAAATACCAGACACACACAAAACAAGGGACAGTCTATAAAATAAATGGCTTGTATCCTTCAGAAATGGCAAGCTCATGAAAGACAAAGGAAGGCCAAGAAACAGTTCCAAATTAAAGGAGACTAAACCCACAGGACAACTAAATGCAAAGTGTGGGCCCAGACTAGATCCTGGCCCAGGGGAAAAAAAAAATCTATAAAAGACATTATTGGACATTTGATATAATTTTGAGTATGGGCTGTGGATTAGATAATAGCATTATATCTGTGTTAAACTTGCTTATTTTGATCTTTGTGTGCAGTTGTATGAAAATGTCTTGTTCACAGGAAGTACATACTGAAGTATTTAGAAATAAAAGGGCATAATGTCTTTAATTTGCTTTCAAATGGTTCAGAAAAAAATGTGTGCGTGTATACGTACATCTACACACACACACACACACACACACACACACACACACACACACACACAGATGAGAGAAGGTAGGGGGAGAAGCAAATGAGGACAAATGTTAAGAATTTGTCTGCCAGTTGAACCTGGCCCCCCACGGCTGGACCAGAGGCGATTCACCATTTCCTCTGCCCTAGGTTCACTCAACTCAAGACAGAAAGTCCCAGGAGAGAGAGGCCCGTAGCCCACCTTAGGTCCTCTCCTGCCTCCTGCTGGACCTGGGCCATGGCAGAAGGTCACGGGGCTGCCATAACGGGATGGAAAATCCTGAGACTCACCTACCTATCACACCTGCACACGAAGGAGGGAAGTCAATTCCCCAAAGGAAATCAAAGTGCTATTAGGAAGAGGCAACGCATGCTGGGTAGAAAAACATAAGAAATGTCCTTCGCAGGAATGTTAGAAGAAAAGCTAATTCTCTTCTTTTACAGCTAAGGAAGCTGAGATCTAGAAAGGTTAAATAACCCTTCAAGGTCAAAGAGCAAGTTTGAAGTAGAGATGGAATAGAAATGAAGACAAATATGCTATCTCCTTGCAACTCACAGTGTGGTCCACGGACGCAAAGCACCGCATCACCTGGGAAATGCAGACTCTTAGGCACACCCAGATCTACTGAGTCAGAATCTGCATTTTAACAAGTTTCAGGTGATTCCCATGCACACTAAAGCATGAGAAGCACTGTTCTACCTCTGTAGGTCTCAACCTTAAAAAAAAAACAAAACAGAATTTGTGATTATAAGAGTCCTACAGGAGCTCCTGGTAACATTCTTATTTTCGTCTGTGAGTTTGAAATTGTATCAAAATAAAGTTTCAAAACAAGGGAAAGATAAACACCCACTAAATAAAAGGGAACCACTTGTGGCTAGATTAGCAGTAGACTGGGAGATGAGTGGACAAGCGAACTGCTGTGGAAAGAGCCAGATGTCTGAAGTCACACCTGAGACCCTGTGGGCGCTCCCCCCACCAGCCTGGGCCTGAGAAGCTGCAAAAGGTGCGGAGGCCAAGAGTGCCCTGGTGAGACGGAGCTGAAGGGATTCAGAACACGCTGCCGCAGCATCAACATTATTTTGAGCAGAAGGCACGTGAGTCCTGAAATCTCTTATCTGCCTAAAAGCAGAGCCGCTGAGAAAGAACTCAGCTGTCATCAATCCTCCCCTGGGAGCAGCCAGGAGAGACTGAGTCTTAATACCAGAAACGGGATATGCCCACATCACACCTAAACAGACATTGTCACGACGGTATCCTAGCTCCCAACTAGTCTCCTAAGGGCCCATTTACCTTTCCAAAAAGTTACCTGTTTTCCCAAAAGTGCCCTTCCCTTGCTCCTCTTCCCCTATTAAGATGGTATACGATCCCCAAATTCTAAGGCCCCCTGGAGTCACGTTTTTCTGTGAACTCCCACACATATGTGGTTAAATGTCTTTTCTCTTGTCAATCTGTTTTTTGTCAGTTTAATTCACATGCCCCCAATCATTCAACCTAAGAGGGTAGAGGAACAATTCTTCCTTCCCAACAGAGATCAGCAGGGGAGAAAACCCACTGAGAGTGCGGGTTAGAGACTACACAACCCAGCTCTGCACTCCGCCCTCACCATCCGCCTGCTCCAAGGAGTGTGGGGTTCACGAATCTCCTGTGAGAAAGATTCTCAGAGCACACCAGGTGCTCTCAGAACAGAAAGGCATCTGCGTTTAACTTGTTCAGATCTCATTTTCTCTCTGAAAGTCCTGACCCAGCGAGGCCACTCACTAAGCTCAGAGTTAACATACTTATTTCACCCACAGCCATTTTATCGTCCTGTCGGTAGTCAGTGGTCATTTTTCTGTGGGTGGGGACCAGGATTATCTTCAGTGGACCAGAAGCCACGGAAAACCTCGAAGGTTTTCAGTCTGTCTGTCACCGCCAGAACCAAAGATGGAAAACTTGGCCGTGTTCCTGGTCACCGCTTCCACCACCAATAAACCATTCAACACTTATGGGGAGGCTGGTCATCCACGTGCATTTTATCATGAAACTGGGGGCAGGGGGCACTGGCTGCACGGAGGCTCCGTGCCCAAGGACTTACCACTGATCCCTGGAGAACGAGACGATGAAGCGAATGCCGGGGGGAAGTCGGGCCATTTACGTCTCACTGACCGTGGAGCTTCGGTCACGAAATAAGATGCTTCATAAATAGGTTCTTGATCCTGGGAAGCACGCAGGGGTGTCCTGTGGGGTCTCGCCTGCCCTCTTCCTTCCAGCAGAGGCTCGGCTCTCTACAAGGAGAGGGAGGGGTGGAAAGGTCAAGTGTGCTGACAATGGCACTGTTGGAAGCCCTGGCAGAAGTAACCGCACGTGGTGTGGTCACCCAGCCCAGAGCAGAGCTGGACTTCCCTGCAACAGGACACTCCCACCACGAGAGCCACCAGGTAGGGGTAGAGCATCCGTCCTGCGGTGGGGGTGGGGGGCAGCTTGTTCAAAGGTCACTGAAATGAACTTCACATGTTGTTCTGAGGATGTGTAGGAAAGAACTGCTGAACTCCTCTTTATCTGGAAGCCCTCCTGAGATCAACCTGTTCACTCTCAATCACAACACTCTGCAGAGCTAAAATTGACATTCACAGGAGACCCATATGTGCCCAGGGGTCGCACCAGGTGCCCAATCACCAGAGCGCCAGGGAACTGGCCGTGCTCCGTTCCCCCAAGCTGTGTCCTGGGCTACGTCTGAGCCACAGTAACAGAGAGGAACATAGGCCTGGACAAGGAGGCAGGTCATCAAGCCCATCATTTGACTGTGGCTTTGCAATGGAGTCTAAATGCACGTAATGCCGTGGGAATGAACTTCAGCTCGTCTGTGCCACCTCATTTCTCACACCTGTGGTCACCTCAGAGGCCTTGGAAAATGGCCCCGTTCTGCAGTCAGGGCTGAAGGCAGAGCCAGACGTCAAGGAAGGCACAGGGAGGCCTGGTCTCCTGTCCCAAAGCCAACCTCACGACCTGTGCTATTTTTCAGTTTTTCTCCTATGTTCGGTGACGAGGAATCTTTGGGACCCATGCATTAAATCACACAGTACACAGTGTATGCAGGAGCATGCACTGTTCTACCTTCATACTTATCGAAAAGTCACAGGTTATATAACGTTTTTAAAGAAAGCTACTTTTGACTAAACATTAATCTCGATTTAAAGCTGAAATGTATTCAGTGTCTTTAAACCACTTCCTTGCGATAACATGTAAGAAATAGCAAATAGTTCCGATTTAGAAGATATTCCTCAGTGCCTGCGTCTTCCCAATTAAAAGAGGTTCCCCATGTTCATTCCCGCTCTCCCTCCAGAGTGAGTTTTCAAAATGCACCTTGCCAAGCTTTCACACCCTCCCCACTCCCCCCACCTCCTCTCAGTGAGGCACTGAGGCCCCTCTGCTCCAGCCAGGGGAGCTACACCTTCGCTCCCGACAGCCAGCCTGGCCACTCGGCCTGCACCCACACCCCACCGGGGCCCTAACGATGACACAGCCTCAGCTCTCCATCCCACCAGACTGCCACCTGCCCCGACAGCTGACCCTGGGCTGGGTAATCCCAGGCATGCCGCAAATCTTCTGCTCCCTCACCTTCCCCAGCTAAAAAATAGGGATGATGGCCCCTACTTAGTGTTGTTATAAAGATGAAATGAGTGATCCTAGGACAGCCCTCAGCGCGGAGGAGATGCTCAGTAAACAGCAGCTGGAATCGTTCTCAGTAGAAATCCGGGGAGGAAGGCCCAGGGCTGCGGGCAGCCACCCCGTCCCCATCCCCTGGTTCAGAACCCAGCACAGGGCAAGCGTTCAAGAGATGCGCTGGACCAAGCTCCACAAGTGCTTCGCGGTGTTTCTGCTCAAATCTCTAGATTAAAAAAAACCGTTTTACTAAAATTCTGCTCAAAATGAGTGGGCTCCTGTTTGGGCCTAAATATACTTCGAGAAACAATCTTTGAGTGATTCCTTTAGAGTAAAGGATTTGGTCTAAGTTTTACAGCACCTGGAAATGGATGGTCAGAGTCAAGTTCCCTCCTCTGTCCAGACGCTGCTTCTCTAGGTACCTACAGCTCATCTGGAAATATTCTATTACCATCTATTACATCAACTAATCAATAAACCTCAATTCAATTCTGGTAAAACCTGTAATGTTATAAAAAAAAATCCAGAAGACATTGGAAAAGTCAGCAGGAAAAAAAAAAAATCTTGATTTCCTTTTAAAACCATGGTTCTTACCTCTGTAAAATGGGTGAACTCAAGTGTTATAAGTTTTCACCGTAAGTTTAATTAAGATGTGTAAACATAGAGATTTTACACGTAGGACATTAAGAGCTCGATTTAATGAGGCCCCTTCCTCCAAAGCCTGGACGGTGTCCACTGAAAATCATTCCAGCGAGAGCCGGTCAAGACCTCCAAGGTCATCAATGACAAATTCCGTGCTCTCCTGTGAGCCCCACGGCCTTGTCGAGGAAGAGGCCCGGAGGCTGGTCCGGGTTGGCTGGACGCTGTGGGGCAAATTCAGGTTGGTCCAGTTTCCCTCAGTCCCCTCCTCCCTCCAACCTGCTTCCTCCCGGCAGGTCTCCTCCAAAGAGAGGTCGGCAGAACTGGAGCAGATCACTTGGTTTAAGCCCCCTTTTTGGCACACAATCCAAGCACATAAAAAAGAAAACGTACTTTAAAAAAAACGGCTCTTAATAGGCACCCTTGGAACTCACCACTCCAGTAGGGAAAAGTGTCAGAATACCCAGTTTCATTCTACTGTCAAAGACAGCAACTTCAGAAACACCCCATTAGAGCATCTCTCTTACTATCTAAAATGCACATTTTTATACCCATGTTCCGGAAGTGCCCCACCTAGTCTATAAACTACATAACTATAAAATGGGATGACCTGAGGGCAATACGCATTCTGGAGCCCCGCCCTCAGACGCACTACCTGGGGAACAGTTCCGTGTACTCGCTGGAGACGAAAATGAGTCTCAAAAGCAACGATGGGCAGAACACAGAAAGGGTCTTCCCGCAACTGAAGCGCTGTGGTCAGTAATCAAAGCAGCCCCAGGCGCTTCTTAAAGAATCTACTTAAAGGCAAGGTTTTTAAAAGTAGATCTTATTTTAAGGCAAATGCAGGGGGTGGGGGGAATGCATGTCCCCCAAGCAAGTTTTCAGACATTTTTCTTTTAGGAGAGAGAGAGAGAGAGAGGAAAACACAACCTCCTTTTCAGAGAAAACACTTTCTATGGTCTGTGCTTTAAAGGCTGTAAGCAATATTAAAAATGAATGACAATAGCCAGTATTTCTTTCCTAGGCTTAAATACAAAAAGGAATCCTCTACCTGTACCACTTTCTTCCACCAACAAACAGAACCTCAAGGTGGCGGGTACAACACAGAACCTGCAAATACCGTTCCAAAACCACATGGTGAGACACTGGAGGTCTAGAGCCCTGGGTTCTCAAAGTTGACCTTAAAAGACATTAAAGAAGGAGCAATGGGGGGAGGGGGAGATCTAACCTAGTTACTAACTCGAACACCCTCACACAATTCAGATTCAAGGGCAGGTGGGCACTCGCCAGACAGAAAGCTCAGGGAGACTAAAGGAAAGGCGGGCTTTGGAATTCCACCCGGAGAAATTCAAACCTGGCGGTGTGCAGAGGGGCCTTCCAGGATCCTGGTCGCAGCCCTAGGTCGCCAGGTCCCCAGGGTCAGCAGCGTGGCTGCAGAGGCTGGGAGGGCCGGCGGGTGCGGGGAGTTGGAAAAAAGAGCCTGACGGTTGGGGCCCCGAGGCCGGGTGACTTTCCGGGGCTTTGAGTCCAGTAAAATCCCTCCAGGAGGCTCACCGGCTCCGGGAACCAGCTGTTCAGACGAACAACCCGAAGGCCCAGGGAGCGGCGCCCCGAGCCTCCTGCGCCTCCCGCGGGCTTGGGCGTCAGCTCCTCCCCGGCGGCCCGTCGCGGAGGAGACTGGCGGGCACGCCCACGTCCCGCCGCGCCACCCACCCCGCGCGGGGCTCCGCTCTCGAGCCCCGGGCTGGGCTGTCACCGCGGCCGCGCGGGCCGGGGAGAGGGCCCGGAGGACGGCTGGGCTCGCCTCCGCCCGGGGCTCCGGTGGGCGGCTGCCGGCCCGGCACCGGCTCCCCCGGCTCCGCTCGCCGGGTCCCGGGGCGCCCGGCCGCCCCTCCAGCCCCGCCCCCGCCCGCTGCAAGGGCCGCCCCGGGCCCGGAGCCCGCCGGACGCCTCCGCCCCGGACGAGCACAAAGACGCGCGCCCAGCGCAGGGACCCCCGGCCTCCCCGCCCGTCGTCCGCGCTGGCAGGTGTCGCTCGGCTGCGGCGCCGAGTCCCGCGGCCCGGCAGGCGCGGGCGGTGGGGAGGGGGTCCCCGCGCCGCCCGCTCCCCCCCACCCCGGCCCCGTCCCGGTCCCCGCGTTTCACCTGCGCCCCCAGGCCCACGCCCCGCCGCCCGGCCCGGCCGCCGCCGGCGCTTCCTGCTCGCGACTTCCTGGGGCGGCGCGCGGAGGCCCGGGCGGCCCTTTCACTTTCCTGAGGCCGCGGGGCGCCCGGCCGGGCGGCGGCGGCAGCTCGGCCCCTCCCCCTCCGACTCATCCCCCTCCCCGGTCCTCCCGCGGCCCCGGAGCGCGCCCGGGGGCCCAGCCAGCCCCGGGGAGGCCGGGCGGGGACGCCCCCACGAGGAGACCCCGGGCCACCGCCGCCCAGGAGTCCTCCCCGCGGTCCCCGCTCCTTGCACCTGCCTGCGGGCGCCCGGGCTTGAGTTCGAAACTGACCAAAGAGGAGCTCCCCAAGGACCCTTTGTCCTCAAGGTAAGTCCTCCCCGACAGCAGCGGAGCCGGACTTCCCGAGAAAGGACCGGCACTAAAGGGGGCCAGCCTTGGTCTCCTGGACATTATTCTTATTACCTCCTCTCAGGGGTCAGACTCATGAGACTAGCCTCGTATTAAGTGAAAATGGGGCCCACGATCGGCTGTGGTGAACCATCTTTGATCACACCTGTGTGTGTGTGTGTGTGTGTGACACGCCCCTCACGTGGCTGTGCTGGAGAACCTCACTGGGTCTCAGTCACCTGAACCAGACGGACCCTCCCCGGCACCATAACAGGCTTCCCACCTCACCCAGGAACAGTGTTCTGCGAATCCCACGCTCACTTCTTGCCCAAAATTGACCTCGGGCACCGCCCCCCACAAGCCTGATTATTTTCCTGGGGTACCTGCAAAGCACCCACGGTAGACACATGGCATCTAAATCCAACCCAGGTGCCCAGCTCCCAGGAAAGCACCTCCCTGGAAGGGCCCAGTGAGGCAGAAAGCATGTTTTGCAGAAGAAATTCCAGGAAGAAGTCTCCCCCTGGTTAAAACAATGCTTAAAGTTAAAACCAATCTAAGCAGGAATAAAGACACAGACGTAGAGAATGGACTTGAGGACACGGGGAGGGGCAAGGGTAAGCTGGGACGAAGTGAGAGAGTGGCATGGACATATATACACTACCAAACGTAAAATAGATAGCTAGTGGGAAGCAGCTGCATAGCACAGGGAGATCACCTCGGTGCTTTGTGACCACCTAGAGGAGTGGGATAGGGAGGGTGGGAGGGAGACGCAAGAGGGAGGAGATATGGGGATATATGTATATGTATAGCTGATTCACTTTGTTATACAGCAGAAACTAACACACCATTGTAAAGCAGTTATACTCCAATAAAGATGTTAATAAATAAATAAATAAATAAATAAAACCAATCCAAGGCCCGGCAGTAACTGCCCAAAGAGGTCAGAAGGAGAGCGCACACAGCCTCCTGGCAAGTACCCACCTCCCCTGCCAGGCCTTCCAGTGTCCCCCGGGGCCCTGCTGTGTTTGGGGACACCCTGCTGTCCTTTCCCGTTGGCTGAGTTGGGTGTCCTATGCATCGCTTCTGTAGGCCTCTGAGAAGCGTTCTCAGTGCAGGAAGGAGACCGGCCAGCCTCCCTGTAGCCCTGAGGTTCAGTCGCAGGATGGCTGCTGGCCCCTCACCCTGCTCTGCACCCACCCCAGGCTCTGCTCCAGGCTCCTGCTCTCTCCCTGAGCTTCTGCATGAGCCTCCCTGCCTGCAAGCTCTCCCTCCCCAAATCCACTCCTCCAGCCCTTCGAATTGCCCTCCTAAAGCAGATGGGACCCTGGCGTTCCTGATGAGAGCCCTTCAAGATCCCCCTCCGGATCAGGAAAGAGCCTCAGTCCTTACTGGCTGGAAAACAAGATCCTAACCCACTCTTGACTTCACAACCAAAGCTCAGGACCGCTCTTTTAGTTTCCAGGACTTTCTCACACGCTGAGTGGCTATTTCTGCCTTAGCCCTCCAGACCCCGGCTCTTCCTAGTGAGCTCAAACTTCGAGACCCAGGTCAAGTGTTTGTCTGTTCTCTCAGGCCATCTTCACTGCTTTCCCAGGGCACTGTGGATACCTCTTGCTCCTGACTTAGCACAACAAACTGGTACTGGTTATTTCTAAATCCATCTTCTGGCCCCTAGCCTGGGACTGGAGGGGTTCTCAGGGCCCTGCCCGACTCAGAAGGTCTCATCCACGTTTGCCAACTGCATGAACGGGTGCGGAAGGACTCAGCACAGGGATGCTCCACGTTTCCACACCATTTCTCACCTAGAAAATGATGGTGTTTGTTTGGCGCACTGGGGAAAACCAGATGGACCTGAGGTGGTCTGTATAATATTTGCCGAAAATATTCATCTATTAATTTTACAAAGATTAAAATATTAATCTTTTAGAAAATATTAATCTTTTGTATGATTGTAAGAAACACCTAAAAATAGATTAGGGATGTTAGTAAATTTGTATGAAATCTCCAAATAAAACAGTTCCCATTTTGAAACGAAAACGTGTGATTGCTTTGATGATCATATCAGGTGTTAATGCTTGAAATGGCTGCACACGAGCTCAGGCCAGGGGCACAGCTGGGGTGTCACCCTGGAGACACTTTCTTGGTGCAGGTAGATGATAACTTTAAAGTCTTTTTTACAATCACACAAATTTCAGAAAAGTTGAAATTATTTTTAAGACTCTGACACTCTTCCTTTTCTTTCTACATGTAATATTGACATTTCTTGTGCGAATCAATAAATGAATTTCCAACCCAGCTGAACTTTTCGTATCCAGCATTTCGAACTCATGACACAGCGTGGGGACCGGTGGCGGCGTGCCCTCCGGCTGCCGCTACCACAGCCCATGGCCAGGCTTCCAGAGAGATGAGTCCAGGGTGCCCAGACCTGGGGCTGCCCGCTCAACACACCTGCCTGGCCGGGCCTCTGCTTTAACTCGAGACTTCCACGCTTGCTTTGAATTTATTTTGATTTTTATTTCAGAACAAGAGGAACAGACCAAATGAGAGGCACATTCACTCTTATCCAACAGATGTGTCTTGGGTGCCTACTGGGGGGGGGGCCAGAGCGTGCCAGGCACTGAGGGCTCAGTCGACAGGGGCCTTGCCTTTGCAGAATCCACAGAGCAAGAGGCCTGCGGCAAGAGCCGGCGGTCGCTGATGCGAGCGTGAGGAAGGGACTTGGGTTCACTTCCTGGGGCGGCCATAACAAAAGACCTCAGACTGGGGGGCTTAAGACAATGGACGTTTACGGTCTCACAGGTCTGGAGGCCACAGGTCTAGATCAAGATGCTGGCGGGGCCGTGCTCCTTCTGAAACCTCCAGGGGAGAATGGGTTTCGTGTCCTTCTCTCAGCTTGCGGCGTCGCTGGCAATTCTGGGTGTTTCTTAGCTTGTAGGTGCATCGCTCTAATCGGCCTCTGTTGTCACCTGGCCTGTCTGTGTTCACATCATCTCCTCTCCGTGTGTCTGTGTCTCTGTGTCCCCCCTTCTTGTAAGGACACCAGTCATGTTGGATTTAGGCTGTACCCTATTCCGGGAGGACTTCAACGGAACTGACTGTATCCGCAATGATCCTATTTCCAAGTAAGGTCACGTTCAGAGCTTAAGGGAGGGACATGAGTTTGTGGGGCGGGGCAGGAGGGGGACATTATTTAACCCACTATGAGGCTAAATAAGTCTGAGCAGGTGGTGGAGAAGGCACTCCCAGGCCAGCGGCATCAGGAAGTTGGCACCCGAGGCCTGAAGAGGCCAGGGGAGTGAGCCATTACTGGAACCCAGGGCGCTGAGGCTGTAGCGGGACCCCCTGGACCAGGGTGGCGCTTTGGTAGAGACGCAGCAGCGGGGAAGAAGCAGGGAGTCCACAGCCCCACTTCCCCTCCTGCCCTCCAACTGCCCTGATCTAGGAGGGGGGGGCGGAGGCTGGGGGAGCCCCCCTGACGCAGTGCAGCCCAGGACAGATGTGGTCGTTCCCCGCCAGGAGCTCCCAGCTAGTGGAGAGGCCAGACGACAGGTCACCAGCGATCATCACAAGGCTGTGTCACACAGTGCAGTAGGGGACACAGGGGGTGCAAAAGAGGGTCACCTGACCCAGGCTTGATGGTCACAGGAGGTGACATCTCAGCAGCATACAAGGAGTTGGCCAAGCGCTCGGGGAAGAGAAGGGACATGGTCTGTGCAGAGGGAGCACAGCTGGACAAAAGCCCTCAGGCTGGTATGGGGAGCGGGGATGGAGCAGGGAAAGGGAGCGGGGAGGGCTGAGGGCCCTGGCAGCGATCTGGGCCCAAGATGATGGTTGTCTGGGAGCGCAGACTTAAGGAAGGCCCAAGAGGTGAGAGAAAGCAGAAGAAGGAGCTGGGATGACACCCAGCTGTCTGGCTTGGGCAGCTAGCTGGATGGCGGCATCTTCGTGGAGAGAGGCGACAGATGAAGGACAGACAGACTTGAGGGGCAGGGTGCGGGCAAGGAATTAATTTATACTTGTTGAGCGTTTGGTTCCCGTGGGGTGTCTCAGTGGGGCTGTTGACTGGGGTTGGATGTGTGAGTCTGGAGTCTCTGGAAGAATCCTAGGTGGGTGAGAGAGGCCTGATACAGACAGCAGGGGAGGAGAAAGCTTGCCTGGGCGGCAGGGGAGGGGGGTGGGGTGGGGTGGGGGGTGTGCGGGCGGGCGGAGGCCTGGGTGGTGGTGAGGAAGGAGAGCAGAAAACCATTTCAGGAAGGTTGGCTGCGCTGGGGAGAAGTGAAGGGCCCAAAGCTGGAGAAGGACTCAGGGGGGAGGAAGGACATTTCTTAAATGCAAGGACATTTTCTTTTTCTTTCTTTCTTTTTTTTTTTTTAAATATTTCTTTCTTTATTTAGGCTGTGCTGGGTCTTAGTTGTGGCGTGCATGTGGGATCTAGTTCCCCCTCCAGGGATCGAACCCGGGCCCCCTGCACTGGGAGTGCGGAGTCTTACCCACTGGACCACCAGGGAAGTGCATGGACATTTTCAAGCGTAGACAGAAGTCGGGAGAACATTATAATGAAGCCCCAGGTACCCATCGCCTGGCTTCATCAATGATCAATGCACCACCAATTTTGTTTCCTCTCTGTCTTGACCCACTTCCTGCCCCAGGATATTTTGCAGAAAATCCCAGACGTTATATTTCACCTGTAAAGTTTCAGTGTGTATCTCTAAAAGATACAGTTTTAAACATAATCACTCTACCGTCATCAGGGCTCCCCAAGCAAGAATAATTCCATAATAGCGTCAAATACCCAGCCCGTGTTCTCACTCCCCTGAGTGCCCTATAAATGGTCTCACTCTGTCAGTTTATTTTCAGATGGGGACCCAAACAGTCCACACGTGTACTGTCTGATGTGTCTCCTAGGTCTCTCCATCTGGAGATTCCCCTGCATCTTCGTCCTAAGCAATTTCTTGCTGTTGTCACGGAGGCCAGGCCATTCTTCTTGCAGAGTTTCCTACACTCTGCATTGTGCTGACCCCATCTTTATGATATGGTCGAACATATTCTTTATGTACTTCCTGTGTACCACCTGAAATTGGCAAGGAGCTCCCGAGGCTTGATCAGATTCGGGTCGATTCAAGCCAGTGAGGCATCTGGCATCTGGTCATCTTCTGCCGTATTTAGACGTTCCTTGCCTAAGTTCATTAATTCATTAGAAGTAGAATTCATAGTTGTGAAATGGTGACATCATAATTCCATTGTTTCTTTTTTATTTGCTAGCCTACTTCTATAAAGAGAAACTTCCCCTCATCAGTTATTTAGTTAACCCTGAAGCACAGTTCATATAGAAAAGGCAGGATACATGTGGAATTCCTTTATTTGCCACTTGTCAAAATAATGAGCTGGCTTTCTACTATTCTTCAAAAGTTAGCCATGAGTTTTCCTTTGTTCTGCTTTTTTATTCTCCGCACTAGTGGGCTGAGCCACAGTTGCTGTATTTGCATCCATTCCAGTTACTCTCCTTGTTGAATCGCACTGGTCAGGGAGTCCTTCTGACATGACCCGGGTACCTTTGATACTGTCCTTGCTTTCTAGGGTGACAAGATGTCCTCACAAGCTCATTCCATGCACCTCCTGCCCCAGACCTGGAAATCAGCCCCTTCTCCTGGGAAGCCCAGGTCCCAGAGCAGCCAGAAGGGAGGGTGGGCGTGGACACATCCAGGAAAGGGGACTGCGTGCTTGAATGACACATGTCCCTCCAGAGGCGGAAAGACAAGGAATCCAGAATATGTGAGGAGGAATGAGCCTCGGGTTGGAGAAGATACGATGGAAAAAGGGCAGAGAGCCGTCACTTTGTGGGTGGGCAGGCACGAGGGGAGGGTTCTTCCCTCTGTCTCCTTTGTCGCAGAAGGGAGTCAGTTGTGAAAGTGAAGAGGGAAGTGTTTTGGGGAAATCGAGAAGGTTCCAGGGAACCATTGGGAACCCTGGGGAGGGGACAGCAGGTGTGGCCCAGAGAAGAGACGGAAGGTCATGAGACAGTGAACCTCTCTGAGCGCCGATCTGAGAGGTGGTGCGAGCGTGTCCGTGAGCCCCAGCGGCGCTGAGAGAGGACAGACAGGTGGACAGCTCCACTTGGAAGGGTTGGCTTTTGCCGCCCCCAACTCGAAGGGAAGACTCACTCCTTTTCCTTGGTCTTAAGAAAGAGGTAACTCTGACACCTGCTGGACGGTTGGGTCATCCATGGTAGAGAGGCACTAGGAATGCAAACCTACTATGTACAAAACAAGCTCTGTGCTACTAGTGGGTATTGCAAGGAGAAATAGAACTGGAAAAAAGGACCTTCTGCCCAGAAGCTCTGTCTCTGCAGGGAAAGCACGAGGCGTGTGCATGCAGGAAGGAGCAGACATTGCCTGGGGAGGGCGGAAGCGGGCCGAGGGCTCCCTGTAGGGAGCTTTGAGGATACGGGGCTTCAGAGCTCATGAAAATGCCTCCAGCTTCGAAAGCAGAAAAGCATGAAATATTATTAGAGAGATAAGGAAACAGAACCTGTTTCCTGACCGTGAAGGAGTTTCATTTTATCTCCACTGATCAAAAAGCAAGAATTTTAGCAGTATGGGGCGCTCAACCGGTGAGCCGGGGAGATTTTTGGTTCCATTGCTAATGTTGTTGGTAAAGAACAGAATGAAGAGCCTCCCACTAGAAGCACGTCTTGTATTCCAGGCAGACAAGAGCCCACACGCCAAGGAGCCGTAGCCTGACCAAGAATGGAGGAGCAGGTCTGCCGGGTCCCCAGGGGCCCAGAGAGGAGACGGCCAGGCCTCCAGCCGCCTGGGGCTGCAGATCTCTTGATTCGACCCTAGTTGACTCACGTACTCTGTGAGTCACCCCTTGGGTCCCCACCCAAGGCTCTCCTCCTGGATGGGAAAAGCCCAGGCAGCAGCCTTAACAGCACTTAGAATTATCCTCGGGGATGTCAGAGAGCTAGATCTCGTCTGCAAAGCAAGAGGTCTAAGCTGGACAGTAAAGTCGCAGTGTACTCGTCGTCTTTAGAAACGTGGAGAAAAGGCTAAGAGTGGAAAGCAGTTGCCTCTGGGCTGTGAGAAGAGGCACAAAAAGGACAAAGCCGTGTATTTTCAAACAAACAGAATAAAAATAAACATTAATGTTAAAAAAAGAAAGATAGAACCATGTGCTTAGCCTAGGCAATGGCTTGTTAGCGCTAGGATTTTAGACCCTGTGATACCCTAGTTAGGACGCGTTTGGGGGAGAGGAGCTTTGTAAGTCCTATGATAACACCTAACACTTGAGGCAACTGCCATTTGCGAGGGTGGTCCTTGGCAAACTGCTCGTGTAGGGCAGGTGGGCAAATGCCCCTGCTTCCAGGGCCCTGGCAGTTTTTCCTAGTTGAGAGCTTTCTTGCTTTTCTTCTGTATTGGGGTGAGGGGAGTGGTCGCTGGAAGATGCCTGAGTGCCTTGGGCGTAGCTGGACCCTGACTCCAGCGGGGCTGCTAGAGAGGCTTGCGATGAACGCAGGGACTTTCGCTTCCATCAGCCAAGTGTTCCTGGCAGTGGAGCTCCCCTCTGGAGCTCACGTGTTGCCCGAGCCCATCCGCTGTAAATTCCTCCTAGTTTTACGCCTATAAGGTCCTAGGAGGTCAGGGACAGGGAAATAGGAAGCTGGTCCATCAACTAGGGAGTCACCCCTCAGCTGAGCTAGTGCAGATAAATAGGATAAGCAAGTTGGAATATTTTTATAAGGTCTTCAGCAAGGCTCAATACCTTTCAGCCTAGGTGTGGTTTGGTAAAATATGTGTTATAAACCAAGGGGCTGTACTTTAAAGCTCCCTCTGGGCCTGTATTTGGTGCTTTACGCAGAGAGGGTACTTTTACGTGAAACAATATGTTAACAGCCTGGTGGGAGAATGCAATTACAGTGGGCCCTCTGTATCCTTGGGTACTGCATCTGTGGATTCAACCAACCGTGGATGGAAAACATTCGAAAAAAAAAAAAATTCCAGAAAGCTCCAAAAAGCAAAACTTGAAGTTGCCGCACACCAACGACTATTGACACAGCACTGACATTGTATTAGGTATTAGAAGTCATCTAGAGATGATTCAAAGTATACGGGAGGATGTGTGTAGGTTATATGCAAATAGGCCATTTTATATAAGGAACTTGAGCATCCTTGGAGTTTGGTATCTGCGGGGTGGGCATGGAGGGGAGGGTACTGGAACCCCAACAGAAACCAAGGGACAATTGTACTCCTGTTCTCTCTACCAAACCTTAGTGGAGCCTGGGAAAGTCCGACCTTGCACGGTGAGGGTCCTTGCCCAGTCAGCTGAGCCTACCAGGGGGTAGACAGGGGGTGACCGTCCACAGAGGCAACTCCCCCTCACAGCCTCCACTAATGACCTCGGCTCTTGCTGTGTTCACAGGAAGGCTTGGCCCTGGGCTCCTCCAGTTGCTACATTTTCTAGTTCACCCATTGTTTAACTCCTACGGTTGAAACCATTAGTTTTTAATCTTTATAATCAAAATCCTTTCTAAAAATAGACTCATGTAACTCAATCATAAATGCAATTTATTGGCTATGGTATTTTTTCTTTACTGTCACTCGGGATCATCTTTCTGAACACCAGCCATGATCCCGCAGTGTACGGTGGCCTGGCAGGAGTCTGGAATCTGGGGCTCTGGAATCTGAAGATGCAGGTGCAAATCTTGACTCCACACGTAGTGCTGGGGGACCCTGGGGACACCACTGCACCCCCCTGAGCACCAGAACTTCCCGGGGCTGACTTGAGGGTGAAGGAGGTCATGTGTCAGGATGTGGGCTCCACGAAGGCAGAGATTTTTTACCTTTTTTGCCCAACAGTGAATCCTTATCACCTAGAACACCTGGCACAGCGAAGAAGACACTCAATAAACCCTGGTTGTTGAATGACGAGTCACAGGTGTGAGTCAGAGCACAGAAGCTGTGGAAGCACAGCAAATTAGGGTGAATAATTATCATTCGAGGACATAGGTTGGGGGTTGAGGGTGAGCGAGAAGTACAGAGTCCCTTTCCTCAGCTTAATTTGTTGATTTGCCATTTTGTCCTAAAGAAATGGAGTTTGTTTCACCGCTTCCTCATCTTCAATATGAATCCGGTTAAGGTTTGGTTATGCGGCATAAAGTTAATAGAGGTTTTAAAGCCAAATATGCCTTCAAAGTTCCTGTGGATCACTTCACAGCCATCCTTCTGCCGGCAAAGCAGGAGCCTCGGTGGGAGGACATAGTGCTGCTTCTGTACCCGGGAGAGTCAAAGTGGAGCCCAGCCCCCAGCGGCCATGTGCCCCCCGCACGTGGACGGCAGAATCCCCGGCCTGTCCGCAGCCGCGGCTGTGCCCACGCTGGCGCTACGAGGTGTGTCACGTCAGGAATGCTCTTCCTTTAATGTCGTGGCACTGAGTCCTCCAACCCGTAAGACGCTGTCCCTGTTACAAAGATGACCAGGACGGTCCCAGGAGCTCACTATCAAGTTGGTACAAAACCACGGAGAACCTCAAGCCACAGAACCTGAAAATCCCCCCAAATCCTTAACAGGTCACAACTTTTCTGGTTTTAACTTAAACAGCAATTTAAAAACTTGGGGAAAAAAAATCATGCTTTTATAATTTTTATGAACCGAACAATATTTTGAACATAAAGGAACAAATCAAAGGAATGCAGTGGTGAAATGATCCTTACCTAACTGATTTTGCTTGACAAACGCATATTTTTACATTTCCATTCTTTTCAATGGGGAAACTTTCAGGGTCCCTGCACAGAGACCCTGTACCCAGTGTGATAGATGAGCAGCTCTAGGTGATAAGTTCCAGCACCGCCTGGCGGTGGTGGCCGGGGGCCTATTGTGGTCCAAAGTGGATCCCAGCCAGGTTCTTTTTGGTGCTGGATCTCGGTGCTTAGATGGCATGGATGCCAGTCTAGGAAACCCGAAACTACCAGCCTGGTTTATGACCTTCCTGACTCTCCTCTCTGTAGAGGGGGAAGGACATGACTTCTTCATCTCTCCTGACGACTGTATTTGGTCCACAATTGCCTAGAGGCTTGTCCTAGCAGCTAGAGCATTAAAAACTGGGCCTGGGGAGGACAGGAAGACATACAGACAAGCAGGTACGCCAGAGCCATAGAGGAGAGGCCAGCACCCAGAGCTGAGAAAGGGCTTTTGGGGGTCATCCCAGAGCAGGGGGGAATGAGGTACCCAGAAAAGACACCTGAAACAGTATTTTCTTAGTAACACAATAGAGTACAATTTCCTTAAGTAACGCCCCCTACATCCTTCAAACTTGTATTAAACATTCCCAATTCATTCTTTTATCAAATCTTGATTGAGTCAAGATAATTTTGGTATATCCTTAAGGTGACATACTTTTCAGTCTTTTAAACACTTTTGAAGAAGTTTGGACATGTCACCCCATAATGGTAAGTGATAATGGCAAGTGATAAATAAAACGACTTCAATTAAGTACAAACATTATATATACCCATTCAAAAAGCCTGAGAGGGCGCGCACCAGATGCCAGCAGTGGCATCTCTCTCTGGGAGGCGGGGTTAGTGGTCGTCTTTACTTTCTTCTTTATACTTTACTCTATTTCCCCAACTTGCCAAGAGCGTTTAGTGATTTTTAATAATCTGAGCCTAGGCTCTGTGCTAGACTGCAGGGGTCAAGGCCCTGGGGCCCTTAGGGAGGCTGACCCTGAAACACAAGTCACAACTATGCAAGGACGGCAACAGGCACAGCCAGAGGGGTGGTCAGAAGGGGCCTGAAGCAGTCGGGAAAGGCGTCCCCAGGAGGTGACATCTGGGTAAGATATTAAAGTTGAAGAACTATTCCCCAGGTAGAGAAACAAGACCCAGGTAGGTCTTGCATTTCAGAAAGAGAGAACGACATACACGGATCTCTGAGGGTGTCCTGGAGAAATGCGATCTAAATAGTTAACAACAGCTAATGTAGATGGAGAATGAGCCTTAGGGGAAAGTGCTTATCTTCACAAATAATCAAGGAAGTACAAAGTAAAGGCACCAGGAGATGCCGTTTTGCCCATCAAATTAGCAAAGAAGAGAAATGACTTACAGCAAACCAGGAAGCAGCAGGAATCAGTCACTCTGCTGGCGAGAGCGGGCCCAGGCCGGCCATTCTAAAAGGCA
The DNA here is from genome assembly GCF_949987535.1 of Balaenoptera acutorostrata. Taxonomy (NCBI): domain Eukaryota; kingdom Metazoa; phylum Chordata; class Mammalia; order Artiodactyla; family Balaenopteridae; genus Balaenoptera; species Balaenoptera acutorostrata. Next base: position 148,655,276 of record NC_080067.1, on the reverse strand, counting down.
ATGTGGTAGTAGGTATTCAGTCTTAAGGTTCCTTCCCACCGGCCCAGTAGCTCTTCATTCTCTATAACCAAATTCTACAGTCGGATTGAGATGTGCACAGAGATCTCTGCAACTCAGATGTCCATGGTGATTCTCTTTATGTTTTCATTCATTTCTTTATTTGGGGAAGTAGGTTCCCAGGTATTTGTGTGTGACTTTGCTATATCACCGACACATATGAATGTGTATTCTTCTGTATGCATCAAATATTGTACAATCAGTGAATTAAAGATGTGAGTTAAACTGACACATTACATTTCTCCAGCATCTGGCGTTTCCAGAGCATTCTCATTCTCACCGTCTTATTTGATCCTTACGACCTCCTGCAGGTTGGGTAGGGTGAGCCTGATTCTGGGAAGAGTGGATGTGTCACTCAGCCTGCAGCCTCCTCTCCTGCTCCTTGCTCAGAGAGACTGATCTATCCTTAGGCCTAGAAGGTGCAGCCCCTTGTACCATGGGATCTCCCACCACCACTACCACTGGCCAGAGCAAGGTGACAGGTAATATCAAACATAGAAGCAAACTTCCTACCCACTAGTCGGAAAGGACATCCATTCTAGGTTGAGGCACTAACATGTAGCCATCAGATATCATAGTTTTGGTAATTTTTTAAATAGCATGGATTAATGTCAAATTTGCCCCAAATGGGTCTGTACTTTTTCTTCCCTCAGTTCCTCATAACCCCCAGTATATGACCAGGGACCCAGCACACACTAAGCCATAGTTATTTAACTGACATACTGAGAGAGCCCCTGGAAAATGGAATCTGATTTAAGGAGAATAAAAAAAAACAAGATATGAGCTAGAAGAAAAAAAGAATGAGAAATTGATATACTTTACCTTTTTTTTTCTTTCCCAAGTGTTGCATAAAGTACAACTCTGTTACAAAATGCTACCTAACACCACTATCACAAGCTTCTTTGATTGAGGGCTTACTGTGTGCCGGGTACTGCTATGGGGGGGAGGGGAGCACAGGTGAGCACAGTCTGTGCCCTCAAGTTGTTGCCCAACATGAACGTGAGCCGGCCCAACTTCCTGATGTCTCTTGGCTCCACCTGTCTGACTGCATGAACCCATCCGCCCACTGCTGATGATGAATTACTGAATAATCCCACTACCTGGATGGAAAAGAATTTACTTCCTTTCTGGACTACAGCATTCTCAATATCCTTCCATGAAACCGCATACCTCACGTAGGTGTGTAGGGGTGTGTGTGTGTGTGTGTGTGTGTGTGTGTGTGTGTATCTGTTTATTTCCTCCTTGTCAGTTGTCACCTTTATAAGAGACATAACCTCAAACAGTTAAAAGAGTTCCTTTTACGTAAGGATCTACTCGTCTATATCTTCCTAGAAACTTCGGTCTCTTCCCACCCTCATGTGTATCAGTGCTAATGGATATAAGCATTAAACATAATCTGTTTTTCACAGACTAACTTCTGATTGTCACGATTACCTGGTTGAACCATCTTTGGCAGTTTGATCCTCTCTGGGAAGACACAATTGAAAATGACCAAGACAACCTGAAGTCAGAACTTCTCCAAAGACCCATGGATAGACAGAATGTGCTTGGTTACTATACGAGTAACCACAGTGTAATTATTAACAATAATAGCTAACATTTACTAAGTGCTGAGTAACAATAATACAATTATTAATAATAATAGCTAATATTTACTAGGTGTTTTACTGTGTGCTAGGCCCGTGCTAAGCTCATTACAGACATCTTATTTAGACCTCACAACAGCCCTAAAAGGGCAGTGAACTATTACCTCCGTTTTACAGATGGGTATAAATTGGCTTCAGAAAGAAGCAAACAGAGCTAGGATTTCAAACCTGGGTCTGACTCCTACCCACTAAATGCCATAAAAACTCCATTTTAAAAAAGAAGTTACAAGGCCTGTGTTTTTATATCTACCTATAGATATACCTAAAAGTGTATGTTTATAGATGTGCATATATATATATATATAATAGTTCAATTCTCAAGAACACAAGTATTTTAATAAACAACCACACATTTCCACACTGAAGATGGGCCTGAATTCATTTGGTTAAAAGTCCCTGCTTTTTACCTGAGCAGTTTGTAAACAAACACAGAAACAACCCTGTTTGCATTTTGCCGACTCCCCTCTGCCTTGTCCTCCACGGTCCAGAAGGGACAGGCTCAGGGCCTCAGCCAGTCGCCATGGCAACTGCCAGGCAGCCCCGACCCAGCTCGGAGGTGGGTCAGAAAGGTGTGGAACACGGGAAGCGGACCCCCAGGAGGCCTCCAAGTCACCTTCCTCCCCCGGGGCGGTCCCACCGTAGAAGCCGAAGCCACGATCCCCAGCCCCTCTGGGCAGAACCATGGATCGGGTTTCCTTCACTCCTTCTTTTGGCGGGGGTGGGAGAAGCAGAGAGAGGAGGGTCTCATTTATATTTAAGAAAAGCAAGAAGATAATTTCTGCCTGGGGGAATGGAGCTGGGAGGAACCATGGTCCTTCACCTTCTCCGCTCACCTGAAGCCCTGCCGCCTCGCCCCTCCCTTCTCCACGGAGGGCTCATCTGCGCACGCTCCCTGCGGTGGAGGGAGGGGGGAGGGGGAGAGGGAGGGGAGGGGGAGGGGGAAGGGAGAGGATGGGAACCCCCTCCCGCGGGGTGATGGGAAGGGCCGGCTGGGGGATTAGGGGAAGTGCCTCCCTGTCAAGGTTGAGAAGTAGGATTTCCTCCTTTCTCCAGTGAAGAAACTCCTCCTAGTGAGGCCTCACCTTTTTGTCTCTGGGGGAGGACAAGGATGAGCTATGCCGCAGTTTCGCAGGCCTTCGGATTTTGAAATCGCTGCTTCTGTGGTCACCAAGTACTTGCGTGTCACGTGGGGCTTAAGGGTCAGGGAGTCTGGGGCTGCCCCGCCTCAGGTTGGCCTAATGAGGTGTTTCTGGACTACGCAGGTCTCATAGGGAGAGGGTAGGTGGGGCTTTCTACTTGCCCTGAGCGGGGAGCAGCCTCTTTCTGGAAGGAGTTTCTGGGCTCTTTGCTGCAGGAGGCTGGGAGGCCGGTCCTGATGTTTACCTGATCTTGCCTTATTTGGACGATTGCTAAACCTGCAGGGTAGTGAAATTACTATAGATTGACTGAAAGATTTGGGTGGGTGGGGAGGATTCTAATTTGCATAAGCCATAAAGCAAGTTGTAAATTTTAGGATCTAATAATTCAATGGCTAGGCACCCAGCTGCTTATGATGTGATCCAGGGCAGGGTGTGCTTAAACCACTTTCTGAGTCTTTTAATCGAAGGCTCTTTGAGCCCGTGGTTCTCTGCTTGGTAGATGGTTAAAGTCACTCCCAGAAAAGCATAGCTATTCCTTTAAATCAGAGATCTGGGGGGCAGTAGAGTGTAGTGATTTACAGCAATAGCTTGCGTCAGATGGCATGGTTTGAATCCCACTGGCTGTGTGATTTTGAGCAATGTCTTTACCTCTCTGTGGCTCCGTTTGCTTAGCTGTACACGGAGAAATGACAGTGAGGATTTGTTAAGATAATTCATATACAAAACTCTTCAAACACTGCCAGCACAGAGTCAGCACTTAGCAAACATTACTCACTGGCATCTTTAGAGAAAATTTGAAAGTTGAATTTCTGACATTTATTTTTATATGCAAAAAAGCTAACATCTGGTTGCATATTCTTGATGGTATTACCACTCCAGGTCTCTAATATTTAACATATTTTCAGGTATTATTATAAAAAGACACACCCCACTGTAGTAAATGTGGCAACTGACAAGTATAAAGAAGAAAATCGTAGTCATCTGTCCTTCTAAAGTCCCCACTTTTTCCCACAAGGAAAACTGTTAATTTGGGGTGTTTATAATCTTTTTATCTTTGCAACTAACAAACAATATAATTGTAGGGTCTTGTGTGTTAATTTGCTTGTACATTGTTTCTTTTTTCAGTAAGTGATGGATTTGGGCCTGAGATGTGGTTAAGATTGTAACCTTCCATTATGCTATTGTTTCAGAGGGAAAGGTTGGCATGCTATGTGTTCTGGAAGATCTGTCGATTATTCAGCTATTCACCTCATGGATTTGGCCTTTGGGTTTACTCAGGCACTGTTACCCTCCCCCATCTCCCCATCCCCCAGCAACATCACACAACACACCTGGGAGGGGGCTGGGTGGGTGTGAGGAGAACTTTCTACTAATGATATGTGATTTCTTTGTTAGATCTTCATTGATGTCATTATATAGCTATCATAATAAATAACCATACATTAATAAAATACCATTTTTGATCCCCAGGGCAGCTCTTTGAGTTTGGAAGGGTTTATTCCCCTCAGTTTACAGAATAGGAAACTGAGGCTCAGGGCAGGTGAGTTGCCTGAGGTCACCGAAACTAATAGGCCATGGGAACCCAGAATTTGAAGTTGGGCATTCTGGCTCTAGGTGAGTAATATTTCCACTAAATGATGACTTTAAGACCTGTTTTCCCTCCATTTAGATCGATTTTAAAAAATACTTAAATATTAGATTTAAATAAATAAAAAGTTGGGGTTATTATTATTGTTGAAGGTATTAAATCTCAAAAGCAACTAAGAGCACCATGCAATATTTAGATTTAAGATGAAACACAGTTATTTGTATAATTTGCAAAAACACATTAAAATTGGATATACAAATGTACGATGGCCAAACCATATATAGAAATAGAACTCTGACCCACAAGTTGCAGCAACAAGCCCAGGAAACCAACCCACTATCTACAGTAACCATCTCAAGAAGCCAGCCTACTGTGGGCCAGACTGGCAGGAAGTCAGTTGCTAGCTCTACTAACTGATCCAGGAACAAACAATAACCCCTTTAACAATCGGCTCCAAATGGCCAGGACTTGATTATAACTGGGAGGCACCCTAATTTTTGCCCCCCCTTCCCCCTTAGGACCAACCAGAGAAAGCTGAAGTTTTTTTTTTTTTTTTTAAAGGGAACGCTATTTATTTATTTATTTATTTTTTGGGCTGTGTTGGGTCTTCGTTTCTGCGCGAGGGCTTTCTCTAGTTGCGGCAAGCAGGGGCCACTCTTCATCGCGGTGCGCGGGCCTCTCACTATCGCGGCCTCTCTTGTTGCGGAGCACAAGCTCCGGACGCGCAGGCTCAGTAGTTGTGGCTCACGGGCCTAGTTGCTCCGCGGCATGTGGGATCTTCCCAGACCAGGGCTCGAACCCATGTCCCCTGCATTGGCAGGCAGATTCTCAACCACTGCGCCACCAGGGAAGCCCCAGAAAGCTGAGTTTTTACCGTAACCAAACACATGGGATGTCTCGGTTCTCGTGAGCCCTCTGGCAGCTTTCCCACACCCACAGCCTGCAATCAGGGCACCAACCCCTTTCCTTTTTCCCACTATAAAGCTTTCCCACTTCTGTGCCTGCCTTTGAGTCTCTGCCAAAATGCAAGTGATGGTGGCTGAATCCCTTGCTATAGCGAGCCGTGAATAAATGGTCTTTGCTTGTTCTCATTGAGTGGTCTTTGTTTATTTCCACACACAAAATAGAGATTCTTTTAAGTAAAAGTGATAAAGGAAAAACATAGTTCCATCTCACCAGGGGATCTAAAGGCCCATATGGACTGGATTTCCTTGGCTTGGTTGAGCATCCACTGTGTGCAAAACATGAGGTGCTGGGGGGGAAACGAAGATGAGGGCGGCATGGCTCCTGATACCCAGAAATCAGACAACCACTCAGATGACTGTCACATGAGACAGAACTTGTCTTGTGTATTTGATGAAGATGGTTAAAGGTACGATGGGAATTAAGAGAGAGACAGTGAGCACAGCTAACTTGAAGGATCAATAGAAACTGCAGGAGGGAGGTGTCCAACATTTAGAGCAAAAAATTAAAAATACAGAGAAATATGGTTAATATATACTAATAAAAACTCACTACTTAAAATTAAATTTTGCATGTTGTCACACTCAGACCTTGAAAATATATAGATAGATGGATGGATGGTAGCCAGATAGATGATACAGAGAGCTGAAGTCCTTTCCTCTTTCTCTAAGCCCCATTCCCCTCTTCCTCCACGAGGGCATCCTTACCATGAATTTGGAGATTTTTCTGGAAGTGGTCTCTTATCCAGTCTTTGATGAATGGCTATGACTTTTGATAGGCAAGGCTGGGGGAAGGAAGAATTTCCAAGGAGAGAGTCTGGCACAGGCAAAGGCATAGAAGTGGGGAAGTGAAGGATGTACTGGGGCAAGTGCCTGTGGTTTTCTTTTGTCTGAAGCATCTAAACCAGTATAGGAAGGGGATGGTGGGCCGTGAGGCTGAGAGGATGACTTAGGGCTTGAATATGGAGGGACTGAACGCCAGTGGATAAGGCTGGTCTGCATTTGGGCTTCGGAGTAGAGGAGGAACGTGAGGTGGCTAAGAGTACCAAAGGCTGGAGATAGAGAGGCTGAATTAGAGGCCATTGCTAGAGCTTACAGGCTGGGATCAGGGCTGGTGACAGACGAGTCGGGAAGGAGATCATGAGGGGCCCTGGGCAGGCCGAGGGTCAGATGACCGGAGGGAAGCTAGGAGGAGGGGCCCATTAACGAGTGGGAGTGAGTGTGAATGTGCAGGTGTATGTGTGCACGTGCGCATGTGAGTGACTGTCTAGGCGTGTGTGAGGGAGCGAGCTCCATATGGGAACCCCAGGGGGCTGGACTCACACCCAGGGTGGAGGAGAGACGTCAAACCCTGATGGGCATCAAGGTAGACTGCATCTGCTAATAGGTCGGAGCTGACTCCTTGAGTCAGGAGGAGATGTTTACAGACACGAGAAAAGATCTCGAAGAACACATCTCTGTGGACCGCCAACACCGAAGGATCAGAAGAGCCCAGAAAGGTGAGGAGGGGCGGGAAGGGCCTGCCGAGGGACCCGAGGAACCAGTGGCCGGGGCTGGGAAGGGGCAGTGCCCAGCTCTAGGCAGGGGTGAAGGCCTCAAGAGAACTGGCCCGACGCGCTTCCTGCACCTCTCCTCGTTGCAGCACCACCCAGCAGCTGGTTAAAGGGGGCCAGCCACGTGGTGTCCAGGTTAGCGAGCAGGTGGGTTACCCAGTACGCCTCAGGCCCCGCCCCCTCCCTCCTCTTGCGCGACGATTGGCCGAGACGCCCCTTCTCGTTGCTATGACCGCCCCGAAGGCTGCCATTGGCTTCTCCCCACGCCTTCCCGCCCCAGGCCCCGCCTCTCTCCCGTCCCAAGCGGCGATTGGTGGATGCATCCCGTTGCTATGACAGCATGCGACGGTTAACAGTGACTCCTACCCCCGCCTTCCGGCTTCTACGCCTCCCTACGTTGAGAGGGAGGCGGGCCTGGCCGCGTCTCCATGGCTACGGCGGACGCGGTGCAGGCAGCTGGTACCTGCCGACTAGAAAGGCTCAGGCGGCAGCCGGGATCCAGACTGGGGCGGGATCATGTCGGACCTGGGCTCGGAAGAGTTGGAGGAGGAGGGAGAGAATGATCTTGGGGTGAGATCTCCGGGTAAGGGAGGGGCTCCCAGGGGTGCGCGGACCCTTGGAAGCCGGTTTCGGAGAGCGGGGTGGCCTGGAGGCCAGCCACAGTCCCACTGGGAGGCCCAGCCAAGAGCAAGGACCACGCAGGCCACAGCGGGCGCTGCGTCCTGCAAGATGGCTGTGAAAGGTGAAACGTTATGACGTCCGCCTGCCGAATCCCTTCTCGCTCCCCCCTCCACCAATTCCTCCTCTCGCTAAAGGCAAAGATTTCCAAATCCAAGGCGTTGGAAGCGTCCTCCTCCCGGCTGTTACCCTCCATCGAGGCAGTTTCCTTGGGTGGCTGGGTCATCCCAAGCTACCATACTATTCTTGAAAGTATTTTTGTATATTATTCTGAAACTATTTCCGTAATGGAGCTTGGCTCCTCGGGGTTAAAGGAAGATGAAGGAAAGCTGCTTCCTGGCAGCCTTCAAGAAATGCTAAGGAGGTCCCAGGCTCAGCGAAGGCTTCCTGAAGTATTACCATACAAGCCTGTAATCACATGTGCTTCCTTCACTCTTGCTGGGACTGACCCGGGTCGTTGGGACTATTTCCTGGTTTAGACAGCAGAGAGGAGGTAAGGGATACACGTTCAGTGATGTGAGCTGGGCTCCACGTGGGCATACTTGTACTGCCCGAAGCCAGAGCGTGACTGTTGCCTGGCTGGCAGGTTGAGAACCTCATCTGCTGTGTGTGTGCAGGGTACAGAGTTGAAATAGTTTCAGAATTACCTGAAAAATCTAGCACCCCTGCTGAGATAGATGTGCTTGCTCAGACCCTTTTACTAGCTCTGCACACCCATCTTCCAGCTTCTGCCTGATTGGTTTGCTGCTCAAGACAAGCACCTCTGTGCACTGGCGCCACCTGGCCAGTAGGGAGCGGCGGAAGTGCCTGGGATGTACGCATCCCGGGGCAGCCAGCAGCTAGTGCTAAAAGGCAGGACAAACTGCAAAGATCTACACTCCAGAACCCCCTGTGCGATGAGGCTGAGTCTGGGACATCACCCGACATCACCCATGCTTGGCAGCCGCCTCTTTAACGTCTGTTTTCGCACCCCCTTTGCTGGTTTCTCCTGGGAGCACTTAAAAAAAAAATCTCTCTCCAAGGTCTGCTTCTGGGGAACACAAGCTACATCACCTTCGCAGTAAGCTTTCTAGTTCGTCCCCTCAAATGGCCCTACTGATCTGTAACTTTTTAGTGCCCATAATTTTCAGGTTCGATTCACAGTTGGGGTCATTTTCAAGGGTTCTCTTCCTGTTCAGGCACCCCAGCGTCTCAGTATTGGGTGTATTGAGAGGTCTTTGGGGCAGGAAGAAGAGCCTTTTGTACATTTTGATTTAGAGCAACCCTGAAACAAGTTTGTAAGGTTGTAAAATTCTGTCTTATAATCTGAGCATGAATTTCTGAGCCAAACAGTGCTAGAAAAGGCACAAGAACTGCAAAAATATTTGTTTCTGAAGCTCTTGACTTAATGTGTCTGAGCTTGTGTGTAATGTCTACCCAGATCCAACGCCATGTCAAATCATTGCTCTATGCCCTCGCCATTTCATTATTTGCACTCTACACTCATGTATTAGGTGCTTGAGAAACGTTTATTTATTTTTTTAAAAACATCTTTATTGAAGTATAATTGCTTCACAATGGTGTGTTAGTTTCTGCTTTATAACAAAGTGAATCAGCTACAGATATACACAAGTTCCCATATCTCCTCCCTCCCGCATCTCCCTCCCTCCCACCCTCCCCATCCCACCCCCCAAGGCGGTCACAAAGCACCGTGCTGATCTCCCTGTGCTATGCGGCTGCTTCCCACTAGCTATCTATTTTACATTTGGTAGTGTATATATGTCCATGCCACTCTCTTACCCTGTCACATCTCACCCCTCCCCCTCCCCATATCCTCAAGTCCATTCTTTAGTAGGTCTGTGTCTTTATTCCCATCTTGCCACTAGGTTCTTCATGACCTTTTTTTTTTTCCCTTAGATTCCATATATGTGTTAGCATACTGTATTTGTTTTTCTCTTTCTGACTTACTTCACTCTGTATGACAGACTCTAACTCCATCTACCTCATTACAAATACCTCCATTTCATTTCTTTTTATGGCTGAGTAATACTCCATTGTATATATGTGCCACATCTTCTTTATCCATTCATCTGTCGATGGACATTTAGGTTGCTTCCATGTCCTGGCTATTGTAAATAGAGCTGCAATGAACATTTTGGTACATGACTCTTTTTGAGTTATGGTTTTCTCAGGGTATATGCCCAGTAGTGGGATTGCTGGGTCGTATGGTAGTTCTATTTTTAGTTTTTTAAGGAACCTCCATACTGTTCTCCATAGTGGCTGTATCAATTTACATTCCCACCAAAAGTGCAAGAGTGTTCCCTTTTCTCCACACCCTCTCCAGCATTTACTGTTTGTAGATTTTTTTGATGATGGCCATTCTGACCGGTGTGAGATGATACCTCATTGTAGTTTTGATTTGCATTTCTCTAATGATTAATGATGTTGAGCATTCTTTCATGTGTCTGTTGGCCATCTGTATATCTTCTTTGGAGAAATGTCTATTTAGACATTAGAAATGTCTATTTTGTCTTCTGCCCATTTTTGGATTGGGTTGTTTGTTTTTTTGTTATTGAGCTGCATGAGCTGCTTGTAAATCTTGGAGATTAATCCTTTGTCAGTTGCTTCATTTGCAAATATTTTCTCCCATTCTGAGGGTTGTCTTTTGGTCTTGTTTATGGTTTCCTTTGCTGTGCAAAAGCTTTTAAGTTTCGTTAGGTCCCATTTGTTTATTTGTGTTCTTATTTCCATTTCTCTAGGAGCTGGGTCAAAAAGGATCTTGCTGTGATTTATGTCATAGAGTGTTCTGCCTATGTTTTCCTCTAAGAGTTTGATAGTGTCTGGCCTTACACTTAGGTCTTTAATCCATTTTGAGTTTATTTTTGTGTATGGTGTCAGGGAGTGTTCTAATTTCATACTTTTACATGTACCTGTCCAATTTTCCCAGCACCACTTATTGAAGAGGCTGTCTTTTCTCCACTGTATATGCTTGCCTCCTTTATCAAAGATAAGGTGACCATATGTGTGTGGGTTTATCTCTGGGCTTTCTATCCTGTTCCATTGATCTATATTTCTGTTTTTGTGCCAGTACCAAACTGTCTTGATTACTATAGCTTTGTAACATAGTCTGAAGTCAGGGAGCCTGATTCCTCCAGCTCCATTTTTCGTTCTCAAGATTGCTTTGGCTATTCGGGGTCTTTTGTGTTTCCATACAAATTGTGAAATTTTTTGTTCTAGTTCTGTGAAAAATGCCAGTGGTAGTTTGATAGGGATTGCATTGAATCTGTAGATTGCTTTGGGTAGTAGAGTCATTTTCACAATGTTGATTCTTCCAATCCAAGAACATGGTATATCTCTCTATCTTTTTGTATCATCTTTAATTTCTTTCATCAGTGTCCTATAATTTTCTGCATACAGGTGTTTTGTCTCCTTAGGTAGGTTTATTCCTAGATATTTTATTCTTTTTGTTGCAATGGTAAACGGGAGAGTTTTCTTAATTTCACTTTCAGATTTTTCATCATTAGTATATAGGAATGCAAGAGATTTCTGTGCATTAATTTTGTATCCTGCTACTTTACCAAATTCATTGATTAGCTCTAGTAGTTTTCTGGTGGCAGTTTTAGGATTCTCTATGTATAGTATCATGTCATCTGCAAACAGTGACAGCTTTACTTCTTCTTTTCCGATTTGGATTCCTTTTCTTTCTTTTTCTTCTCTGATTGCTGTAGCTCACACTTCCAAAACTATGTTGAATAATAGTGGTGAGAGTGGGCAACCTTGTCTTGTTCCTGATCTTAGTGGAAATGATTTCAGTTGAGAAACGTTTATTTTATGAAGGATCGAGAAAATAGGGAAGCAACAAGCTTGTATTATGTTTTTTATTGATTTACTTTTAAGATAGATTAATTATCGATCTTAGCTATGAGTGTTTGAACCTTAAGTCTCTTGATAAGGAGTTTAAAAATAAGATAACCTAAATTGAGTTAGGAGACTCAAGTTGACAACTGAGCCCAGTTTATTCCTCAGTTCCCCCTGCCCCTCTCCCGCCATCAGAGCTTCCTTGAAGGTCAAAGCTGTCTTCAGGCCACAGACACCCCAGGGATGATTTGCATTTTAAGTTCTGTATTATTGGAGGAGGGTGGGTTTAGGACATGTTCCACCCGCAAATGCTACTTCAAAGGTGTTCCTATAAAGAACACAACTTGGAGCACCTCGCGTTTTCCTCAAAATGGTCAGTTTTGTTTACAGTGTAAAGGATTATCATAATAAATTGGAGGGAGAGAGTGAAAGTCCCACCATGGACACGTACCAGCTGTGTGACCTTGGACTGATGTCCATGTCACCCAGGTCTGGTACCTACCTCACCTGTAAGACAAGGTCAAGGATTGGGAGGATGCAATGGAATACTGTTTATAAAATGCCTAACACATAGTTAGTGCTTTTATTTATTTTAGTCATTTTTTTAAAAATTTATTTTGGCTGCGCTGGGTCTTTGTTTTGACACGTGGGATCTTTTTCCTTGCAACGTGCAGGATCTTTAGTTGCAGCATGCAGGATCTAGTTCCCCAACCAGGGTTCAAACCCGGGTCCCCTGCTTTGGGAGCACAGAGTCTTACCCACTGGACCACCAGGGAGGTCCCTGGTTAGTGCTTAATAAATGGTAACTGTGATCACCTTGTTTTCTTCGGTCCAGGAATACGAAGGGGAGCGGAACGAGGCCGGTGAGCGGCATGGACACGGGAAAGCGAGACTGCCCAATGGGGACACGTACGAAGGGAAATACGAACATGGTAAAAGACACGGCCAGGTCAGAATCGGTTACTTGAGTGGGTGATTTACCCAGTTTAATACTCTGTTAGCAATTATTAAATTCAGGATTGATATGAATTATATAATCAATGTGTTTCAGGGGACCTACAAATTTAAAAGTGGTGCACGGTACATTGGAGAATATGTTAAAAATAAAAAACACGGTCAAGGCATTTTTATCTATCCAGACGGATCAAGATATGAAGGTAAAATATTACCACAAAGCAGACTTCCGTGTTGTGGAGGACTTGGGGATGGAACTTCTCTGTGGATGCTGAGACACACATGAAAGCTTCAAGTTCCCCAGTCATTCAACAAATACGAACTATGTTCCTGTGTTCACAGGGTTGATGCAGAAACCAGAAAGCCTTGTAATTAGTGAACTGGTCCACAGGGGGAGTGACTGTCTCTGTGACCCGCACATTCCCTCCTGGGGGCCCATGTGCTGAGAGAGGCTGCTGGGCGAGCCCGGACCTCGGGGAGTGGGTTGGACCCGGGTCAACTGGTGCTCAGTGGTGTTCTTCTTCTTGGAACTGTTCTTGCTCTCTTCCATTTCTGACCAGCCCCTCTTCTGATGAACACACTGTTGGTTTAGATGGTGGTTCTTTCACTGAAGGCTTCTGATCTGGGAGGCGTTCTGCCTCGTTAAACTGGCATTCTTACCTCTGCCTCAGTGCGTTACATACCAATGTTATGGCTCAGGAAGATTCTTGTCCTCTTATTTCCAAGAACCGCACTGCCGCCCCGCCCACCATTGTCACCTGGTGTGACGACAGTGTGACGTCTCACCCCAAAGACCGGTGAAGGTAGTTCCTAACCCAGGGAGAGAGACGAGCGGGGGTGGGTTGTGAGCCTCGCAAACGGTGTGCAAAGGTTATGTTCTGGGCTGCTTTTCTGGGAAGAAGTTATCTAGTTTTCATCAGATTTCCAGAAAGGTCTGTGAGCCCAACCCTGGAACTGGCGTGACAGTAGGCGTGACCTGGTTCAAGGGACCCCATCCCCCCTTGCCTCAGCCTTCGCCCCTGCAGTGCGAGGATCAGAGGAGTGAACACGCGTGAGATGCTCAGAACCAGACCGGACGGATCGTGTGTGTTCAGTAAATGTCGGCGGGCGGCAACGTAGCTTGTGTGATAGCAGCGCTTCTTAGCACGGATTCCACCCTCTGAGGGTGTGGGCTGGAGCTGCCTGTCGGTGGCCACATAAACCAGAACCGAGGCAGCCTCCAACGGGGCTTCTGCTGGAATCCGACACCTGGGTGGGCAGTGCCACTGCTGTTCCTACTGGAGGTGGAATTTCTCTTTGGTTTTGTTTCATAAATCTTAGAAGCCTGGCTCCAGACGTAGGACCCACCTGCTTTTTAAATCAACTTGACACGATCTAATTTAGGAGTTAATTCTTTCCAGATTCTGATGACCCTAATCTCATTATTGTCATTTTGATTTCAGCGTAGATGTTAATCTAATTTGAACAACATATATATTTATATATATTATATATGTTATGTATGATAAGATATATGCGTATGTGGAGATACATATATACACACTCAGAATAGGGGATTGAAGGAATTTTTACTGTGAAGGTTAGCTAACATATACAACTTCTTTGGAGGCAGTTGTAAGTTGTCGTGTCTCCTTATGGTTTTGTATCTTAATGGGTGCAGGGCGCAGTCACTGCCCAGGGATTTCTTCTCTGAGGTCGGAGGCTAAGTACCCATTTTAGCTCAGTAAGGCAACAGTCTTCCAGCCCAAAGCCCAAGTTAACGTGAGACTTCCTCGCCACTGCTTTGGCCGAAGGGGGCGCAGACGGGCCCCCGGCCGCTCGGTGAGGATGCTCCGCTCAGGTGTGCAGGTGGGGCGGCCCCAGGCGCTGGAGCAGGTGCGAGGCGGGAAACATTGAAATGCTGGCAGGTGGCTGAGAATAGACCACCGAGGCTCCAGGTTGTTGCTGGATCGCTGAACGCACGCAAGGCAGCAGGAGTGTGGAGCTGGGGCCACTGTCCCTAGGGCAGCAAACCCTGGCTTAAAGTCTTGCTGTGCCGCCGGCCAAGTGGGAAAGGTGCTGTGAGCACATGCAGGCGACAGTGGCCTGGTACATACACCTGCCAGCCCGTCCCCCTGGAGGCCCGGCTCAGCCTCCCTCCGCCGGCTCCCCGCTCCATGTGTCCATCGGTCCGGCCGAGAGGCAGGGGCGGAGGGGGGTCAGAGTGGGCAGGGCAGCGGTGAAGGGCGGAGCTGTCTCCTCCTGACCCCCGCTTTCGTGTGGTCCTTCCAGGGGAGTGGGCGGACGACCTGAGGCATGGCCACGGCGTGTACTACTACGTCAACAATGACAGCTACACCGGGGAGTGGTTTGCTCACCAAAGGTTCGGTTCTCTCCCTGGGCCCACAGATCAGTTCACGTCATGAGCACATGACGGTGACTAAGCAACAGAATCATGACCGGAGAGCCCACTGGCCAGCTCTGCCCCGCGGTTCATGGCTTTACGGCCAGAGTGGGAGCAACGTACTGCTGCGCAGGTGCAGATTCCCGGGAACCCACCCAAGGGCCCCAGGCCACGGAGGGCACAGGAGAACCTTCTGGGGGCTGTGTTGCAGCTCCCAGGAGCCCTGCCTTTTCCCTGAGGCAACCAGCTGACAGGCAGTAGGCCGCCGCTGTCCAGCAGGGATGCGTGCTCTGAGCTTGGGCCACGAGCAGGAGGTGTGCTTCGATTGGGCCCAGATATAGAAGCCACTTGTGAGCCCGCCTCAGCCTAGGCCCCCCTTGATTTAAATGTGTGTCTCATAAACCTGGAAGGCTTTTCACTGCAGCGGAACCAAGTGCATCGCTCTCCTCATCTTCCCCAGGCACGGGCAAGGCACCTACTTCTACGCGGAGACGGGCAGCAAGTACGTGGGTACCTGGGTGAACGGCCAGCAGAAGGGCACGGCCGAGCTCATCCACCTGAACCACAGGTACCAGGGCAAGTTCTTGAACAAAAATGTAAGTCGACGGGCAGTGACGTTTGCCCATGAAATAAGCAATACCGTCCTCCCTGAGCCTGTGTAAATGTGTGAGCAGAAAATAGGACAAACCCAGGCAAACGCTCCCACCCGCTCCAGACAGGGAAACAGGGCAGCCGTGCTGAGCTCCGAGCCTCACTGATGCCCACAGGGGGCAGGGCGGGGGCGGGGGCAGCTCAGCCAGTTTCTCTGCATCTCAGTAACATCCATGCTCTCTCCCAGCAGCGGGAATCATTATAGCCCTGGGGGCACCTTGACCTTGGTCTCATGAGTAAATCGGATATGAAATACGTATTTGTCTGGAACGACTGAGCACTTCCTGCAGTTGAGCCTGTGGGTGTTTTGACTTTCTTTCCCCTGGGAGGCCCGCAGCGGGAGCCGCCGGGAGGAAGACCCACCAGCTCCTCCCTGGAGCCCCACGCCCACCCACCCGCTCCAGGTGGTGGTGGGATGGGAGGCCTTGGGTCTGAAGGTTTCCGGTTCGCAGTACCCGTGATGGGTCATTTCTGTTTGGAGGACTCTGTGGCCTTGCTTGTCCTTCTTGCCCTAGCCCTGATGGGATGCAGAGAAACCCTGAATAATTTGGAACCTACCTACCACCCTGCATTTGCCACGTAGCCTTGATCAGGGGTTGAGCAGAAACTTTCCCTGAAGAAAGAGTTTGCTGAGCAAATGAAAGGTGTTGAGAGTTTGACAGAGGAACATTTAACTGATTTAATAAAGTAGCCTCAGACCCTTAAAACTCAGTTTTCATTTCCATATAATTCACGCCCTAATTGCAGACTCTACTTTTAGTCTTTGTAAGTGTAGGCACGTTCTCCTTAAATCTGTACATGGAATATGTCATTCCCAGCAAAATCTCATGAGATATTTTTCGGCACACGGAGGTGGGTGGAAGAAAGAGAATTTGATACAAGTCAATTGGAAGGAACCAATGAATGTTGCGAAGCTAGACTCATCTGAGGAATAAGAGCAGATGTGGGGCTTTGTTCTGCTAGTTAGAAAAAGACTTTAAAGTTGTGCAAGAGCTTCCAACTGTGAAACGCCCTGACTAGATCCTCCCCGCCCAGCTCAAGCATCGCGAAGGCACAGACTTATACGTACAACTTATACAGAATTACAGCATGGGGATTTTAATTACATAAATAGAACCACACTATATCAGGACACAAAAATACACCCCAAGAAACAGCTATCTTTTTGTGCATTCAGAAGTTTTTATATAGGTTAGTTACTGGAATTGCGAAATCTACAGGTATTGATATTTTAAATGATGATTGATACTCCAATTGTCCTGAAAAGCTAAGCCAGTTTATACTCTGGTCAGCAGGATGTGGGAGTCTCTTCATCACTTCTTCCATCAACATTGGATAGTATTAGTCTTTAACATTTTCTTTTCAAATCTGATGGGTAAAAAATGTTATCTCACAGTTTTAATGTGCAATTCCCTGATTCCTGGTGAGGCCCAGCACCTTTACACACTTTTATTGCTGGCTTGACTTTCTTCCTTCAGACAATTACCTGTTCACATCCTTGCTGACAAGTTATGAAAGCACACTATAAAGCTTCAATAATGAAAACAGTGTGATACTAGGATAGAGAAACATAGATCAGTGAAGCAGGTTAGAGAGTCCACAGACAGATCGAAGTATATAAAATAATTCAGCACTTGAAAGGATATCACTTCCAGTTAAAAGGAATGGTGGGGAGAAGTCAAGAAATGGTGCTGGGACAGCTTGATGACCATTTGGGAGAAAAAATAAAACCAAAGTTTGTCCTCCAGCATGTAGATGAAGATACTTACTAGAAGAAATAAAGATTTAAATGCAAACAAGAAAGTCACAGATAGAAGAATAAGTATTTATGACCTTTGGAATGAGGAAGAGGACTTTCTATACAGAAATAGAAAGGAAAAACCAAGAGATTTCACTTGATAAAAATAATCCAATATAGATTAGAGAACACCATAAAGAAAATTTAAAAGATATCTGACAAATGGGGTTGGGATATTCGTAACATTTAATTTGTAAAGCACTTAATCAGTGTAATTTAAACTTCAAAAATGTTGAAAAAAAATTCAGCCTTATTAATAACTTAAAAGGTGTGACTTAAAATGATGAGGTCCTGTTTTTTACATATATATAAAAAATGTAAAAGTATAACAAATGTTAAGCCCAGAAAAAATAAGGGTTTGCGGACGAGAGGCTCTTAAGTGCTGTTGTGGGAAAGAAAATTATTAGAGCCTTATTCTGGTTAAAAAATATATATATATAAAACACATACTTTTGTCCAGAAATTCAACTTCTGAAAATTTACCCCGAGGAAAATGTCAAGGGTGGACCTAAAGGTTTAACTCAGAATATGTTTACCATAGCATTTTTTGTCAAAGTATCAGCATACCAAATATCAACAATAGTAAGTGAGTAAAACAGATTATAATTCTTTGATGAAGTAACATACCAGGTTGAAAGCTGATGTTATGGAAGAATATCTGTGATATGGG
Organism: Balaenoptera acutorostrata; assembly: GCF_949987535.1. NCBI lineage: Eukaryota > Metazoa > Chordata > Mammalia > Artiodactyla > Balaenopteridae > Balaenoptera > Balaenoptera acutorostrata. The sequence continues at coordinate 148,637,360 of NC_080067.1, read as the reverse complement.
AGGTCATTCATGCCCTATATCTAAGTAAAAATAGAATAAGAGTCAGCACGTGTAGTTACGGTCAGATTTTTATTTTTTAAAAAAGATCTCTGTATTAGAAATAAGGTTACAGAGACTACATCAAAATATTAGTAGTTCTAACACAATATTGTAGATAAACTATATTTAGATAAAAATTTTAAAAATATCAGTAGTACTATTTTTAGCTAGTTTGACTGTGAGGGTCAACTAAGTGAAATTTTTGTCATAAATACATTACTTTTATAAAGAGATAAAATGTAGTTAAAATTTTTTTTAAAACAAACAAAAGGGGACCTATACTTTGCATTCCATTAGTCATTAGTTCACAAAAGCATCTTTAATCCATACTGAATTTTCCCCAGTTCCATGATTTGGGGTAGGTTTTATGAAAGTCACATTTATAAAGCATTTTGTACTTTCTACTGGGTGTTGACGCTCAAGAGTGAAGTATTTCTTGGTTTCTCTTTGCTCGTAGCCCGTTGGCCCTGGAAAGTACGTGTTTGATATTGGCTGTGAACAGCACGGGGAATATCGCTTAACAGATGTGGTAGGTTGCAGAGTCTATATCACTCCTACGTTCATAGGCAAACGAGCTGCTCGGTGATACTGATCCTACAGATCTGTGTCAGGACCAATTGCCCTAAGGGAGTATAGGAAAGGGGGTTGAGCAGAAGGGGAAGCTGGGTTCTGACGGGACCCCATGGGAGCTCTGAAATGGGATGACCCTTCAAAGTGTCCTGAATGGAGGCCAGGACCTTTGACCTGCATGTGGATCAGTCACTGGCTGTGGGCTGCCCGTGGGCAGGGGCATGAAACCTGGACGATGTGGCCTCCTTTGGTGGAGGGCAGTTCCTGGGAGGAACTCTGTTATGAGCAACCAGCTGCCAACACCCCCAGCAGCTGGCGGAGTGAGTGCCTGATTGGGTGGGGGGGGGGCGGGAGATCACATGATCACACAGGAGCCAATGAGAGAGCAGACACCCCTGGGGGCGGTTCTCAAAGCACAGTCCCGGTGTGCAGCTTTGACCCTACCTGGGAATCTGTTTGAAATGCAGAGTTTTGGGCCCCACCCCATTCTTCCTGAATCAGAAACTCAGGCTGGGGCCAGCGATCTGGACTTCAACAACCCCTCCAGGGGATTCTGGTGCAGTTCAAGTTTGAGCACCACTGTCCTGGAGAAACTCAGACATTTGGACACGGAGGAGAGCAGTGCATTTCTGAGTGACTCAACGGAAGTAATAGGCAGGGGTCTGTCACTCTATGTCACAGGTATTATCATCTTTGCGACAGTGAAGTTTTCCATATTTATAGATTGATGTTCCATCTTTGGAGTTTTGTGGTAGTTACAAAACTGAGAAGTAGACCAATATGCTTGGTAAGATTGACACGTGTTGGCTGTTAACCTTTGTTGGAATTATTCATTATTATAAATTATTCCACATTTGGAACTGATTAACTTTGTCTACTTTCACTGCATTTTATTTTTCTCTGCATAATCCTTGAGACTAGAGCTTCAGGGTTTATGCCCTTCCATGTCATTACATGGATGTCTTTGGGTGTTTTTAGGCCTCTTCTTACAATGATGTTGATACCGAAACTTGGCCTCTGTACACCTGTGCTGAATCGAATCTCAGAGACAGAGTTTTGGGTGAAGCAGAAAAGAACAGCTTTACTGCTTTGCCAGGCAAAGGGGGACACAGTGGGCTAATGCCCTCAAAACTGTGTGTCCCAACCTGCTGGAATTTGGCGAGGAGTTTTATAGCAATGGTTCAAGGGTGGGGTTGCTGATAAAGATCAGGGTGTGCGCAGGGCCTGCACTCCTTTAATCTGGCCTCAGGTGGTCTCCTGATGAGCTTCTCAAGGTCATCAAACTGTGACCTTCTCTCTGGAATGAACAATGTTTCATCAACTAGTTAACATCTTCCATTTCTTGGGGGTTTTAGTTCTGCAGAAGAGCTCAAAGACACTGTTTTGTGTATCCCTTGAGGCAGAACCAGGACCCTGCCCCAAGGCTGCACCACTGTTTCTTGGCTCCTCCCCCCTTATCTCTGCATCCCCTCCCTTTCCTGATTAGTAACTGCTTGAACCTGCCCTTTGGAACTCAGGGAAGGTCATGGAGGCCGGGGCCTATTCCCTAAAACAAGAAACGGGGGACACAGGAAGGCTTTCGTGTCCAGGAGCCCCACAAGGTCCTGCTCAGTTTCAATGTTTGCTTTCTTATGTTTAAAGAAGCTTAGAGCTGAAATGTGGCTGGGCGGTTGCAAAGGGCACTTAGTCGTGGTCAGTTCTTAACTGGGAAGCGTTATGTCTGAAAGCCTTTTGTGCCGGCAGTGGAATGCGTACGGGAGCTGTGTTGCCCTCACCTTCGTGTCTCATCCTCATTCTTTCAAGATCCATTTTCAGCCCTTGGATTATACTATGGAGAGTTGGCAGTTACTCCGATCACTGAATCCTGTTATAAAAATGCCCAAATGCAATTCAAAACCTGTCCCGTCTCCCCTCACTTTAAATATCCCATGCATGTTGGTCAAGTTACATTTTTTAACTTAGGAAAGAGGAGAAGAGGAAGAGGAGGAGGAGACACTGGTAACTGTCGTTCCAAAGTGGAAAGTGACCAAAATCACAGAATTGGCCTTGTGGACCCCGACCCTCCCCCAGGAGCAGCCCGGTGCAGATGGACCAGGCCAGGGGGAGGCCCCAGGAGCTGAGGGTATGGAGGCCCTGGGGGGCAGATGGAGTAGGGCTCCCTGGGAAGCAGGCTCTGAGTCCCTCCCCTTGGTCAGTGATTGGCCGTGGGTGTGACCTGGGCAAGGCTCTGACAGCAGCTGGGGTGACAGGTCCTTCCTAAAGGGGATCTGGACAGCATTTCTCTGTGACTGTCACAGGGGGCTTCCTAAGAAGTCCTCAGGGGGCCGTGGAGTGTCAAAGGTTACACTGGGCAGGAGCCCTTCTGTTGCAAGTGATTGAAGACCAATTCCGATTGGCCTAAGTGGAAAAATACTGATACTAATTCATTGGTTCATACAACTGGAGCGGTGGGGGTGAGACAGCATCAGGTGTGGCTGGATCAGGCCTCCACGCTCAGATCTCCACTCCTGTGCACTGGCTCTGCTTGCCAGCACCCTCTTCCCTTTGGCGACCAAAGCTCGTGACTTTATCAGATTGCCACCCAATCTGCTCAAGAACCCTGGGAAGAGAGAGCTTCTTTCTCCACATGCTCATGAAAACCCTTGGGATATATATTGTACACTTAAAATAACAAGCCCTTGGGAATTAGCGTTTCAGACTAGTGATGCCCATCCCTGAACCTGTCACTGTGATGGGGATGAGCGAGCAGATGCCAGGCCTGACCTGTGACTCTGAGTTGGGGGATGGTCCCCTGATGGAGAAGCGGTCACTGCTGTCAGCAGGGTGGGTGCGGCAAGACGCCTGCTGATACCCTTTCCCTTTGTTCCATCTCAGGCGGGGGAGAGCCGGCCGAGGAGGTCCAGCCTCTGACCGACGTGTCAGAGGGGGAATTAGATTCAATGCAGCCCGGAGAGGAGGAGGGAGACACCAGCAGGGAGGACGGAGAGGAATTCCGCTACGACAGCTTAGACCAGGGTGAGTTTGCGCTCTGGGGGCCCGGAGGGCGGGAGGGAGGGAGGCACCAGGCACACCGGGGTGGGAGCAGGGTTTTCTCTGCCTTTGACCGAGGCCATCCTTGGATGGGATGTCTCAGAGGACCCGCCCTGGGAATGTCGCTCCTTCTTAGGTGTCCTGGTAGGGACAGCCGTGCGATGTATGTTCTCTCTAACTCGGTCCTTGCTAATCTGCATTTCACCAATACGGCACGCCTCGGGCTGCAGGTCCCAGTCGATTGATCCTGTGGCTTCATTTTACTACATGTTTTTCACCTTTGTAATGCTTTATAATAATGCATGTATAATAATATAGAGCAAACACCTTCAAAATTTATACCCTTTTACCATTTAATTTTTCAGCATTAATACACACAAATGCTCTTACGGGGGTGTGGGAGGAAGGTGGGAAGCGTGGACTACAGCTTCCATAGAGATCAGAGTTTCAACAGTGTTACTTATAAATTATAGTCCAGCAATTTAACTTACTGAGCAGTGTGCGCAGGCAAAAGATAACGCTGGACCTTACTCTCACTTACATGGATATTCTTTGTCTTAGCATTTACTCTGAATAAACCTTTTGCTTAGTTTATTACTGGTACCAAAAGAAAAACTATAAAAGTCTGTATAAGATAAAATGTAACATTCCATGATTTTGCCTGATAAATAGAAATGTTTAATATTTATAATACCTATTGCAAAAGATCTGCTAGCAAATCATGCATTTTTAAATAGAAAAAAGCTAATACACTCACATTTCCTTTTTCTTCCCAGGAAACGTTAGTTTTGAAGAAGAGGAAGTCAGACAGCCAGAACTGCTGGATTAAGATGAAGCAAAAGCCAGAATGGTAGGAGATTGAGTCTTAAAGATGCTTCTGTTACCAGGGTAGTTATTACTAATCTATCACTAATCTTTCTTACTTAGTTGTTTGTTAAGATGTTTTACAATTGCAAATAAATTTCTTCATTATCCTTTGTTTATGAAATAGCCTCTGCTTCCAGTTCTTTAAAAGTTACCAGGTTGGGACTTCCTTGGTGGCACTGTGGTAAAGAATCTGCCTGCCAATGCAGGGGACATGGGTTCGAGCCCTTGTCCAGGAAGATCCCACATGCTGCGGAGCAACTAAGCCTGTGTGCCACAACTACTGAGCCCGTGTGCCACAACTAATGAAGCCTGCGCGCCTAGAGCCCATGCTCCGCAACAAGAGAAGCCACCAGCCCCTGCTAGCCGCAACTAGAGAAAGGCCATGTGCAGCAATGAAGACCCAACACAGCCAAAAAAAAAAAAAAATTGCCAGGTTATTTTGCCATGATTTTTTTAGTGCTGTTTTCTCCTAGGAGAAAGAAAAATATCGTATGACTGTAACTCTGCTGAAGATGGTTAATGGAAATGGATTCTGGCTAAGTTAGCTGAGTGACTAGATAGTGAAGTCCCTCTCTCAAATTACCCTCAAGTGAGCCAGGAAAACACCTAGAAAATAAGAATCCCTGTGTGCAATGCTCATAAAACACAACGTAATAAATGCATGTCAGGCTTGGGTAAGAAACCCTCAGGTGCCTCTGGAGGGGGCACTCCCGTCCGTTCTGCGCCTTCGGCATCCCAGGGTGGACTTTGGGGCTCCCTGCCGGGAGGTCCCCGCAAAAGGCTGAGAGGCAGGGCTGACTACAGGGGTGGCTTTGGCCTGTGTGTACACTCTTCAGGCCTCCTGGTGGGCTGGGGCTGACACCTAGGTCACATCCAAGTTCCTTGAGTACGGGCCCACCTTGTTTTGTTGTGTTTTGCTTTATTGCATTTTGCAGATACTGTTTTTTTTTTTTTTTTTTTTACAAGTTGAAGGTTTGGGGCAACCCTGTGTCAAGCAAGTCTACTGACACCATCTTTCCAAGAGCATTTGCTCACTTCACGTCTCTGGGTCACATTTTGGTAATTCTCACAACACTTCAAACTTTTTCATTATTTTTATATTTGTTGTGGTGATCTGTGATCTTTTTTTTTTTAAATGAAGTATAGTTGATTTACAATATCATGTCAGTTTCAGGGGTACAGCAAAGTGATTCAGATATATATATATATATATATATATATATATATGCTTTTTCAAATTCTTTTCCCATATAGCTTATTACAAAATATTGAGTAGAGTTCCCTGTGCTCTACAGTAGGTCCTTGTTGGTTACCTATTTTATATATAGCAGTGTGTATCTGCTAAGCCCACACTCCTAATTTGTCCCTCCCTGCACCTTTCCGCTTTGGTAACCATCAGTTTGTTTTGTATGTCCGTGAGGAGTCTATTTCTGTTTTGTAAATAAGTTCATTTGTATCGTTTTTTTAGACTCCACATATAAGTGATATCACATGATATTTGTCTTTCTCTGTCTGACTTACTTCACTTAGTATGATCATCTCCAGGTCCATCCATGTTGCTGCAAATGGCATTATTTCATTCTTTTTTGTGGCTGAGTAGTATTCCATTGTGTACATGCACCACATCTCCTTTGGGTTCACTTATCTTAAGGAGTAAACAAAGGAAGAGAACTAGTTAGGAAGATGTTAGAGTAGTCAGCTGGGACCTCAGAGGGTCAGGACGTGGGGATGGTGGCACATTCCTATCCCAAACGCTGTGTCACCATCACTGTGTCACCATCTCCGCTGTGTCCCTCTTCATCTTCTCGTGGCACGTGACATAATATATTTTCTTCAAGGCAGACAGCACCTCTTCACGTTCACTTCATGCAGACCCGCTGGTGACTGAGTCAAAATGCAGCTTCTGACCCAGCAGGTGAGTGAGGGGCCTGAGACTCTGCATTTCTAACACGCTCCCAGGTGATGCCCATCCCACTGCGTGTTTGAGAAGCAAGCTGATAGATGGCTTATTCAGGGTTCCTTGCTTTTCCTCAAAGGCTGGTTGTGTTTTCCCAGATAATAAGCTCTGGGACCCCCATTTTTAATAATGTCAACGTGAGCCAGGGTACAGGGTCCACCCTTCCATCAGCGCCCCGAGCAAGGAGAGCAAAATGGTCCAAGAATCACTGAAGGCAGTAAAACGTGTACTTTCCAGAATCAACCACTAAAATCAGATGGGCTGCCTTTCTGGGAAGGGTTTTGGGGGAGAGCCTACCTGCAGCTCACTCAGAGCATTTCTCCTTTGGGAGTTATGTGCTGTAGCTTCTTTGGAAAACAGTTTGGCTTATTGCACTAGCAGATTCTCATCTTATTGTGAGTGGAACAGAATGAAAGGTAATGAGGTACTAGTTGAAAGAAACACTTTTGGAGGGAGAAGAAGAAATCTGACATTTCCAGATCATTCATTTTTGGAATGATTTCTTCAAGAATGTCTTTGCTTCACTGAGAAGATCATGTGTGTGTATGTGTGTGTTTGTCTAATTCTTAGCTTTTTTGGGGGCTTCAGCTTTAGAAGCAAATGATATTCAACAGCTGGAAGTGGCATTTACTTGGAACCAAACAGGGATGAGAAGCTAAGGATTCTGGAGATTTTCTGCGGGAACTTGCAAAGACCTTTCGACACAGCTGAGTTCCTACTACCCTTTGTGACGGAGCATCCTGTAAAATCTGTGAAGTCTGTAAAAGTCAAGTTCAGCTTGGTAGTTTGCCACCTCCACCCCCGAGACTTTACTCAGTGCGTGGAGTGTGCAGGCTTTGTCTTGCCTTGGAGGAAGTGTGTGGTTTTCTCGTGTGTGTGTGGGGGGAGCAGCAGGTCAGGAGGGGGTGGAAGCAGGTGGTGCCCAGTTGAACAGGGAGACTGGGTACAGGCAAGCGGTGGGGCTCCCTCCAGGCAGGGTCCAGGCGCCAGAGTCGCTGGTTGGACCCGGAACCCGGAAGAGACACAACCTTGGAGGGATCCTAGGAGCCAAACGTCTGTCCAGAGCCCAGCACACAGCATCTCACTTGATACCCCCTGGACCGGCTCTTCTGCCAAGTCTTTCCTCCCAGCCCAGGGCCATGGTCTCCTCACTCTCCTGATCTGGCCCCTCTTCTTGCCCTTCCCCCTCTTTATGAAAGAGGCTTGTTTTCTTTAGCAGGAAGTGGGCACCAGCCCGAAGCACATGGCTGCGATGGTGCCCGCAGGCCAGTCGAAGCCCCTCTCACTAAACCTGACCTCTCCCCACAGAGCAGTGGTGGGCTAGAGCCGGCTCACACCAGCTCAGGAGAGCGGCGTTTGAAATGCTCAGGCATTTTGTAAATCAACTGTTAAAACGTTGATGGCTCAGAATCAGCCACGGTGGGAGGAGCATTTGCATCATGGAAATTGGCAAATGCCGCAGACACCCCAGCTCAGCCCCCCAGTGCTCACTGCTAAGAGGGTGACACTTCCTCCAGAATACAGGGTAGGATGCTGTTACCCAACGCCAGGTCACAGTGGCACACCCAAAACACACAGAAATGGTACCCAAGGTCACATGAGTAAAGGACAGAATTGGAGCTCAAACCCAGGTCTCCCAAACCCAATTTAATTCCTTTGGACAATGCTGGTGGTGACGTTGAATAATTAACGTCTCCTTCATTATTGGAAACTATTTCTTGCAATTCTATTAATTTTTTGTGTATCCATTGTCTGCTGGCCCTTGGGGTCTGGGGGAGGGAGGAAGTATGGGATAGGGATTGAGGAGAAGATTACTCTGATTTGGGACCATGCACTGTGTCCAAAGACTCTACAGCCATTGGGTGCTCATGGCAGACTTTCATATAGTATCACTTATACGTGGAATCTAAAAAAATGATACAAAAGAGCTTATTTACAAAACAAACAGACTTAGGAAACAAACTGATGGTTACCAAAGGGGAAAGGTGGGGGGTGGAATAAATTAGGAGGTTGGGATTAACATACACAACTACTATATATAAAATAGATAAATCAACGAGGATCTACTGTATAGCACAGGGGACTCAATACTCCGTAACAACCTATATGGGAGAAGAATCTGAAAAAGAATAGAAATATGTATAACTGAATCACTTTGCTGTACACCTGAAACTAACACAACATTGTAAATCAACTATACTCCAATATAAAGTAAAAGTTTAAAAAAACAAAAACAAAAACAGACTTTCAAGTTCTAGAATTTGGTTGGGGGACTCGGTCAAATGGACTAAAAGACTAGAAACAAGGCTAGGTTGTCACCAGGTCTTGGCCACCAGGACAGAAAGACCCATTTGACAGAGCTCTCCCCTGTTGGTCTTGGCCACCCCTCAGTGCAGCCCCCCAGGCTCACACAGCTGTTCACAGGTACCCCCAGGCTTCCTCTGTCTTGTAATGCACAAAGCCCTGCCCTTCAGAGCAACACAAGCTGCTCGGCTCAAGATAGGGACCTATTGGTTAAGGCATTTGTCTCCATAATAGCACGTGTACCCAGCAGGGGTTCCACCGGCACACCTGTGTGGGTCCTGGGGAGCCTGAGTGACTTCACGTGTCATCACCTGGGGACAGGGCTCTCAGCATCTCTGGGAAGGGATACATCAGTGGTTCTCAACTGGGGTGATTTTGCTCCCCCAGACACATTTGGCAATGTCCAGAGACGTTTCTGGTTATCATAATCGGGAGGAGGGGTGCTTCTGGCATCTTACTGGGTCCAGACCAAGGATGCTGCTGGATGCCCACAATGCACAGGACAGCCCCCACAAGAAACAATTATCCCTCCCCAGTGTCAACAGTGCCGAGGTTGGGAAACCCTGGACCATGTAAATGGAGCAGGTTTGCAGGTGAATCACGGTCACAGAGGTGACCGGGTGCCACTCCCTGCCCAGGTCCTGGGCTTGCGGTGAACTTGGCATGTGGTCGCCGTTGCACCCTTTGAAATAAGCAATGTCTACACAAACAAGTGACAGTAAACAGCAGAGCGAGGCAGAGCATGGCTAAGGGCATCGGGGTCCCTGGGGTGCAGAGGGAAGAGGCTGGGTGGGCTGGGGGTCGGGTTACGCTTGCAGTACTTTTAAATTTTGTACTTTCCCAGCCTGTACTTTTAAACTTTGTTTAAGGTGCTTTTTAAAGCAGATTTGAAAAATATTTTAGTTGAATTTATCTAGTTTTCCTTTTATAGTTACAGATTTCTGTGTCATGGTTACAAAGGCCTTCCCCCACTCTGAGATACTTTTAAAAAGTTCTCACATGGTGTCTTCTAGTACTTTTACAATTTCACTTTTTACATTTAAACCTTTGATTTTTTTCTTTTCTTTTCTTTTTTTTTTTTGCAATGAGTGAGGAACGACTCCAACCTTCTCTTCCCTGGATGGTGAACTTATTGTCCCAACATCACTGACTTAATCATCTCCCCCGCCACCCCCACCCCCCACCCCCCCAGTCATTCCATTACCCAGTTTAACATACATAAACGCCTATGTTTCAAGGCTGATTCCTGTCTTTCTATTTATACCTCTGATCGCTCTGCCTAAAATCCAGTGCTTCTGCCACACTGTTTTAACTACAGTAGCTTTATAATGGGTTTAATATCTGTTGGGGTTACTTCCACTCTTTATCCCAACACTCCCTTTTGGATTTTGTTAGTTATTCCTCCTGGAAGTTTGTTTTTCCTCATGAACTTCAGAATCCACTCATGTCTCCCTCAAAAGTCATTTTCATGATTTGAATTTGATTGTGATCACCCTGTGGCTGAATTTAGGAGACGGCATCCTTGTGATGTTGAGTCTTGCTTTCTATGGGGGAACATGGCGTGCCTTTCCAACCATTCCAGCCTTCTTCTGTGCCCCTCGGTGGTATGTTAAGTTCTCATGAGTCCTGTAAGTGCATTCCTAGGCCTTTCAAGTCGTGCTGTCATGGCCGTGCAAACGGGACATTCTCTGTGTCGTATCTCCTAAGGGTGTGGCCCTAAACAAAAGCTACTGATGCTTGAACTTACCCATGAGCTCAGCCATGTTGCTGAATTCTCTTCCTGGGGTACGAGGATTTCAGTCCATTTCTTGGGGTTCCAGGCTTATGGTCCCAGCATCTGCAAGTACTGACAACTGGCTTTCGATGCATGGCCAGAGGGTGCAGGGTCTCTGCACGTGGGTGGGAGGGACGCCTCTGTTCCCCACTTCCTCTGCCACGGCTCCTTGGACTGATCTGGGGGTCCGATGGAGTGGGAGGGGCCGTTAGGGCTGTTTGTAGGCCTTTGTGAGCCCCCGAGACCAGGTGACAAAGGGACTTGGAGAGGATGAGACCCCCAGCCTGGCTCTGTGTAGGAGGTTCTGGGAGTGAGGGCCGTGACCCTAGGTGGGTGCCTTCCTCCAGACGGTAGGATGGCAAAGCCACTAGGGGCTCTTGATCTTGGGGGCTGAGAAAGGCAGTGTCCCACAGATCACTTCCCGAGCACCCATGCTTCCCAGAGGGCTCCCAGAAATAACTGGGGTGGGAAAAGGGGGTCAGCACAAATGTCCCCAGACCTCATTCTTCCCCAAGGCCAGGGAGGGAGGACCTTTAGGTGACCCAGGTTCTAGCCTTTACTCCTCACAAGACCTGCCCACAGGGAGTTAGATTTTTATGTTAACTGTTTGAAAATAAGTACAGAAAAAGTCAGGAGGGGTCGTGTATGGATCTGGACGCTTTAAACAGGCTTGGTTGATGGTGACATTTATTATGGGCCTTGTGCTGAGCTGCATGCCCTGGCCAGTAACCAGCCCTTCAGAAGTATCCATTTTTGGTGTTTGTATCAGTGTTTTTTATGCTCTGTAGTAGTGTCTTGGGGCTGCCTTGACAAAGTGCCACAGGCTGGGCAGCTCAAAAAATAGTTGTTTATTTTAGTCTTATACTCTGGAGGTTTGAAGTCCAAGATTGAGGTGTGGGCAGGGCTGGTTCCTCTGAGGCCTCTCTCCTGGGCATGTAGATGGCCTTCTTCTCCCTGTGTCCTCACATGATTGTCCCTCTGTATGTCTGTGTCCTAATCTCCTCTTCTTATAAGGACTCCAGTCATCTTGGATTAGGGCCCACCCCAATGACCTCATTTTAGTTTTATCACCTCTTTAAAGACCCATCTCCAACAGAAGTCACATTCTGAAGTGCTGTGGGTTAGGACTTCAACTTATAAAATTTGGGGGGACATGATTCAACCCATAAAATTCACCAACATGACTCATACCTAAAGCATCTCAAATTTGGTGATAAAATAAGACTTGCTTCAGTGGAAAATCATGATGGCTCTTTCTTCTCAGAGAAACTTAGCAGTGTTTGCAGGGATGGGTGGCCCCAGACCTGTGGCTGAGGGCTTCTCCGTCACAGGCATGAGCTCAGGCTCCTCAATTCCCTTGCAGCCCAGCCCAAGGAGAGGTCCTCCTCCCCCTTTCAGCCTCCTCTCATCTTCCGAAGAGCCAAGTACTGGCCAGGAGAAACCCCAGTCATTGTGCCACAAAGTTCTTAAACAACATTAACCTCCACCATGTGGGGGGCAGCAAGCAAGACACGGTGGAGGGTTCCTTTCCAGGTTTGTTTTTTCAAGCTCACAGGTGAGGAAATCAAAGAGATAATGTGGGCGGGGTCGGAGGTGGGCGCCGGTGGGCACAGGACATCTATTTCCAGATGACGTCAGCAGGGCTCAGACTAGGCTTGTAAACACCCGAGGACCAGCAGGGCCAAAGGAAAGAGGAAAGAGGGGAGTGCTCAGAAACCTTTCTTTCCTTCTTTTTTGGTTCCTTATTAGTTCATAGAGTTGAAAACTTACACCAAATAATGAAAAGCTTCCAAAGGCACCTCAATCCCTGCCCCTCCGCAGGACAGCTCTGTGCCCAAGGAAGCCCCGCACAGTGAGGGTCATTCTGGAAGCCGAGAATGACAGAAGTGGGCTTTTCTATCTTTGCAGCAGAAGTGGGGGGGGGTAGTCAGAAGAATTAGAGAATATAAAGAAAACAGTGTTTCTTGCACACTTGACTTCGAGCTCCGAGATTCAAACCCATCTCGTCTGCCTGTGTAAACCCCCATCAGCAGCCCAGTGAAGAGGAGGTCGTTGCCTGCCCCTTTCATCACCCAGGGGCGTGAGACCCAGAAGCCTCCCCCCCGAGAGGGTGAACCCAGACATCTTGTGGACCACCCCAAAGCAGTGACCACTATGTAAACCCCATTTGCTTGATTTGTGAAGTTTTTATCATCATCGTGATTAGGAAGGTCCGTGTGGCACTGGGATATCCAGGAGCGAACCCAGAGGGATTGCGAGGTGGTGGTGTAGCACATCCAACCACGACTGTGCCCTCCCTCTGAGCACTTGGAGGACTTTTCTTTTTCTTCAGCAAGGATGGGGTGAGAGGACACCGCTGGGGGCCCCCCATCGACTGCCTGGACCAGCTTCTTCAAAGTCAGAGCACCGTTGGATACACCATGTCTGGATACTTCACTGTGCCTGGTGGGCTTGAGGGCTCTCTGGGTTTTCCTTCCTGTTAGTCAGGGCAGGACCCACTGCCTCCATTTGCAAAGCTCTCCTCCCCCCTCCACTTGATCAAAGGGAGAAAAAGAGAAGCTGAATAAGACCTGCACCAAGGGGGGATGTCACAAATCCTTACACACTGGCCTCTGTATAAGCAGCTGGAAGTGCTTGGAAGGAGTGGGGGTGGGGTGGGCTGAAGACTGAGCGGCCCCAGAGATGTGCACATTGTAATCCCTGGACCTGTGACTACGTTACATCACATGGCAAAGGGGACTTTGCAGGTGGGATTAAGTTATGGGTCTTGAGATGGGGAGATATTCCCAGATTATTGGGATTATTGGGTGGGTTCAATGTAATCCCAGGGGAATTTACAAAAGGGAGACAGGAAGGTCAGAAGCAGAAGGCAATGTGACTGTAAGTAGAGGAACAGGGAGATCTGAAGAGGCACCACCGCTGCCTTTGAAGACAGAGGAAGGTGCTGTGAGCCAAGGAATGCAGGCGCCTCTAAAGCCTGGAGAAGCAGGGAAGCAGACTCTCCCCAGGGCCGCAGAAGGAAAGGAACCCACTGGCCTATTTCAGAGCTGCTGACCTGCAGGACTGTAACAGAGTAAACACGTGTGTGTTTAAAAAGTTGTGTCTCTAATCAGTACTGTGCAGTTACTTGTTACAGCAGCAACAGGAAACTAATACCTGGTCTGTGGTCACCAAGCCTATTTCCCGGTTTTGATCTGGTAGGTGGTTTTCCTGCACCATTTTTTTTTAAATTAATTACTTAATTTATTTATTTTTGGCTGTGTTGGGTCTTTGTTTCTGTACGAGGGCTTTCTCTAGTTGCGTCAAGTGGGGGCCACTCTTCATCGCGGTGCACGGGCCTCTCACTATCGCGGCCTCTCTTGCTGTGGAGCACAGGCTCCAGAGGCGCAGGTTCAGTAGTTGTGGCTCACGGGCTTAGTTGCTCCGTGACATGTGGGATCCTCCCAGACCAGGGCTCGAACCCATGTCCCCTGCATTGGCAGGCAGATTCTCAACTACCACGCCACCAGGGAAGCCCTCTTGCACCATTTTATTCAATATTCCACCTCTTTTGGCCTATGTGGACATAGCCAAAGAGTGATTGAAACAGAAAAAGAAAAAAACAATTGGGGACTTGATGAATAAAGACATATAAAGTAAAGTAGAATTTTCTGTGGGGTCAGTGTCATGGTTCCTCATTCCCCTCCAAGCCACATGGCCAATGCACATGGTACAAGGTGGCATCCCCACAGCTAAGCTCACAGGATGACGGTCCACAGAGGGCAAACACTCTGGTATCTAAAAGTGCCTTTTGTGCTTCTACAAGTCATATTAGGGGAGACTATGATCTTTTCAAATAACAGTATCTTACAGCCACTGCGAAGCGTTTCCCCTCTTCATCATTGTGAATTATGCAAACATAGAGGTGGCTCTTAGTTGCCCGGGATCCAGTTACTCCAGTTAAACGCTGAGTTTGAGCCATGAGTCAGCGTCTTCACGGGAGGGTTCACCAACTCCCATTTTCCTTCCTCTTTGTTTTCTTCGCAGAAGCACATACCCAGAGAAGGGATCTGGAACAGAGTTAAATCACTTATTATTATTTTATACCAGGTCCATGGATTTCAGACTTGTTCCAAAGCCAACAGCCTTGGAGGCTGGCGTGACGTACCCAAGATGCCGTGAACGCAGCACCAACATCCAACGCAGCAGCCCTTAGTGGGGGCTCCCCGGCCCTCCCACGGGCAGTGGGAAATGTCTGCAGACCTCACTCTTTGTCACAGCTCGGGGTGCTACGGCATCTCAGGAGTAGAGGCCAGAGATGCTGCTAAACATCCCACAATGCACAGGACAGTCCCCACAGCACAGCACCGTCCTGCCCAAATGTCAACAACGTTGAGGCTGAGAACCCCTTCTGTCTACCCTACTGCTTCAAGAGTGGCTTCCATCCTCGAATTCAGCGTCACAAAAAGATACAGGTATTGTGTTTTTAAACCTAAGATTAAAGGACAAAGCGAAACTTTAGACCTCAATTCCCTGTAAAATAAATGGTTTGGAGCAGATCTTTGTTTTTAAGGCTTTGTTTGTTTACATGTTCTGCTTTCCTTTTTTTCCCCTCTCTTTTCAATGTCCAGAAATTCCTTGGTTAGAAGAAACGTGCAAAAATTCCAACCTGGGGGGCAGGATCCAATTGGGGGCTGGCGTTGACTCAGGGATACTCTCTCCTTCTGTTTGTAGAGACCGGGGGGAGGGTTCGGGGATGAGTGTGATGGGGGTGGGCTCCTGAATGTCCGTTTTCAGCTGCCCCTGACCTTAAGGCCCATCGTTGGTTGGTAAAGCCCTTGATGAATTGTTGATATTAACTGGCAAGTCCAGCTAACTTGGGGATGGGGTGGGGGGTGGACACCAAATCCTCAGTGTAAGAAAGTGGCGGGAGTTTGGAAGTTCAAGGCTGACATCTCGAGAGAGGAGGCCAAGGGTCAGGGGAGTGGGTGGGAATTTGGCCACAAAGACTAGTGGGATTTTGGAACCATGTCAACATGCAATTGACATGCAATCTCAGTCAGCGTCTGTTGTGTGCAGCACAGCTGTCTGCGAGGATGACGAGGACCCCCAGGGGGCCCCAGGGTGGGAAGGGATGCAAGAATAGGAGCGGCCACGTAGGAGTACGCGGGGACGGGAGACATGGTGATGTCAGCAGGAGCAAGGCCCTGAGTAGATTTAGGGGACAGGGATGGGGGCGGGGTCTGAGTCCTGAGTTTCCTGCCTCCATTCACCTTGCCATCTGGATGAAAGCCACCTCTGCTTTGCCAGGTGGTGCTCCACAGGTTGGTCCAAAGTACCCGTTATCCTTCTCTACACATCCGTCACCTGCTTGCTTTTTCAGTATGTGTTTATACAGCCCCGGCCCAGCACCAGACACCCCAGCAGCTTTGACCAGCTCGTGCGTTCCGAGGCTGGATGATTCCAAAGGCAAGAGGGAGGGGCTCCCTTCTGTCCGTCAGCCCCCCAGTCCCCAGAGAGAGTCAGCCCAGCAACCGCCCTTTCTCTTCTAATCCAAATGTCTCACCCCCCACTGCACCAAGTGCTCAACTACGGAGTGACAAGGGATTATCATGTGACCTGATAATAAAAGTTCTCTGTCTTGTTTTTTATATTATGTTGGTAGCAAACGGCCACAGTTGCCATCATGAGAAAGATGACAAACCTCCCCTGTCAGCTCCCTGCCCAAGGCTGCCCTTTGCGTCAGAGCAGGCGGGCACGTTCTCAGGTGACAGGTGGGTCCCTGCTGCCCTGGGTTGTCAGGACTCTTGTCTTCGTTCTGAGAGGGGCGTGTGGTGACGCCGCATCGTCGGGCTGCCTGTTTCTGCGGCAGAAAGAGAAACGAGGGGGCACGTACCTTCCTCACTAGCTGGGTGAAGTCTGTGCAGTCCCGGGGCGGCAGCCCAAGGAGTGGGCGGGTGCAGGAGTCCAGCGCCGAGCCATGGCCCACGACCAGGATGACGCCCACTGTGGGAGGAAGGACACCCCGAGGTCAGAGCAGGCACAGAGAACGCCTCTTATTAGACGGGGAGGGGGGCCCAAAGTTGCCGGGCGGAACAAGCTTGTGGCATCCCGAGGCCTCGAGGGACCCCGGGTAGGAGGGAGGCGTGGTTGGTAAGAGCTGAACAACACTGGCAGTCGGCCTCTCGTTTGTGTAGAAGTTCTTCTGAGCCCGTCGCATCCTGTGCGGGGCTCAGGTGGCTGCACCTGCCCGCAAGCTTCAGGGATGCGAGGGCGCCGTGCGCTGAGCGGCCTCGTCCAGGCCTTGCCTGTGAGCCTGAGAAAGATCAGCTGCTCAATCCCAAAGGGGCCGTGGGTGACCCTCGCTTTACAGAAAGACCCCCAGAGTCCAGCGCCGAGTGAGTCTCCTGAATGTGACAAGCGCGGGCAAGGCTGGGAGTCAGACCCGAGGGTGAGCCAGGGAGGCCCCGCGGCCGGACCCAGCCCACCACCTGAGGACGAAATCAGAACCCGAGCTTCCCTGGAAAGCTGCGAGTCACAGAGCGATCTATTCATTTGCCCCTAATGTGGCTATAGATTCTCCGGTGTGACACCCAGAGCCAAGCCCCCACCTGCTTCTCCTGTGTTATTTCTGAGTAATTTCACACTCATTTCTTTGGCCTCCAAGGTCATGGTGAGGTTGCCGGACATGCAGGTTTGACCCCTGGCTTGTGCTCTCCAGCCGGGCTGCCTGGGCACGGCGGTCTCCTAGACCCTCTGAGCTTCCAAGTCACATGGTGTCAGTGGAGGTGATATTTCAGACCACACGGGAGGGTGAGGACCTAACAGGTAAAGGCTGTGAAGGGCCACGAGTGCTGGGGGATTGGCAGGTGTGAGCTTTTTCCCTCCAGCCCCGCTGGACTTTCCGTTGCTCTGTCCACTGATCCACACGCCCCTCGTCTTCCTGGCCTGCTCACGCCCTCTGCCTCCTCCTGGCCCAGCCTTTGCCTTCCAAACCCTACTCATTCCACTGCTCAGGTGCTGCATCCTGGGTGCCTCAGCCAATTGCCACAGCCATGGGTGGATGGGTCTGCATCCCTGCAGCAGGCAGCAGCCACCTGTGTCACAGGCAGGGGTCAGTAGACCCCAGAGGTGATGAAGCAATGGTTCTGCATCCGCTTCCAGAAGCCCTCAGGACCGTAGGGAGATGCTTGGAAGGAAGGTCATCCGTGGACACTGAATTTCAGCCTGGGTCAGGTGGAGACAGGTGGGCCAGGGCGGGGCCTGGGTGCAGGAAAGGCCCTCATTTCATTCTGTCCTCTGATGGCCTGTGGCAATAATTGTGAGCAACGTGAGACTGATAATGAATCAAAGGCCACTAAGGTGTGGTTTCCAAAAGCACCTTCCCCAGGGTGCCCATCAGTCAAAACAGGTCACATAGACCGGTCTCGTGGCCGGGTGTGCATGGGGTGCTGGACACAGCAAGGTTGAGGTCTCAGAGCACGTGCCCCACGGTGCACTGGGGACTCTGTGGGGAGGGCAGGGGCTCAGCTGTCGCCGAGGTCCTGGTCATCAGAGTCTTTGGTCCCCTGAGCTCCTTTGGACGAGGGATGGAAAGAACGATGGTGGGGCAAGTGGGCCGGGTGGTCCCTTATCAACTCCTTCTGAGCTCTTTTTCATGTTATTTAATATTCCTAATATTCCAGATGTTTGTGCCTTTTCCTCCAACAATATTCATACCCTTTGAGGGTAGAACGTGTGTCTTCTTTGCTTAGATTTTTCCCATGATGCTTTATTTGGTACCTGACACATTGCTGATGTTCAATACGCACTTGCTAACTTAAATCTTATAGGATTTGTTTTTCGAGTTTCACTATGGACATTTTGATATATACCCCAAAAGCGGGTCTGATGAATCCCCGTGTTCCCATCAGGGAGCTCCAACGGTTGTTGACATTTTGCCCACCTTGTATCATCTGTCTGCTACCCCACCCCCTTTTCTGTGAAGTATTTTTATTTTATTTTTACTGAAGTATAGTTTATGTACCATATTATACTGTATAAGTTACAATATTATATAAGGTGTACAATACAGTGAGTCACAATTTTTAAAGGTTATACGCCATTTAGTTGCTATAAAATATTGGCTATGTTCCCTATGTTTTACAATATATCCTTGTAGCTTATTTTATACCTAACAGCTTGTACCTCTTAATCCCCGACCCCTATCTTGCCCCTCCCCGTTTCCTCCCCCCAACTGGTACTCCTCGTTTGTTTTCAATATCTGTGAGTCTGCCTCTTTTTTGTTATATTCACTAGTTTGTTGTATTTTTTAGATTCCACATATAAGTAAAGTGTTTGTCTTTCTCCGTCTGACTAATTTCACTTGGCATAACGCCCTTCAAGTCCATCCATGTTGCTGCAAATGTCAAAATTTCATTCTTTTTTTATGGCTGAGTAATATTCCATTGTATATATGCACCACATCTTCTTAATCCATTCATCGGTTGATGGACACTTAGCGAAGTATTTTAAAGCGTATCCCAAACATCACGCAATTTCACAGGATGTACCTTGGTTTGCATCTCCAAAGGAGGACTTTTCATTCTTACACACAACCATGCTATTATCACACCTCACAAAATTAGCATTAATATTTCTTTTTTTTTTTAAAGATTGATTGATTGGTTGATTGCTATGTTGGGTCTTCGTTTCTGTGCTAGAGCTTTCTCTAGTTGCGGCAAGCGGGGGCCACTCTTCATCGCGTTGCACGGGCCTCTCACTATCGTGGCCTCTCTTGTTGCCGAGCACAGGCTCCAGACGCACAGGCTCAGTAGTTGTGGCTCACAGACCTAGTTGCTCCGTGGCATGTGGGATCTTCCCAGACCAGGGCTCGAACCCGTGTCTCCTGCATTAGCAGGCAGATTCTCAACCACTGCGCCACCAGGGAAGCCCTAATATTTCTTAAATACTTCCATATTCAGATTCCAGATTTAAATTCCATGTTCAAATTTCTTTAATGGTCTTGACCATCAACTTAAACAGATGCTTTGTCCGAATTGTCATTTAAACATGACCCAACATTTGGCTGCTTGATTCTTAGATTCTTTTGTTTCCTAGGAAGTGGGCGTGGGTGGTCTGTGTCGACCCTTCTGTCTTGGATCCCATCAGCTCTTGGTTCCGGAATCAGGGGCCCCAGGGCCTGGGTCGGGGGGCGTGTGTCTATGCAGAGGCAGCGATGTAGCACTCCAGTGGCAGGGAAATGGGGCAGGGGAGATTGGGGCATCCCTCGGTTCAAAAATCAATCATTTCCATCCCAGAGGTGAGAACCCAACCCCCAGGGCAGCTGGTACCCGAGGACGATGGGGCCACTTACCGTCCTGCGGGCGGGTGCTGACGATCTGTTCCATGCTCACTGCACACCTGTGCAAGTAATCCTCGTAGGGCTCGGCGGGCAGGAGGGAGGGGAGGGGGAAGGCGGGCCTGGAGGAGGGGGAGGGGAGCAGAAGGAGGGAGACGGCTCGCCTCTAGCCAGGGCTCACGGTCAGCAGCGAGCCTCCAGTTCTGTGCTCAAAACCAGCAAAGAGCTGGCGTTGGGCCTCCAGCGAGCCTTCTCCCTGAGCACCCGCACACAGGCTTGTGATGGTGCCGCCAGCCACGGGCAGCGGGAGATGCAGGTTCTCTGGCTGACGAACTCTAGCCAGACTGACTGACCCTCTTCTCAACGGGCCCGACCTGTGGGCTTCACATCCAACCTTGTGCACTCAGTTTAGCCAGAATCGCCCACCCCCATATCTGACCACTCTGGATATCTGAGCAAACTCGGCTTCCCCTCCAACCCCAGGAGGCGTCTGATCCCCTGGCCTGCCTGCAGCAAGGATCCTTTTAGGTTCCGTTTAGCAAGAATCACCCTGTTCTCTTAAGAATCTCCCATCACCCCACCCTGCTCCTGGGAGGAAGAATCCCCACTTGGCCTTATATTCGGAGGGGAATCTGATCTTCCTTCCCTTCTGTAAACCCCCCACTGCAGTGGTCCCTCTTGAATAAAGCCTTCCTTATTACCTTTAACCAGTGTCGTGAGTAATTTTTCTTTAACAAGAACGAGAAAACCCCAGCAGCAGACAACGTGAGGCGGCTCACCTATAATCCATGCTGACGTTGAAATCCGCCTCTCTCAGCTCTTCCAGGGTCATGAGGGTCGGGGTGGTTTTGCCAGTCTCCCATTTGGTCCATTCAAAGATTCCGGGCTCCACTCTTATCTTAATTTTCTTCTCCAGTTTGAGCTCTGGATTCAACAGAATACAAGTGTTTATCACCTTCGGTGTCTATTTTGGCTTTCTGTAAATGAGTCTCTTCCTAGGTCTAAATCAAACCTTTGGAAAAAAATCTGACTTTTTTTTTTTTTTGCTTGCTGAATATTGTCCTGTGATTAGGCATAGACACACTATTTCTCAGACAAAAGCCACTGGGCAGTTGGAGGGTATGAAAGGAGTGATGACCCTCTGCTCATCAGGAAGGGCCAGAGTCTCTTGGGATCTGGGAGGTGCCACTGGCAGCGACCTCCCTGGTGCTCATCCTGATGACCCGATGCAGCCCCATAGCACGCGGCACCTGGACTCCTCCTTGGGTCAAGAAGGAGCCTGCACCTATGAGGACTTGGCTGGTCCAATGATCTGAGGAAAAGACGAGGGCAATCATGGAGCTTGTTAGCCACACGGAAGCGCCATCCTGGTAAACACTTACCCCAGACTGAGCTGAAGCGGAGGGTGGATGGGAGTCACCTTCTGGAACATTCTATCTCTCACAACTTGCCCTTCCCTAGGATTTTTTTTTTTAATGAGAAAAAACCTCCACTTTCTATTGTAAATTAAAAAAACTGGAAATGGAAGTCATGAATTCAGTAAAATCTAACTGGTGAAGTTGTTTTGGACAAAACTTCATATAATCATATTTGCATCTAAGTATACTTCATCTGTTTTGCCAAAAATAGTACATACGTTTGCTACAGAAAAGCACATTCCATAAACTGACATTTTTTTTTTATACCTTCAGTAAGAGACCTGTAAACTAAGGCCACCTCTTTTTGAGTGGGGGAAAAACAAGACCTTAATGTTTTTATTCGAAATGGAGAAAATGACATTAAACGGAAATGCTGGCAATCAAATCCATTCCCAAAATGTATTTCAGGCCCATGAAATGGGTTCCTTTGCAAAGCACATTTAGAAAAGAGAGTTAAGGCTGGTTGATGGGGCTCCTGGGCTCTCCCGCAGCCTGTGAGGAACTCGTGTCCACCAGGAATAGGTGACACGAAGAAAGAGTTTGGAGAGGGATGGATTGGGAGTTTGAGATTAGCAGATGCAAACTATTATATATAGGCTGGATAAACAAAAAGGTCCTACTGTAGAGCGCAGGGAACTACATTCAATATCCTGTGATAAACCATAATGGAAAAAAATATGAAAAAGAGTATATATATGCATGTAACTGAGTCACTTTGCTGTACAG
This sequence comes from Balaenoptera acutorostrata, assembly GCF_949987535.1. Taxonomy (NCBI): domain Eukaryota; kingdom Metazoa; phylum Chordata; class Mammalia; order Artiodactyla; family Balaenopteridae; genus Balaenoptera; species Balaenoptera acutorostrata. The sequence goes on along the minus strand of NC_080067.1, from coordinate 148,615,356 downwards.
CAGAAATTAACACAACATTGTAATTCAACTATACTTCAATAAAAAATAAATTGATAAAAGAAAAATAATACTCTACAAAATTTAAAAAAAAAAAAAAAAAAAAGAGTCTGGAGAGTGTCCCAAATGGTGTTGGGCCCTCTTCCTGTTCTGTGGGTCACACTTTGGGAAATGGTCCATCTGGACATTCACTGACATGGTGGTGAGATAAAGCTTAGCATTCTGGAAAACAGGATGGTCATGTTTGAGGACATATGAAGAAGGCTGGGCATCCTGCTTTTCTTGATTAACACAGGATTTATGAATTTATGTTCTTTAAACTGACTTCGTCCTCCTCCTCATCTGCATATAGAGTAAAAGTCAATGAGAGATCATGTTAAAGACATTGACATGATCATTGTCAGAAAACATTTTGGGGAGCTTTTATTTTAAATGCAAGAGACCCACATAATAGAAGTCAGAGAAATTGGAACAGATATGTTCATAATGAGGAAACATGAATGATAACAAAAAGGGGATAAAGTTACGAAAAATGTTTTTGAAGCTCTCAGTTATATTCGTTTAAGGCCAAAAGAAATTCCTTATCTTTTTTTTTTTTCATATGTTGTGACCATGGCTGGGAGGCTGGGTGGGGAAAGGGAGCCTGAGAGCATCACTAGGAAAGGGCCTGGCGACTTGGAGGAAGTCACTGTCAGAGACATCCACGTGCTGGCCTGGCTGTACACAGGCAATCTGCAGGTGTCACACCCTCTCACCTGTGGGCTGCCAGCCTCAGATGGAGATTCAAGTGTTTTTTTAGGTTAGTGGAAAAGTATCAGCCTCTCGGATGGGTTAAAACAAAATAAGCTCAATTAAATGGCGGGTTTAAAGGCGGGTGGGGGGCACAGGAGAATCCGGGGTGAGCCTGTCACCTTTTATCCTGTATTTGTGCTTGTTTCTTGCTTTCTTCACATCTGATCGCTATAGTTGTTGGATTAATTACACATATATTGATCCTAAGCTATCCGGGCATAAAATGACTTCATATCTATTTTGCTTTCTTCTGTCCTATTTGTTAAGAGTTATCAAATGGAAACACTTAGAGCAAACACGGTGGGGTCCTGGGCCCCTCCCGGGTTTGCTTAGCAGCTGACATCATGCTTTAACCTGCCCTCGGCTCCATGGGTCCAGAGCCCAGAGCTGCAGGGAAGCAAAGCAATGAACATGCAAATCTCAACAGCGGGGGAAACCACGGGCATTTCTCGGTCTCAGGGACCCCAGAAACCGTGCAGGGGAGTCCAGGGTCCCCTGTTACGCTCGGATGAGAAATGACAAACGGAGGACGTCTGCAGGGCTGACGATGCACAGAGACGGCCTCCGAGTTTTAAATGTGTGGAAAGCGGATGGTGATGAAATGGGTTTCTACCCTCACAACTTAGCGAGTGGATCAAGAAACAGCACGTTAATGAGAAGGTAGGAAAGGACTGGATTGGCCACGAGCCCACACGGGTCCTGTGCAAGGATCAGGTCCATCCCTGGGAGGGATTCCCAGCTGCATGGCAGAATCGGGAAGGCACTTTGTCAGAGCTTCTCTGATCTACGTGGAGGAGATACTGGGGTGGTGCTCGGGCTGGCGGACCCGCCATTATTTCAACAGCTGCTCCCGTGAAGGTCTGCTCACCGCCCTCTTTCTGACACCGCACCAGGCACGATGCTGTTATCTGCAAGACGGCTTGTCCAGCAGCAGCCTCTTTGCTCTTTGTCCCCCTCCTCCACTGATGTCCTTCCTCCCTGACCTTGATCTGGTAGGTCATTCCCAGCAGCTGCAACCGTCGCTAAGCTCAGTGCCATCCTCTTCTCTATCTCCAGCCAGCCTTCCTTTCTCTGTAGGCTCCTGTCCCTCGTATCTGATTCCAACCCTCCAGCCACCTCCCGGGATTTCACTCCACGGAGCTGACTCTTTGCTTGGTATCGTTCGCCTCCCCCAGCCCCTAACTCCCTACCTTACACAGCTTAAAATCTCCACTCAATCTCCATGGCCCTCCCCCGTGCACCTTCAGCTCCTCGCACCCTTTCTTGCTTCATCATGCTTACTTCTCAAACCCGCCCGGGGTTAGCCCCAGTTCCTCCTGCTCCTCCTGGGCCACACCTGGGGGCAGCCGCAGCCCCATTGATGGGTCTCCGTGTAAAGCCGTGCCCATGACCTCAAGTGGCCTTTGTGCTGCCCAATGGTCACCTTGTACTTCCCCGTCCCTGTCCTGGCCCCTCTCCCCAGTAAGCATGTCACACATTCAGTGCTGCCCTTTCTCATGCTCACCTGGTCACCTGACTTCCTGTGTCTCTGAGAAAGCAGAGGCAAGCCCCCTCCTCCACACGTGCCCACCTGATGCACCTGTGTCCACACACTCTGCCCTCAGTCCCATCACTATGGAGGACCGGCCGTGCGTGCATGGTGACCTAGGTCTTGTGTCCCCTTCCCCACACTGGGAGAGGCGGAACCAGGACCTCCAGGGCAGGCTGCCCATCTCTGGCAGGAACTTGCTTCTTCCTGTAGGTGGACGCTCGCTCAGAAGGGTCTGCCACTGGCTTCCCATCACACGGCAGCTTTTGATGGTGCTGAACAGCTCCCAGGAGCCGATTCGCTTGCCCAGGGAGTCCTGCATTTTGGACTTTAGAAGGGACCACGGCAGTTCTCAGCTCTCTGGGAACACCCTCACCCCCAGCTTTTTAAAAATCACATGGCAGAAGCAGGCCAAAGGCGAATTACAATCCTGACCTTCCAGAAATGCTAACTGGCTCAGTGCCTCCTAACAGTTCTCGAGGGCTGGTTCACAACTGTCCTGTGACTTTGTGTGGCCATTCATGGCCACCCACCCCAGTCTCACCTCTGCTCACTATCTTCTGCCCCCGGAGAAGAGTCATGAGGTCAAGGCCACATGAGAAGCTAGCTGCAGTTCTCACTGACCTTCCAGGATGTGTTTGGCTGTCTGCACACAGCGGAGGGCTGGGGAGGTGAAGACGGAGATGATCCTGATGCCACTGCCCAGCAGAGCTTCCCCTGGAAGACAGCAGGTGGAGAAGTGCCCTCTTCATAACTGTAGCTGCCCATGGTGGCAACTCCAACAGGTGGCTTACTACCCATGGCAGGCAGGGTCTTAAGTGGCCCCAAGAATCCCCACCACCACCCCGTATACACACCCTGTATAATCCCCTGGTGTGTGGGTGGAAGCTGTGAATACGGTGAGCTAGCTCCCCTGTGACCAGGTTATGTTATAAGGCAGAAGGGAGATTATCACAGGTGGGCCAGACCCATTCAGGTGAGCCCATTAAAAGCAGAGATTTCTCCAGCCAGTCACGGAAAAGAAGTCAGATAACATATACACACTACTATGTATAAAATAGACAACCAACAAGGTCCTTCTGCAGAGCACAGGGAACTAGACTCAATATTTTGTAATAACCTATAAGGGAAAAGAATCTGATAAAGAACATCTATCTATCTATCTATCTAAAACTGAACCACTTTGCTGTATACCTGAAACTTATTTGATACTGTAAATCAACTATACTTTAATAAACAATTTTTTAAAAACCAAAGGTAGAGGGATTTGACATGCAATAAATTCTCTGGAATTTGCAAGGAATGTGGGTGGGCTCTAGGAATCCAGCAGGCCCTGTGCTGGCACCAGGCAAGGAAGTGAGGACTTCAGTCCTACAACCACAAGGAACTGAATTCTCCCACCAGCCCAATGAATGTGGAACTGCTTCCAGGAGGCTCCAGGCGGGAAGTCAGCCCAGCCAGCAGCTTGAAATCAGAGTTGAGACCCTGAACAGAGCACCCAGCCATGCTGTGTTTGTGTTTCTGACCCACAGAACTGTGAGCTATCAAGTGGGTGCTGTTTCAAGTTCATGGTCATCTGCAGTAGTGGAAACTCAAGCCCCCTGAGGCTCATGGAAGGACAAGCCTGTAAATCACATTTCTTCTTGCAAAATTAGAGGACCTGGTCTTTGGGAAAGAAGGAGATCTCTTCAGTACAAAATCTGCACGGTACCAACACCAGTGAGGTTTCCGTGGATGTTGTGATGGGCTGATTTCTGTTCCCTAAATTCATATGTTGGAGTCCTAACCCCATGCCTCACAGTGTGACCTTCTTTGAATGTAGGGTCTTTATAGAGGTGATCAAGTTAAGACGAGCAATTTATGAGGACTGGTGCCCTTATATAAAGGGGAGATCTGGCCTCAAAGGGCACGTAGCAAGGGCTCAATACACGTGAGTGATAATCACTGCTACAACTATTGTTACTATTCCTACTAGAATGATCCTCAAACATACCTGCCATTCTGGACTGGAAAATTCCACAGGACGATAAAGGTGGATCGTTTTCAAAGTCTTTGATACCGCGGCTCCGTCTGGGCAGACTGCGAGGGAAGTTCAGGTCTGGCCGGTAGTATTTCCCTAAAGCATAAATAAGCACCAGATGCTCAGTTCCACTGAGTTAGTGCATATTTGTCCCACTAAACTCTTAAGATCAAGACCCACATTTGAAGCATGGTAATTATTTACATTGTGGTCAACTGTGTTTTTTCTTGAGCATGCTCTGTGATGTGGATTCAATTCCAGGAGGAAGTCCTACTCTCACCACCCATTCCCTCAAACACAGAAAACGTATGTTTCAGCCATAGGAAGCATGAGACCTTCTTTGTCCTCTCAAAACCCCCCCGAAGAGTCATTCATACAATTTTCCTGATTAAGAACCAAGACTGATTTAGCTTAACTTGATAAGAGTCTCAAATTGGTATTAATTAATTAGATGAAACTCAACCCATCCCCATAGCTTGAAGATGTCCCATTGCCTACGGGACAGAATACAGATGGCGGGAGAGGGTCCTGCATTGTGTATTATTAGTCAGCTGCTTGAGGCAGGACTGGACATCAGGGGGCTCCACTGGGACTCCCCACCACCACCACCCATTCAGAGGCTCAGAGCACCTTGGTTCACTTTGAGTTTGACCTTGGGCTCGAAGATTGGACGATCTGGTGCAAATCCTGGCACCACCAGTTACTAGTTGTGTGTGTAGAGGCAACTGACTAATCTCCCTTATCAATAAAAATCGGGAAACAACAGAGTTGTCTGAACGAATCAGCAAGATAATGCTTGGAGCCCAGAGCCTGGCTCAGAGGTAGTGGCCAATAGGGGCAGGTTTGATCTCATCCTCAGATTATCCATTTATCCCTGCAGATAAATGGATAATCACGCCACGCCACACCAAACCCTTTCATCCTCCCAAGCAGCCCCCAAACCTCCTGGCTACAACAGATTCTAGCAGCCAAACTGCCTCTCCTGAGACCTGCCATACGTCACATGGATGGCCTGTCACTTGCACCTGAACATGCCACCCCAGCCTCCCAGCAGTTCACCAAGGAGAGGCAGACAGCGGCTATTTGCATGCCTTGTGTTTTTAGGTTCCATGCAAGATATTTCTGGAAGCTACCTCCCTGGAATTTCCACTGGCAGAGACTTTGTTTGAACCGTAAGCTTTACAGACCTTTATTAAACACCAAAGTGTTAGGTGTGTCCGCAGGAAAAGCTGGTATTTGTTTTTCATTCAAAGCGAAGGTCCGTCACTTGTGTCATATTCTCAAGGACATCTGTCATCCCCAAATGTGAAACTACTCCACTGAGGTCTTTTGCCCTCATTGATGTTTTATCTGTGATCACTTTGTGAGGCAGAGGGCAGAGCTCAGAAGAAGCCGAGGACCTGGGGGGTGGTTGGGTTCTGACGGGAGGACAGTCTGAGCGAATAGGGGTGCCCTGGGCCAGCGCCGCTGGGAAGTGAGGGGCCATACAGGGTGTGGGTCCTTCGTGCAGAAGTGAGCAGAAACCAGGAGGGACGCCGGAATGCAAGGGGAGGCCAGCAGTGTCCCCAAATACCTGTCATTGTAATTGATCAAACACTGCAACTTGCAGAATTCAGACCAAGTAGACTATCACAATGCACTTTACCAGGGCTTCCTTTCCTGGTAAAAAGATCCATCAGCAGTTTCCTCTAAGCTGGGAATTTCCAGTGCCTTTAAAATATTTTCCCTTATAGGTGACTTGATCTTTTGTGTAGATGACCAAATATTTTCCCTCTTTTTATGAAGTCCAGTCACTCTTTGTGATGTTGGTTGTTTGGTCTGGTTCTCACACCACCACCACCATCATATGCATACTGACATGTGTGCCATTTCAGTCTGTAGTTTCAGTAATTGTTTTACTGCAAGAAGTGTCTTATAATTCTTTGAATGTCAATGCATCTTCAGAGCCACCTATTTCTTCCTTGAGCCTTTGTGCGTCTACTTGGGCTTGTTTTGTAGAGACAAGCGTAGCATTAGTTCTATGGGTTCTTGGAGATAGGTGTAGTCATGACGTCATTTGCTCAGGAATTTTCTTGTGCATTCAGGTCATCTGCCAATGCGTCCCCTATTCACTTCCCCCTTTCTTGGCCTGTTGGGCTCCTGGAGGGATCCCCAAGGGCTCAGCAAGTCCAGCCACTGTGAATGGATTTTATCACTAGGTTCATTCAATACTTTCATTTATATAATTATCCATGGCTTAGAAATAGTGGCACCCTGGGCTTTCCATTAGGGCATGTGTATGATACAATTGTGGATCAGTACAGAGACTGTGGGTATTTTGTATCTACAAGCCCTGTTCTCAGTTCTTGGCATCCAGAGGGGTGAAGTTGGGGTAAGCACCCAACACGTTAAAAAATATGCCCTTCATTTGAGTATAGCACGGCCAAACGTTGTAGGGAAGCGACCACCGCAGGGAAGACGACCTCAGAAAGATGCAGCTGTGAGATTGCAAGTTGGGGTATGTGTGAGGGTCAGTGACTGCGGCCAGAGTGACTTGCTCTCAAGGCAGTGCCGCACCCACTAACCAAGTGCCATGTGTGTGCTGCCAGGACACACAGGGCTGTCCATGTGTCACTCCAGCAGACTTGCTTACTATTGAAAACCATTCCTCCATCTTCCCCAAAGCGTTTGAGGTCAGATACTTACAGATGCATACACGCTCACATGCACACATGTAATGCCTGTGGAGAGAGATGGAGCGTGTGTCCATCCCACATAAACAGTCTATGCATGGTCATTCTGAAGAATGGTGCCCCAGGGGCTCTGGCTAAGAAAACTGAGACGTGATCTCATCTGTTAGCTCCGTCTAATTCCTGCGTCTGGATTCTGCCAGGACTGTACCTACCGTCGGAAGTGGAACATTGCTGCAGCCAGGACTTCCCGAAGATTTGGTCCACTCTCTCCCCATGGTGCACCACCAGGACGCTTTTCCTCACTATGGTGGCCTGGAATGGTGGAAAGAAAGGCACGTGAGAGTTAACACCCACCTTCTGAGACTTGTTCCAGCAGCTTCTCCCCCTCATCCAGTGGTGGCCTGGACACCACGTCTCTTCCTTCCTTGCTCGGTAGTTACAGCCCGTTTTACCAGGACCATTATGATGAGAAGGGGCTAGGAATTGCAGGTGATCTCTGTAATTTCTTGCAACTTTTAATTTTCTGGGCACTATAGCACACATAGGAAATGAAAAGGAAGTGGAACGAATGACCCACATCGTGGTACATCAACCGTCTACTTTCTGTCTCTTCCAAGTCCTTATCCCTTGTCTTGGTCCCTTCAGGCTGCTGTAATAAAATACCTTGGGTGGCTTATAAACAACAGAAATTTGTGTCTCACAGTTCCAGGGGCTGGAAGTCTCAGGGTGCCAGAGATCAGGCACCAGCACAGTTAGGTGAGGGCCCTCTTTTGGGCTGACATCTCACTGTGTCCTCACACGGTGGAGGGTAAGGGAGCTCTCTGGGGTCTTTTCCATAAGGTCACTAACCCCTTTCATGAGAGCTCCACCCACATGACCTAAGCTCCACCTCCAAACACCATCACATTGATCAACAAGATTTCAACATAGGAATTTGTTGGGGAACACAAATATTCACCCCTTCATAGTGACTTCTTAGGAAATGATCTGAATCTATCTAAATATAATAATATATACATTTATTACTTTATAATATGATATGTAATTGTAATTCAATTATATAATATAATTATAATCTTTATACTATACTATATTATAATATAATATCTATCATAATGTACTATATTATAATATACTATTATAATATTATAGATTATATAATATCTATTATATATAATAGATATATATAATAGATGTATGTATATACTATGTAGATATGTACAAATCTTCCTCAATGTCGGATGGGGTTACATCCCAATAAACCCATCATAAATTGAAAATATCTTAAGTAAAAAATGCATTTAATATCATTTGATATCTGCCCAATATCAGAGAGAGGATTGGACCACATGTCACTTGTCTGGGAAAATTCAAAATTCAAGTATTCAAAATTCTACTGAATGCATATTGCTTTTGCACCATCGTAAAGTCAAACAACTGTAAGTCGAACCATTGTAAGTTGGGGACCATCTGTGTGCGTGTATCTATATCTATATCTATATCTATATCTATATCTATATCTATATATCTATATCTATAAAATCTATCTATTATCTACTGTCTATCAATCATCTATCTATCTATCTATTATCTATCTATCATCTATCTATCTATCTATCTATCTATCTATCTATCTATCTATCTATCTAATCTATCTATCATTTAACCATCCGTCCATCCATCCTAGTCTCCTCTGTTGCTGGCACTCGTTTTCCTCCGAGGGGGCCTCCGGGACCACCCCAGTGTTGGCGTGTTAAATGTGGTTCTCTGCTTAAATGTGAATCACCCTGTTCTCCAGGCTGCCAGGGCGTGTGTTCAGCTCTGGGCACCCAGGGGAGAAGCCCTGCATCTACCCCTTCTTTCTCCTTTCTTGCTGGCCCTTCTTTCCCATAGCTGGTGTTTTTCTGTTTGGCTGAGTGCTAGGGGAAAACAGCACTTTAGTTTACTTTATTTTGGGGAGAGAAAGGCATCGACAGGAGGTTATCAGGGTCCAGCCGTGGAAACAGCAGAGCTCTCTAGAGCTCTCCCCCTTTGCTTTGGGCAGGGGCTCAGACGGCCTTTGGGCCTCACAACTGCAGGGCTGACATCCACCTTTGCTCTTGGGGAGGTCAGTGCTTTGGGGAATTAACCCAAGGGCTGCATTCCAGGCCGTGGTGTGGGGTGTCTTTGAGAGGGGGCTCCTATGTGCGGGGTGGCTGGGGGTTTCCTCAGGGGAGCTGGGGCTGGCCCTTCTCTTCGCTGTGCTGTGTCGGAGGGAGAGGCTGACCTCGAGAGGAAGCCTGAGCACATTTTCTGCAAAAACGTTGGAGAGAATGAGGGAGAGCCGAGATGGCCAGAGAGGTGAGAGTGACCTGCAGAGACTGAGGGCGGAGCCGACGTGGAGTCACCAGGACGGCTGTGTGGGGCACAGGCCTCCCCCGGGAGCCCCAGAGATGACAGAGAACCTCTCGAGGGAGGCGCTGAGGCTGGGCCGGGACCCTGAAGGAGCTCGCGTCCCAGCCCCAGGGGCAGGGGCGGTGTTGCCCAGCGCCAGGCCCAGACCGTTCGGGGGACTCGACTCTGGAGCAGGATGGGAAATTCCACATCAACACAGGCCCGCTGCCTCTGGGGACTCGTGCCGTCAGGGTCTGGGGGCACGCGTGCCAGATGCTGGGACACAAGGTGTCGTCCAAAGATGCCCCACTTAGGGGGCCTCGGATCTCACTGGGGCCTCTGGACCAACATGGAAAGATGAGTCACAGATGGCAGAGGACGAGGGGCAGAGCTGACAGTGCCTGCCGCAGGAGGTGGGCTGGGGGGACTCCAGGGAAGACATGGGACTTGGTCATGCCTGGAGCCAAGATCACCAGGGATGGACGGGCTAAGATCACTGGGAATGGTCAGGCCAAGGTCATCAGGGACGGTCAGAAGGGGGAGGGCATCTGGACAGGAGACAGCTCCAGCCAGAGGTCTGCTTTGCCCTGACCACTTCTTTTCCTGAGGTGGACCCTTTCTCTCCCTCCCCATCTTTGGCCTCACATCCCTCTGAAGGTGGGCTTCTGGGTGAAAATGAGAGAGCTGATATTTTTGTATCTGCTATTTTTTCTTTTGGCTGCTCTGCGCAGCTTGTGGGATCTTAGTTCCCCGACCAGAGATCGAACTCTTGTCCCCCTGCATTGGAAGTGTGGAGTCTTAACCACTGGACCGCCAGGGAAGTCCCTGTATCTTTGCTATTGAGTAGGGTGAGGAAGAGGTGACAAGATGTGGCCCTCCTCAGTGTGAACTGCCATCACCAGACCCAGAATCACACTCTGGTTTCCCCCAAATCCTGGAGAGGAGAATGTAGGTATTTTTCACAGGTAAACACCCTGAGAGACACAGCATTCATTTGAAACGTAGCCAGTGCTGTTGACCACACCCTTGGGATTGATTCTGCCGACAGGGGTGGGGTCTCGAGGGTCTGCACCTATGGCTGCTCCCCCAGCACTTCTTCAAGTTCATCAAGAAGGACGAAGGGGCCCCAGTGGAATCCCCGCATGTTGGAAAGTGGTTGGGAATTGCTGAGAAGGGCAAACGCTAGAAAGTAGGGTCTCGGGCAAACTGCACCTGCCTCACAAGCGCTCTTGGGTCCGGCACCATGGGCAGCCCCAGCCAGACCCTCCCAAGCCCTCGTGGGGCCCACCCACCCCCGGGGGATGCAGAATCTCCAGCCGCTTGACGCACAGGGCTCTTCTCATTGGACCTGACTACGTTCTGATTGGCGCATGAAATGTGTTTGTGAGCCGATGGGACGGTCAGGTCTCCATATGTAGCTTCTCAGGGCCTTGGGGTCGAGTCTTCAAAATGGGCACATGGTCAAGGTGAAGTGAATACTGTGGTGGAGGGCGCTGATATTTGGTTCAGGATGCAAACACCGACCTCTGGCAGCTCCAAGGGGAAGGTCGTCTTGCTGTCTTACATTTTTTTTTTTTAATTGTGTATTTGGTTGCACTGGGTCTTAGTTGCAGCAGGTGGGCTTCTTAGTTGCGGCACGTGGGCTCCTTAGTTGTGGCATGCATGTGGGATCTAGTTCCCTGACCGAGGATCGAACCCGTGCCCCCTGCATTTGCAGTGCGGAGTCCCAGCCACTGTGCCACCAGGGAAGTCCCGTTGCTGCCTTACATTTTGAAGTATGGCTGTGGGATTGCCCGCACTGACACCGGGACCCCTTTTCTATTCCATTCCCCCTGCCGAGGACGGATCTTCCCAGTAGGTCACAGGACACACACGTGTTCCCAACCTGGATCTGCTCACTGATGGTCTCAAAGCACCATCACTGCCTTGGGCTGAGGTTTTGGATCGGGGGCATTTTCTTCCCTGGAAGAGCACGGAGGAGTTGAACTTTGAAATCAGGAATATTTGCATCAGGAATATTATGATAAAGTGAAAGGTCTGCGGGGAATGGAATGGACCAACCCCTGGGTCCACACAACGGCAGGGCTGCATCAGATCTTTTTTTTTTTTTTTTTTAATTTTATTTATTTATTTATTTTTGGCTGTGTTGGGTCTTCGTTTCTGTGCGAGGGCTTTCTCTAGTTGCGGCGAGCAGGGGCCACTCTTCATCGCGGTGCGCGGGCCTCTCACTGTCGCGGCTTCTCTTGTTGCGGAGCACAGGCTCCAGACGCGCAGGTTCAGTAGTTGTGGCTCACGGGCCTAGTTGCTCCGCGGCATGTGGGATCTTCCCAGACCAGGGCTCGAACCCGTGTCCCCTGCATTGGCAGGCAGATTCTCAACCACTGCACCACCAGGGAAGCCCTCAGATCTTTTGACAGAAGGTGCTGGATGCCTTTCCTGGGACTGCTGAAACAAAGCACCGACTGCGGGGGCTGAAAACAAAGGAAGCTTATTCTCTTCCAGTTCTGAAGGCTGGAAGTCCAAAATCAAGGTGTCGCAGGGCCAGGCCCCCTCAGAGGCTCTAGGGGAGGGTCCCTCCTGCCTCTTCCAGCTCCCGGTGGCCCCAGCATCCTTGACGTGTGGCCGTGTGGCCCCAGTCTTTGCCCCCAGGTCACATGGCTTCTCTCTGTGTGCCTTGTCTCCTCGTCTGTGAGCATCACATCCCCTGTTTCCTGTGATTAGGTTTAGGGCCTGCAGGATAATCCAGGATAATCTCCCCATCAAGACCCTTATCTCAGTCCCACATGCAAAGACCATTTTCCTCACAAGAGGTGGCAGGAATTGGGACCTTACCTCTTTGGAGCGGTTCTTCAGCCCACTACGCGACCATAGCAAAACTATGGCCAGTTTTCCTTTCTCACTACCTGGATGGAGCGACCTCAGGCCAGGGGAGGTTCTGTATCGGGGACAGGTGTCAGGTTCTCATCCATTTAAAGCACCAGCGTTCAGACAGAGGCCGAGCTGGGCTAAGCCTTGCAAGTCAGCTCCTCCCCTCGTTCAATCTGGAAAGGGGGGCTCAGCCTCAGGGAGCCCATGGCCCCAGTCCAGGCCGGCTCCCCTCATTCCCAGAGAGTCTGGGGCGGGGACCCCATTTTCATCGGTCTGAGGCTGGCAGGCCTCTGGCTCCCAGTCCGAAGCTCCTCCACCCGGGCCGTTCACCCCCGAAGGCCCAGCTAAAGAGGTCACCCATTGTCCTCCCAGGCTCCCGGTGTCCCCTGCCCTGGGCTCAGCTCTTGTCTGGACTGGAGGCAAGCTCTGGGGGCCGGTGGGCTCTTGGGGAAGGAGCCATCCGGCCGATGGCAGAGTTAGGGTGAGAGTGTGGCCTCCCAGGAGGGCTGGGTCCCTGTCCCTTTCCTGGCCCGTGACCTAGTGCCATGATGACACGGGCCAGGCTCACAGTGTGTGCGTGTGTGCGGGGCTCACCCTCTGCCCGGGGTGGACGGAGCTGGGGGTCCTGGGAGCAGACAGATGGGCCCCTTGCTGGCCCACCCGGGTCTGAGCTCAGGGCAGCAGCGTCTGAGTGAAAGCTGCCCCGGAGGAGTCGAGTCTACCGGGAGTCGGCACAGAGTGGGGCTGTGAGCGGCTCATTTGACATCAGGGCCCCATCACCTGTAGGGACTGCAGGCTACTGATGCTCCGGGACATGCGCGGAGGCTGAGGGTCCCCGTTCCGTCTGCTGCTGGCTTCACCGTCCTTCCCGGAGCTCAGGTCGGGGGCTACACTGAAGGTGTACGTCCTGTGGGAGAGGAAAGAGGCCAGTGTCATGACGAGCCTGGGAAGCATCCAGTCGTCATGTGATGGAGAGCATGCATGCGACACGATGGGTGGGTTGGGGCATCGTGAGGATGAAATGAAACAATGGTTCAGAACGACTCAGTGCCCAGCACATAGCAGCTCCTGAGCCAGTGGTGGTGGTTCATGTTCTCCATCACCACCTGCTACAGACTGAACTGTGTGCCCTCAGACGTATAGTCCTGGCCCCCAGCACCTCCGAATGGGACCCTACTTGGAGGTAGGACTTTTAAAGAGCTGATGAAGGTAAAATGAGGTCACTAGGGTGGGTGCTAATTCAATCTGACTGGGTCCTTTTGAGAAGAGGAGATCAGGACACGGGGACGACAATGTGGGGACACTGGGAGGAGACGGCCACCTACACACCCAGGAGAGAGGCCTCAGGAGGGACCAGCTTGAGCTTGGACTTCCAGCCTCCAGGGCTGCAAGAGAAGGGACACCTGCTGTTTAAGTCACCATGTCTGTGGTATCTCGTTCCGAGGCCCAAGCAAACCAGTGCATCACCCTCTAAGAATCGCCTTCTAAAATAACCAAAGGTGTGAAGATGCTCGTGGTTGGGAACAGGGATAAGGGAGCAGAACAGACACATTAAACGCCAGGGCAACACACAGGAAAGGCACAGATGCATTAGTGGGCGGGTGGGTGACCACGGTGCCCGAGCAGGTGCAGGCGGAGAGGAAACTGCTGCTCGTCTAGGGGATCAAGAAAGGTGCCCCGGGTGGGCAGCCGTTTGGGAGCTCTGAGGACCACTGAGGGCGAAGGTCATGGCAACCAGAGCTGTGAGAACTCCAGAAGGTGAGCGGGTGCCGGTGCCGGGGTGAGGAACAGGGGAGGGGCCCCGGGGAGGGGCCCGGGGAGGAGTGAGAATGCGGAACCAAGAGCCGACAGTCATGGAAATCCTCCAAGAGCAAGAAAGGGCCAGGTTCCCAGGGGAAATTCTTTTTAGAAAGTGAAAGGTCATCTTTGTAAACTCTAGTTAAAAACAATTTACAAGCACCTCTGGTTCCCGTTCCCGTGGGATCTGAGCACCTGTCCTGGTGGTCGTAAAAGGAGGACTAGTTATACTGAAGCTGTCCTCACGAGGCCTGTAATCTGCTTTATAGCATGCGGGCTAGTTTCAAACAAGGCTGAGTGAAAAAGATACATACAATCAGAGGAGAGAAATGGACAGCAGCTAGAGAGGGAAATGGGAAAAAAAAGAGAGCTTGTGCTTGATTTTGTTTTTAAGATAACAGCATGTTTGCTTGCTGGTGGGAGCCATTGGGGAGGGCCTTGGGATGACAGATGATGCTGGCGTGATGCCCTTGGAGGGCATGGGATGCCCAGGAGGGATGGGATGCAACATGCCATGAACAGGTGGCCTTGGCTAGGAGTTTGGACCGAGCATCACAGTGTGCTGGGGGGAGAAGGGCACATGGGCCCAGAGGCTGTAGGCAACTGGAGCTGGTGGACACTCTTCCGACGTTCACCTGTCCCGGTGGATAAGAGTGAGGAATGCAGTAGGTGGCCTCTGGGTTAGATGAAAAAATCAGACACAAATCAGCTGGTGGGCAGAGTGTCCAGGGATGCCTGGGCCTCCAGTTTACGGGGGAAGAGAAGGAGGCAGACGGTCCGCTCACGTGAGTGACTGGTAAGGGAACATCATCTTTATTACTATTTTCTGAAAAGCATGTCCTCATCTTGCTTTTTAAATTGCAGTATTCTTTGTGATTTTTAACATACAGAAGGCTTACATTTTAAGCATTTAATAATCAGTATTAAAGACACATCTGTTAAGTCTCACCTTAAGATCCATTCCACTGCTTCTCTGCTTTCAAAGCTCTCCCCAGTCCAGAAATCAGAAATACAGTCATTTAAACTGCCTTCTATTTTTAAATGATTTTCTGTTTAATTCTTGACTCAGAATTAAATTGGTATCAGTGTGTGCTGTGAGGTCATACAGAACACCTTTTATTTTACATCCATTTATTTTCCTATTTCTGATGCATTCATCAGATAGGAACCTCCTAATATACCAGGTCTCCTGCTCTGTTAGCTAGTCTGTTCCACGGATCTATTTTTTCTCTTTCCCTCAAGCCAGTACCATATTATAGATTTATAACATGCTTTTAATACCTGGTAGGGTAAATATCTCCTCTCATCACTTTTATTTTTCAAAGTGTTCTCAGCTCTTCTATTTATTCTCCCAGATAAATTTTTCAATCACTCAGTGAAGTTCCAACAAACGATCCCATTGGGATTTTCCCTGGAATTTCATTAAACCTGGAAATGGCTCTGGGAGGATTCATTTTGCTCCATCATGAACGTGGTGTGTTTCTACTTATTTGGCCCATTTGTAAATGTTTGCCTTTCTTTCCCACAGTGGCCCCAAGTCCCCCAGTTATCGTAAAGCTGATGGCTCCCAGGCCTCCATCCTGAGACCCTAACCGGGTCCTGAGCTGGGAGTGGCGTCATTTCTCCTGCATCTCAGGGGCCCACAGGCTCAGGCCACCTGCCTTTCACCATAACAACCGCACGCCCGGGACCCTCAGTGCCCACGCGGTGTTTCGATGTAGTTAACTCACTTCTGAAACTGTCTGCAAGTCGTACCTTCTCTTCCCATCTTGTTGCCTGTCCTGTCTTGAGCGGTAAATCCTACTGGCGGTGAGACAGGCTGGGACCTGGGACCTTTTGCTGGGACCTGGGACCCTTTGCTGCAGGGCTTGCACCTGGACACACCTCTCCTCCAGCAACAGAATACAAAGAAACTGTACAGGACTAAAAATAACTGCGTGCCTGCCCAGTTGGGTCAAATTCTGGACCCAAAAGATACAAAGAGACCAAAAAACCCAACTGCCACTTTTGAAGAGCCTGGAGCAAAAGCAGGGCACTGCGCGTGCCCCCTGCACACACCACCACCTAGGGGGTGGGCAGACCACCTAAGTCACCCCTCTGGCCTGACGCCTGGACACACCCCTGCCCTCACCCCATGTAAGGAGCCAGCTCGACCCCCCTCGGGGAGCGGGCAAGCAAGGGGACCTGTTGTTGGTTCTCGCTCCCCCCTGTTGCAGCAGTGGTCCCAACAAAGCCCTGCCTGAATTTCTTGTCTGGCCTCTGATCAATATCTATTGATTAAGGAAGCCAAGGACCCTGGTCAGTAACAGCGGGATCCAGGTCAAATAGATTTACACAGCTCGTAGTCTCACAGCGTCAGATGTCAGCACATTCGACGTCTCTAACTGGTCATAAATAGACAAGAACATGATCCCCATATTCAGACCATTGACATTTCCCTCTGCAAATGAGCACGCTCTCAGTATTTGCAGAGTCTCACCTTGACACAGGAAATGCTGGTGGGTTTCCCCTTCCTGAGGGCGAGATGTGGCCCTCCCGCACCCTGCTCCCGGCCCACGGGGCAGATAGTGAAGCCTCGTTATCTATAAATAACATCTGTGAAGTTTACAGTTGGAGAGAAAAATTGAATTTTTGTTTTTTTTTGGCTACTCTTTCAAATGAAATACAACCTTGATTACCATGGGGATGTTGGTGATGAGAAGAGAAAGGAAAGAATGTAGCATTTTAATATTTCTGTTTTTCTCTTAAACTTCGGAGACCTACTTACTGCTTAACTTACACCATAGAAATAGATGTAGATGTATTTAAATTCTCCCTGGCTTTTAAAAGGGGCACCGCTGCCGTCTGTGGGGTTGTGTGGACTGTGTCTGCTAGGGATGCCATAGCGAGGTACCACAGACGGGGCAGCTTAAATAACAGATACTTGTTCTCATACAGTCTGGGGGCTGAGTCCAAGATCGAGGTATGGGCGGGGTTAGTTCCTCCAGAGGCCTCTCTCCTTGGTGTGTACACGGCCGTCTTCTCCCTGTGTCCTCACATGATCGTCCTTCTGTGTGTGTCTGCCCGGATCTCCTCTTCGTATAAGGACACCAGACAAATTGGATTAGGGCCCACCCTGTGATCTCATTTTACCTTGGTCACCTCTTTAAAGACCCATCTCTAAATACAATCACATTGTGAGGTGCTGGGGCTTCAGACATCAACGTATGAATTTGGGGGACACAATGCAGCCCATGACAATATCTCTATTATGTCTGAGCTACTTGCCAGGAACTTGCTCTGTGGTTTTGGAAAGTTACTGAGCATGTATTGCTCCAGGGTTGGTACTCTCATCTTGGCTCAAAAAGAACAAAGTGTTCTCTAAGCTCTAACATTCATGGCTCTTTGTTCGAGATTATGCTACATACATTCTTGTCTGTGGAGCGTTGAAATCTGCTGTGATTCATGAATATGCTCCATCAATATCACAGTGGTCACCTCTGATCTTTTTCTTCAAAGTAACAGGCAAATATTGTGGGGTCATTTTGTTGCTGAGTAAATCCAGAGACCCTGAACTATTGGCACAAAGGCTGAATTGTCGCATGGGTGATGGGTCACTGATGTAAGGTCAATAATTTTTCCTGCTTGGGTTGCACGTCCCAAGTGTGAATTCTGTGCTGACACTGTCAGAGATATTTATCCACTGTCTATAAACAACAGTTTGTCTGCCCACAGCTAAAGTAGCCTTGGGACAGTATCATCGGACGGCATTTCTGCTCAGCCGATTAGTAACGTGTCCAGACATTCTAGGGCCATTTTCTGAATTTAAAAGTTTGAACGTTTAATAAAGTATACTTTTGGCCATTTTAAAAGACTTAGCCAGGACAGCTGAGTCTGACAACAGTGCTGGTTCTCTGTCCTTCTGACCCATAATCACATGTCACAGTTTGTCTTACTTCTTACCCAGCACAGCTGGGGTGCTTCCAAAACACGGCCAATCAGACACCCCACAGCCCAGCCCAGTACTTAGTTTTCTCTTCTTTTGCTATAATTCTTGTTAATATTTATGAATTCCTGGGGGAAACTTGTTTCTAGAAGGAATAGTCCCAGAAACGTTCAGCTTAAAAGCTGGAACCGTTATTTTGGTGACAGGTGACTAACAGATTAACTGTGAGGTGAAAGATGTAATAGCCACAAACTCATTTTCTCCAGAATCTTAGCTGCATAGTTCTAGAAACATCCAGTTTGCCGACTGCCTGGCGACGGTGATGCTCTCTCGTCCTGAGCAAGGATTGGAGGACTTGCTAAAGGACAGGGACCAGATGGGAGCCCACGCCACCTGGACCTCAGATGGTCAGTTGGGGTGGAACCAGCATCTGCTCCCTTGTTACTCCTTAAATGGTTCATTGGACCGGGCGATGGACTGAGCTGGTTCTAAAAGGAACCAAGTGCTTCCTTGATTGCATGATGTCATCTGGCCCCTCCACCTCCCTGGGCCCAAGTGTTCTCAGCTCTCGGGGATGATGATCTACCTGATTATCTCTGCAGTCCCTGGTGGCACCAATGTCCTGTGACTTTGTTGTGGCCACTGGACACATAGCCATGCCCACACCCGCAAAACTGTGCTTCTCCGGGACGACTGGTCTACCCACACCTGGGATGGCTGTGATCTTTTTGTGGAAGCCATATCCCTTTCCACGTTGGGTGTGGGAGAGCTCGGAGCCTGGGGCCCACAGCGTGCATGGTGTGCACAGAGCTTGGCCCTGGGTTTGTCTGACTTCTCTCCCTTTATTCTCTCTTTGACCCAATGTCCTTATATTCTTTTCTTTAAACTTAAAATTGATTAATTTAGATTTTGAATAAGTAATGCATTTCTATGGTTCACAAATTTAAAAATTATACAGTGGTAGAGGGTGAACAGTCTCCCTCCCATTCCTATTCCATTCTCCCAACTCCCACCTTCAACCCTGCAGGTAGCCACTGTTAGAAGTTTATAGACATCTTCCCTTCCAGGGAACTTTTACGCATGAACGTACATATAAATACATATTGTGCATATATAAGTACAGATGATAATGTTTTAATGCATCTGTTCCCCACAGTTAGTACTATCCTATCCACATTGTTCTGCAACTTCTCTTGGATTTTTTAATATCAGTACATAAAATACTTCCTCGTGATCATTTTTAAAAACCTCAAGTATTCTATTGTATGGATGTATCATAATTTATTTCACTGGCTTATCTTTAATTGAATTATGTCTTCTACGGTGCTTGTATGCTTCTATAATTTGTTATGTTCATAATAAGGAAGTGGTATTTTGTAGTCCTTTTGGGATTATGATCTCAGAAAAGTTTTGTAGAGTAATTGATGTTTTCTGAATGTTTTCAGTGGAAAACCAGAAATCAACCAAGATATTTACCATATACCTGCAGGGATAATGTTGCCAGTATGGAGAAGGCAATTTTTACCAACAATGGAACTGTCTAGAAGCATACAAGCACCATGGCCACTGTTTCCAAAAAGACGCTCTCAGACACTAAGTCTGAGAGAGGCGTCTGGGCTGCAGGGGCAGAGCGGCACTCACCTGTGCTTCACCCAGGTGTCACACTCGCTAGCTCGCTCCGTGTAGTTCTCGGGCAGGAAGCCCCGGCAGCCGGTCTGCTGCGAGATCCCAATCACCCAGCCCTCGCTGGCTTCCTCCTGCTGAGTGGGGTCCACGAAGATGTAGTCACCGGGACTGAGTGTGAGCTCATCCATGTTCTGGGGTTTGTACTGGAACCGGACCTTCAGGGTCTAGAATGGAGGAAAGTGTCTTCATGTCTCAAGCAAGGATGGGTTCTGTGTCTCCATGACACATCCAAACCTCTGTCTGATGACAGTAGAATATGACAAAAGGATGTATACACTTGTCCAGATACATTCAGAAATGAATTTTGATATCTATCTATCATCTGTCTCTCTAGTTATTATCTATTTATCTATTTATCTATCATCTATCTATTATCTCTCTATCATCTATCTATACATATCAATCATCTATCTATCATCTATCTACCTATCTGTATCTATCAATCACCTATCTATCTAATCTATTATCTATCTATCTAACTCTTATCTACCTATCAATTTATCTATCTACCTATCTATCATCTATCTATCTATCTCTATCACCTATCTACCTATTTTATCAATCTACCTATCTACCTACCTATTTATCTCTGTTTACTTATTTCTTATATGAAAATCTCAAAGCATAACCGGATGTTCACATCCGCCCCCCTTGTAGTGAGGTTATTTACAGTTTCTCCCACACCACAGAACACGGTGGATTCATTCATACTTGTTCCATGGGTCTGAAAGGAGCATAACAAGCTTTCTATCTAAACCAATCAATCCCATGGGGAGGGAGTCCTGAACTGAGGCTTCACTCAAATCATTATCTAAACAAATTAGCAAGCAGCACAATGTATTCATAAATCTTTGCAACCGTCCATTTTTGATACCTGAAATGTTTCCACTTTTCCCCCAAATTTCTGTGTCTGCGACTCACATACAGAAGAATGTTAATTCCAAAATGCAGGCCACAGCATGATTTTAGGGAAGGGAGAGAAGTTCGCCCTTCTGCTGAAAAACCTCCATC
This sequence comes from Balaenoptera acutorostrata, assembly GCF_949987535.1. Taxonomy (NCBI): domain Eukaryota; kingdom Metazoa; phylum Chordata; class Mammalia; order Artiodactyla; family Balaenopteridae; genus Balaenoptera; species Balaenoptera acutorostrata. The sequence goes on along the minus strand of NC_080067.1, from coordinate 148,594,687 downwards.
CGAGGGCTCCTGCGGGTCAGGGCTCCGTCAGGAGGGCAGCCGTTCACCTGTTCCCATGGCGGGGTCCAGTCCAGCCGTCCGCCTGCGTTCGCTCACCTGGTAGTGTACAAAGCGCATGTCCCGCGAGTAGAGTGCGGCCGTCCACTGGCAGCCGTGGCCGGGGTGGACGGCTCTGGCCAGCTGCTCCAGCGTCCTCTGGTGGTGGGGATAGAACTTGTGGGCCAGGGTGAGATGCAGCTGCTTGGTGCAGGGCTTCACGGTGCAGTCTGTGAAATCAGGCAAACGGGGCACCTTGACCCAGACGTCCGCACTGCACGCCCGGGTCTCCGCATCCGGGGTGGCCATGAGCCCGGGTTGGAGGTGCAAACGCCTTTACACACGCACCTCCTGCCTCTACCCACTCCCCTCCCCACACCAGCGCTCCCCCGACAAGGCAAGGAGTTGGCCCAGACGGGCCACCACACAGAGGTCACCTCGTTAAGGAGGTGGTTGGGTACTTGAAGATTCTACGAAGAAGCAGGAAAGCAGAGGGTATAGGGACACAGGTTGTGGGGTGGGGTGTTTGTGGCCCATCAGTTTGCAAGTTAATTGCCCCAACAATTGATTCCAATCTCCTTCATCCCCCGGGGTGTGCATGTCACACAGTGGCCTGCACAGGTGGGCTCATGCTGCAGTCAATGGCTTTTTGTTCAGTTGCAGAGTCTCTGGAAGAAAATGCCCTAAGCAACGCGATTCCATCAGACGTCACAGTGCCTCTAATATTCTGCTGACTTTGGTGAAGCAGGGAAGCCCTTGGAGCGGCCAAGGCCCTGGTCTTTTTGAGTGACCTCTGCCTTCATGGCCCCAGCCCTCCTGGACCTCATCCCAGGGCCCTCAGGTCAGTGGGCAGCAGCGTCCCCGAAGCAGCCAGGATCCGATTTCAGCCGGGTCACAAAGCAGCTTTGTTCCGGGGAGGCGGCGATTAATGGAACTGCACAGACTCTGGAATCTGATAGACCTGACTTTAGACCCAGCTGCCCCGTTTGGCAGCTGACTTTGGGGACCGTCTTGGTCTGACTCAGCTTCAGTTTCGACACCAACAACTTGAGGATTGGACACACTGTCCTGGGAAACTGGCCTCTCAACTGTAAGGTCCCCGGGAAACTTTCAGTAAATCTTAGTTACCTGCTACCTTTCTCATGGGCAACACTTAGCAACATACAGGATCCGCCTTCCCCCTGAAAAACGTCAAGGGTGATGCACCCACTTCCTGGAGCCCAGACTTGGCAACCCCATCGATGTCTCCCATCCTCTATCTGAGCCTTTGGTAGCAAAAGAGAAACCGGCGAGGTCTCCAGGCCCTGAGCTGCGGGGGTGAGGAGCTCGAAGCAAGAGAGCATGTGGGTGGCGGGGAAATTCCTTTTCTCGGGTGTTCCAGACGAGGTGGGGGGACGGCCTTGCCGTGGATGAGTCAGTGTGGCCTGGGAAAGGCCCGCTGAGGTCGTCATCAGAGAGATCACCGAGTCACCTGATCTGAACGGGCGCTTGTCTTTTTCTCTGTGTGGCCCATGCCCCTGGGGACTGTGAGCTGGCCAGGAACACGCTTGCTGGCTGAGCTGTGACTGGTCCCTCCCGACCCATCAGGGTCAGGCCCAGGGTGCCGGCCGTGGAGGGCAGGGCGGAGCCTGCTGAGGGGTGGGCGATGGATGTGAGGTCAAAGCCGGTTTCCCAGGGTGTGGAGCGGGTCAGCACGAAGCCCAGGAGGCATGGAGCAGGACATGGCTGGACTCCAGTGCCAGCTCCACCACCCACTGGCTTGGGGACTCTGTTGGTTTCCTGGGCTGTTGTCACAAATGGCCACACCCTGGGTGGCCTAGAACAACAGAAATTTGTTCTCATGCGTCTGGAGGCTGGAAGTCCAAAACCAAGGTGTTGCAGGGCAGCGCCCCCCACTGAAGGCTCCCGGGGAGGGTCCCTCCCTGCCTCCTCCAGCTCCTGTGGCCCCAGCATTCCTTTGCTTTTGGCCGCATCCCTTCAATGCCTGCCTCCGTGGTCACATGGCCTCTCCTCTGTGTCACCTCGTCATACAAGGACACCAGTCACTGGACTTAGGGCCTGTCCTACTCCAGCGTGACCTCAACTAATTACATCTACAGAGACCCTATTTCCAAATAAGTTCCTTTTCTGAGGTTTTGGTGGATGTGAATTTTAGGGGACACTTTTCAACCCATGACAGTGACCTTGGGCAGGCACTTTACCCTGCACAGCCCTCAGTCACTCTATTTTAAAAATAAGTGGTCATTAAGAGCCACTTTTTGGGGGCATGGGAGTAAGTGAGGTGCTAGGCCTGCTCGGAGGCAAGCGGCTGATACACTGCATCAGGACAAGAGCCATGTCCGTCGTCCTTTTAGAGACAAGGAGGTTCAAGAGCCATGCCCTGAACTCACGTTTACATAAAGGAGGCAATCCGCAAGGACATGGGGTAAGGTTATCATTATCTAGCAAATACGATCCCAGACTCGACAAACGAGCCTCCAAATGGAAATCTGGGACTAAGGAAATTATTCATGTGACCGGCATCTGCATTCATACATGTCTGCAGGGGGCAGGGAGGGGTCCCGCTACCAGGGTGCCGTGGCCTCTTCGAGTTTCAGACTCAGCAAAGCACAGCAGTGCGGAGCACCTCTGAGTACCAGGACCACGGGGGAAGTTCCCCAAACAGCCCAAACTGTTTAAAGGGCGAGACCCCCAGCCATTTGCAGAGAAAGAAGACGACTCAGGGGTCAGAGGACATGATTCAGGTCACACCACCAACCAGAGATGAGGGAAAATTCACACCTGAGGTCAAGTCTGGAATTCTTCTCACTAAACCCCAGCCGAAGCCTCAGTCTCCAGACCGGGGCTGGTGTCTGAGGAAAGTGAATTTGGCTGATTCTCAAAGTGAGTCTAGATAATTTTCCCCCCAAGAGGCCAAGGAGACAAGACTACGCTCATACCTAAAGCATTAAAATGAATCAGCTAGGACTTGTGTTTTACATACAGCACTGGCCTGTTGAGGAGGGATGCCCCTGGTGGGCGAGGGGCTGGGGGAGGTGCCCCCGCCTACAATCCCCTGTCATCATGTGGTCACACACCGTCCCTCCTGGGACAGTTTCCCAGCAGCTGGAACACAGCTGAGTGTTTTGAAAAACCACATCGGTGCAGACAAGGCTATTCCCACTTAGAGAAGAGCCCTGTGCTAGTTCTGAGTCTTCCTATTCGCTCACTCTTTTTTTGTATTTAATTAATTTTTATTGGAGTACAATTGATGTACAATGTTGTGTTAGTTTCTGCTGTACAGCAAAGTGAATCAGTTATACGTATACATATACCCACTCTTTTTTAGATTCTATTCCCATACAGGTTATTACAGAGTACTGAGTAGATTTCCCTGTGCTATACAGCAGGTTCTTATTAGTTATCTATTTTGTGTATAGTAGGGTGTCTATGTCAGTCCCAATCTCCCAATTTATCCCTCGCACCCCTTTCCTCCTTGGTAACCGTAAGTTTGTTTTCTACATCTGCGACTCTACTTCTGTTTTGTAAATAGGTTCATCTGTACCATTTTTTTAATTCCACGTATAAGCGATATCATATGGTATTTGTCTTTCTCTGTCTGACTTAGCTCATATTTTTGAAGGACATCCTGGCCCGTTACGGAGGTTCTAGCTAATTGTTCAGCCTCAGGTTAAGGCCATGTCATAGCTGCTGGCTGTAAGGGCCAGGTGGGTGTGGAAGTGACCTAGTGGGGGTGCAGATAATCCTGCGCCTGGCCAGCCAGGCCAGCCCGACCAGCCCGCAGGACGACCGTCGCTGCATCGGGGAAACAGCCTCACTCTTGCTGCCCTGGGGTCTGCCCGTCGCACCCGAGTGTGGCGAGCTCAGCCCCAGGCACAAAGGGACCACTTCCTATTAACCGGGCCCTGCGTGTGCTTCTGCCTAGGGCTGCCTACCTGCTAAGATGGAAGCTTCCGTGGCGAACATCACAGCAAATTCCTGGATGATATCTGCGGGGCTGTCGTTCACGAAGAAGCCCAGGTAGCTGACGGAAGAATGGAGAACCAGAGGCACAGCCGAGGGGAAGGCGCCCAGGGTCCTATCCCCGGCTCTCTTCAGTGCTTCATACAGACACTCCACCTTCTGGTCCTCGCACTGAGGGACAGAGACAGGACAGTCACCTGTTACCTTAACTAATAACAATCAGGCAGCCTCAGGAGCCTCTTTTCTGGTCACGATGCTGTAACATAATTTACCCGGTCCTGGTGTTTGGGGTGATGGATCTGTTCTGTAGCTGGTCCCCAGTTTCTTATAGAATTCAGGTCAAGTTCTTTTTGGAATAGAATAGCCTTTGAGTGCCCAGGTCAAAAATCCCTTGTCCCTCTAAATATGTGCCTCGCCCCATGCTGAGTTGACCCAACCCTGCATCCCATCCTGAACCCCCTCCTCCAGTCCTGTGGCCCACAGCTGGGCTCAGGGCTGCATTATTGGCTTCTGGAGGTTTCCCGTAGACACCAAGGCGGCCCCGGGGCGCACTGCTCAGAACCTACCCTACTGAGGAGGGTTGTAGCCTACCCCTCGGCTGCTGACCTTCAGACCCGGCAGCAGGCCACACACTTGGCCAGTGATCGAGCCGTCCTTGTCCCCAGCAGGGTCTCCTCTGACGTGGTCTTGGCTCACAAGCTCCCCCTCAACCCTGCTGTCACCCACTCACCTGCCCTCTGGCCACACAGCTCTTGGCTCCTTGCTCAGTGAGAAAGACTCCACGCACCCGTGTGGGACCCCAGTGGAGGCCTGACAGAGCCCACCCCCCTTCGGGGAGCCGGCCAAATCCTCCTCTCCCCAGCAGCTGGCTCCCTCTGGGCTTCCCACAGCCCTCTTTATTCTCTCAGTTGTGAACCTTATCATCGTTGCTAATGCGCACCCTCAGCTCGCCTGCTAGCCAGGAGCGCCCTAAATTCACCCCGTCTGTGGTATCTTTGCAGTCCTCGTAGGGCCTGGAAAGCACGTGGTGCCTGGAGGGCACTCACCTCACGTAATCTGGGAGCGTGGAGGCACGTTATACACCGACCTGTAGATGACGGCACTAGTTGGTGGCTGAGCGTTCTTATGTTACAGAATCAAAGGCAAAGAGTGAATCCCTATTACACTCTTCTGCTGGAAGGGGGCACGCAGCCACCAGGGCAGGGTGGGACGTGGGGTGGGCGTGAGGGGGCAGCTACCTCGAGAGAAGGGAAATGTGTGTGTGTGCATCTACGTGTATGGTGTGTCTGTGTGTCATGCTGTGTGTGTCTCTGTGTAGCTGTGTGCATATCTGTGTGTGTGACATGGTGTCTGTGTGTGGTGTGTCTGTGTGTGATGCTGTGTGTGTCTCTGTGTATGTGTGTATGCATGCACAAATGGACATGCCTCGACAGGCTGGGAGGAGGAGTTGGAGGCCCCGGTCAGCTCTCTGGCTGTCAGGACCAGGCGTGTCCATTTCTAAGGCCATGTTTGTTGCTGGCTTCACTGCCTCTCCTTTCCCTGATGAGCTCCTAGGACAAGCCAGGAAGGAGCCTGTCACAAATGCCATCAATGTGCAAGTAGGGTGACCAACTCACCCTGGTTTGCCTGGGACTTTCCTGGTCTCAGCACCTGGGAATCCCTCCCCACTGGCCCTGGCAAATGAGGATGACTGTCAAGGGCTTTGGAAGATGCTGCTTCTTCTGGGCATCTTCTGGAAGCCTTCCTGCACAGGTCTGCGTCTCCCTTTCCGTGCAGCGCAAAGGAGCCTGGGACAGAGGGCTCCTTGGGCCCCGGTGGGACCCTTAGAGTTTGCTGGCAGCAGAGCCGGGGCAGGGCCGGGGTGTGCCCTCCGAACTTTTCTCTGGTCGGGAGTCACAGTGGTGTCTGCCCCTCCTTCCCTCATTCTCATGCCTCCCTCTTGTCTTTTGAGCATCCCAGGTCCTTCTCACCTCCCAGGACCCCATCCTGGCAGCTGGACCTGGCTCTCTGAACATCTTTCAAATCAGAGGGCTGGTCCCCCAGGCAGGGAGAAGTCCTACATCTGTGGCTGGCCAACCCGTTCTTCAATTGATCCATCACACATCTGTGAAGCACCCACTCTGTTTGAGGCATGGTGCTGGTCTCTGGGGGGCAATGGTAAGTGAATTATCCTCCTTCACTTGAGCGGTTCAGTCCAGTGAGGGATGCAGAGCTGCACCAGACACATGGCCATGCAACAGGGAAAGAGTGCCACTAGACTTAGAAACAAGAGGATGGTGGGAGCACAAAGGGCAGCAACCTCTTCTGCCTGGGGAGCTGGGGAAGACTCAAAAAGGGAGGGGATAAATGAGTTGGGTTCTGAAGGATGAATAGAAGTTGACCAGACAAAGATGAGGAGGAAAGTAAAGGATATCTCACACAAAGAATCCAGGTAACACCACCATTGTGGACCACCCTGTGAAAGTAAACCCCTCAATTTTGCCCCATCACCACCTAGTTATGGCAGAAAATGACTCAGCTGCTGTGTTAATGAGCATTAAAAACTCCTTGGACTGACTCACCGTGAAGAAGTCACAGAGCGTTATGTGAGGGAAGACCTCATGGGCTCTGTTCTTTGCGCACTGACGCCTGCTCTCTCTCCAGAACTCTTGAAGTTTGTCCAGCAGGGGTCCCGTGGGACAGAGGAAAAGGGCGTACTCCTGGGGAATGGGGTCGTCGAGAGAAGGGTCATTGCAATGGCAGTGCAGCCTGCAACAGAGAATGGGACACTTTTACCTGGCGTTGTGGCCAAAAGAGTCTTTCCCCATGGAGGACACAGGACAGTGGTGACAGCAGCTCAGAACAGCAGGCCGTGCAGAGCAGAGGTGTCCGTGCCCGGGCGGGACTTGCCGACCACGGGGCTGAGTGTGGCCACAGAGCAGGTCAGCGTCCAGCCAGGTCTCAGATCCTGGCTAGTCTGATTCCCAGGCCAAAGACCCAGAAAAGGAGAGAAAGGTGACAGAAACACTCAAAACCTGGTCTTCTAATGGTCTTTGTGGGCCAGGCATCTCCTTAGGGTTGAAAATTTTGTGGAAAAAAACTCACACTTTAATTTCACCTCCAACTTCAAATTAAGTGTAAAAATCAAAGCCACAAGGAACTAGACAGAACTTAGGTGGCTACTATATTTTCTTTCAATTCAGAAAATTATTTTAAATACTAAAAAAAAAAAATACTAGGAAAAATGACATAGAGCCCCCAATTCAAGTTCATTCTCACCAAAAAAAAAAAAAAAAAAAAATTGAGACAACCACGAGACGCTAATTTTCTCACTTGTCAAATTAACAGAATGTATTTGAGAGGGTAAAAGTTATGCTTAATTGTGTCAAAGGTGCAGTGAGACTTAAGGATGAATTTCTGCAAACTTTACACGTAGCAATTTGCTAAAATGTGTCAATAGCCTTAAAATACTCATTCCATTTGAACTAATAATTCCACTTCCAGAAATTTATCCGAAGCAGAAAGCAAAAAGTATAGATAAGACTGCATATAACATATTTATTGTACGGTTATTTATAATAGGAAAGAAGGAAAAAATGAGAAAAAAGATAATAACTTTATCATGCAGTCATTGGAAATTATGGATTTGAATAATTTTTGATGACTCAGAGAAGTGCTTGTGACATAATATTGAATTCAGGAATCAGGGTACAACCACTGGAGAAAACATAAGATACACACAAATACCTTCTCCTTAATAAAAAAATACCAATAGAGGAAGCTATACCCCTTCCATTGTAGCTCACTTCCCCTTTTCTAGAGGAAACCTCAAGTCTTAATCTGCTCTGTTTTCTTCTAGACATTTAGGTAACAAATCCACAGATAGCACTTGTGTGTGTTTTATATAAATCATAAGCTATTGTTCAAATTATTCTGCAACTTGCATTTTTTACTCAAACCTGTGTTTTTGTAATCTCTCCACATTAATGCACATACATCTGGGGAAGTTTGTCAGAATGAACCTTCTAAGGGCTGTATAACAGTGCATCATCTACGTAGGTAATATCTCATTCACCCATGCCATTGATGGACATTTAAATTGTTTTCTTTTCTTAAAATTTCATAGCACTGTGATCAAGATCTTTGTACATGTCTTTTTAGGTCCTCTGTGTTTCTCCAGGGAATGTACTTGGACATGAACTTCTGGGTGGCAGCTACACATTTTCAGTGTGGATATTCACCGTTATTGCAGCTGAGAAAGTGAGAGACCGCCTTCCCCTCATCCTCACCAACACTTGAAGCCGCCTTTTGTTGTTAACGGCACCCTAATTTGCAGCCCCCCGCCCCCGATTAGGAATGAGGTTGGGCCCACTCTCACAGAATCTAGGGGGCCCACCACCTCCCTGTTCTTCGGTGGGTCTGCTGGGCTTTCTGGCTGAGTCACCACTAGCACGACCCTCAGGGCAGTGGGTCTGGTTTTTAATTCCAATTCTGCAATTGACTTTAGGGTTAGCCTAGCCCAGAGGGTACCGGGTGCTTCCCTTTGTCCTGTACAGGGCTGGCATTTTTGCCCTTGGCCTAGAGTTTTTGGAGGCGGAGGGGGTTCCTGCTGAGGACACGCTGAGCCCTCAGAGACCTGGTGCCAGTGTCTGCCATCCTGCTCTGGGGAGGGCACCCCAGCCTGGCGGGACCTGGGATTTTTGTTTGATTTTCACTGCAGCTATTCCGGGGCGGAGCATGAGGGGACTTCCCACCAGGGGCAGAATGAGGGCATCATGCCACACGCGGTCGGGACTGAGTTTTAGAGAACAGGGTGTCCTCTTTGATTCCCAGGGCAGGAAACCGAGGCCCGTAGCAGCAGGAGGCTGGCAGAGCCGCAGAGCTGAGGGCTGGCTGAGCCTCCTGGAACCCAGAGCTCCCCACAGCCCCCAGGCACCTGGCATCCTGAGGGGCAACGTGCGAGGCCTTGGGGGGCATTCAGCACCACCTGCAAGTTCTCGCCCCATCAGAAGCGGAGAGAGTGGCAAACTCGCCTTCCTATCAGCAAAAATGGCTCTCCCTTATTTACTCAACAAATCACGTGGATATTGTTCTTCACTGACAGGCACATTTGGATTAAATCAGACTTTTAAGTGAAGAAAACGTTGTTCAAAGTTCTCTCTCTTTTGTTTTCCATTTTAACCGGGGCCTCTTTATTCCTTTCCCTGGGGGCTGGGTGGGTGGCATGGAGCTTCCCCGCCCCCCCCCCCGAGCGTCCTGGGCACTTCCCAGCGCCCACCCTGCAGAGACCTCACCGCACCCACCAGTCTGACGCCTCCGCCGCCGTCTTCCTTCCAGTGGCCGCCAACGCCTTGAGCCTGTGGGGAGGGAGAAGGCGAGGAGCTCTCAGAACCTGCCTTCTGTTCTTTGGAAAAGGTCAGAGAGACAGGCGTGTCCCTGCAACACATGGGCCCTTAGGGGGTCCCCCCCAGGGGCTGGACGCCAGACCTCACAGCGGGATGCAGCGCCCAGGTCTCCGCGGTTTTGGAAACGCAGACGCCCTGCATCTCAGCCCAGCATTTTCCTTCCCTGGCCCCCACCCCCAGTCCCTGGCACGGAGTCCAAGGGCTCCTGTCCTGAGGTCCACCCACACCCGAATCCCGCGTCCCCATCCCTCCCCGACGCACCTGCTCCCAAGCCAGGTGGACCCGCTCTTGGACCCTCGAGTCGGCTGTGCAGGGCCATGTCCCAGGCTTGCACACGTGCCTCCCTGCCGAGATTAGGCCCGGTGCCAACATGCCCTGGGGGAAATGGCACTGGGTCTTCCAGGCTCGGCTCAGATGTTCCTCTTCCAGGAAGCCCTCCGCAAACCTCCCAAGCAGGGTGCCCGTGCAGCTCCCCTGCACTTCCCCACCGCAGACATGGCCACCTTGCCCCTCATCTCAACGGACTTGAGTCCATCTCCCTGATCGACTGGACCGCGAGGTCCCTGGGCCTAACCAAGTCTTACTCATCCTTGAAACTGGGATGAATGTACCCTGAATGGAGTTTAACTGCAGGGGACTGAACTGGACAGAATGGAGTTTGGTGAAGGTAATTCATCCAGGAATTCAGCCTGGAAGTAGCCGGAGTTGACCAGGCACCCAAGATGGCCAGTGCCCAGCGCTGCTGTTTCAGAGGATACTGGCGGGGATGAGGCTGCCTGGAGAGGTTAACAGGAGCCTTACCTGGGTGCTCTCGCCTAAGGGAGACGTTTAAAACACGTTTCTCCACCTCCAACACACAGCTGTTTAAACTGGAAGGAATTTTGAGTATGTCCCCAATGGTGGCTTCGGTCACGTAATAAAGCGTGAGTGTTACAAGCACCGGGAGTGGGGTTCCAGCCCTGCCCCTCCAGAATCTGCCCTCTCCGGCCTCGGTGTCCCCGTCTGCCCCTGATGGACGGTGCCCGGCCCACGGCAAGCACCCTGCACACGCCTGGTTCTGTTCCCGTCTCACAGACCCCCGGTTCACTATGAGCATAACATGACAACAAAGTCCTGATTTGGGTTGGGGAGGAAAGGGGTCCAGCCTCAGTCATTCCACGCAGTTGGGCAAGAGTTTGTCATCTGTTTAAGGAGAGTTTGCCCCCTCCCAAATCCGAGGTTACCTAGGGGACTTGTGATGTATTTCCCACATGAATAAACACGTGAAAAGCACCAGAACTAAGAACACTGTGGAAGCTGCAACCTGATGTCGGTCTCAAGCTCATTGTTTTGGGGGACCCCGTCCTCTCCCGGAGGGTAACCTTCAAGGTGGAGTCGTCTCTGTGTGGCCCTTCTGCTTGGATAAGTAGGATTATGTCCACCCTGCTCGGGGAGTTCCTTAACCATTTCGCTCCATTATCAGACATTCAAGACAGTCCCCCCTAAGGACAAGGGGTTTCCCTGAATATTTAGAACTACATTCTTGTGTATTTTAAGAGGTCCCAGCATCAGAGACCCACCCGGCTTTGAGGCTTTCAAATTCGAGTCTAAAAAGCTGTCTCAGATTCCCTGCGCTGCCCACAGACGGGGTACAGCCAGGCCCCTCCAAACCCTGCTTCCAATTTTCACAAATTTCAAGGTCCCTCCATCACGGGCCAGCAGAGTTTGTCTTTAAAAGGCAAAGATCGTGTCATTTATAAAAGCAGAAAAGGCCTCATTTTGAGCCTGTCTCTGGCCCTGCATGGTGCACCCCTTGACAGGAAGTAAGCGTTCTGAGCCACCTGCAGTTTTGTGGCCACAGAGGGGCCAGCTCAGGGTCCAGGGCACACGGCCAGGCAGGGCGGTACTCACGCGGTGTGTGCCGGGAAGCCCATGCTCAGGAGGGGGTCCAGGAGCGAGGTGGTGCTGCGGCCCTTGAGCTTGTTGGAAACCTTGGCATAGATCTGAGTCTCACCCGCTGCCATCTCTTCCTGGTGCCGACTGAAGCAAGCAGATAAAGCAGGGAGGGAGAGGCAGGGGAGGCTGAGGCTGAGAAGAGAAACCTCAAGCCTTTTTTGATCTTTCTGACAAAAGCTAATATCCTGTTTGCATGAGCTATTGGTTTTCAGAATTCTCTTTGCAGAGTGTGGTTGTAAGGTCCACCAAGCCCCTTCCACAGTGGGGTTTGGGGTCCACAGGTCCAACCGAGTACCTGCATGGGATCGGCCTTGGCTCTGACTTGGGCTGTATTTGGGAGCGAGTCGGCCTGGGAGGGAGGGGGCAGGGTGTGGGAGGGGAAGCCGGTGTGGGGTTAACCCCGAGCCACTGGATCTTAGCTTCCTTACCTGCAAGACACTGCATCTAGGGTCCCTGCCAGCTCTAAAAGTTTTGGCTCTTTTAGTTATTCATTGACTTTTTTTTTTAATTTAAAAAACTTTTAAAGTTTAATATGCATGCAGAAAAGCTGATGAATCCTACATGTACAGCTCAATACATTTTCATAAAGTGAGCTCACTAACATAATCCTCCAAGACCAGCAATAAAACAAAGGTCCTCAACCAGGGGAATTTTGGCCGCCATCCCCAGGGACCACTGGCAATGTTTGGAGACACTGTTGGTTGTCACAGCTGGAGGAGGGGGTGTTTGCTACCTGCACCCAGTGGGTTGAGGCCAGGAATGATGCAGTGTACATGACAGCAAAGAAGGGTCCAGACCAAGATGTCAACAGTGCCAAGGTTGAGAAACCCTGTTCTAGAACATCACCAGAACCTCAGAAACCCCCTGGCCCCCAGCGTCATTCCCCCAGCCTCCTAGTTTTCTCCTCCCTACCCCAAAATGTAGCTGCTGTGCTCACTTGTATATTAATTTTGCTCATCTTTGAATCTGACATAAACAGAACCATATAGCATGTACTCTTTCACGTCTGATTCCTTTTGCCCAAAATTATGAGTGTGAAATTTATCCACGTTATTGAGTGTAGCCATGGTTCGCTGTATTGCTGTGAACTATCAGATAAATGCACCATAATTTATTTCTCTAGTTCTCAGTTGATGTACATTTGGGGGGTTTTCAGTTTTGCTGCTGCACACATTCTTGTATATGTGTTTGAGTGCCCCATGCATGCATTTCTGTTAGGCACCCGTCTAGGTGTGGGATAGGGAGGTCATAGGACATGTGCATCCTTCATTAGAAACTGCCAAGCAATTTTATAAAGCAGTTGTACCAACTTGCCCCCTCGCCAGCAGTGGACGAAAGTTCCTGCTGTTCTACATCCTTGCCCACACTTGATGTTATCAGTCTTTCAGCCAGTCTGGGAGTGTGTCGTTGTATCTCACTCTGGTTCTAACTTGCATTTCCCCAAATGTCAGTGACACTGAGCACCATGAGACAGGCTATTGACCATCTGAACTTCCTCTTTGGGGATGGGCCTCTTCTAGTTGTCTGCCATTTTTAAATTGGATTGTTTGTGCTTGCTTATCAATTTGTGGAAACTCTAGAGATGAGTCTTTTGTTGGATGCCTTTACAGGTAATTTCTTCCAGGCTTTGGTTTGCTTTTTTAATCTCTTAGTAATGTCTCTGGGCGAAACAAAAGTTCTTAATTTGAATAAAAATTAATTTAGCAATCTTTTCTTTTAGGGTTAGAACTTCCTACATCTTATTTAAGAAATCGTTGTTAATCCAACATTGATGAAGATAGTCTCCTATGTTTTCTTCTTGGAGCTTTACCATGTTTGTGGTTCATATTTAGCTCTATGATCCCCTTGAATTAATTCTCTATATGGTGGGAGGTAGGTGTAAAAGTTCATTTATTTCCCTATACCTTTATTCATTGAAAAGACCATCCTCTGCCCAGTGAATTGCAGTAGAATGCTTATTATAAGTCAGTTGACTGAATATGTATTAGTCTGTTTCTGACTCTATTATGTTTTCCTGTTTGATTTGTTCATTTTTGTGTCCACACTACACTATTTTAATTACTATAATGCTAAGGCCTCTGATTTGTGTCTTCTACTTCAAGATTGTCTTGCTCTTCTGGGCCCTTTGATTTTTCATATAAATTTAAAAATCAGGTTGCCATAGTGAGCCATTGGAGAGTGCAGAAAGACCCTCATATGTAGCCAAACTGATTCTCAACAAAGGGATCAATGTAATTCATGGGGGAAGGGGTAATATTTTCAACAACTAGTGCTGGAAAACTGCATATTGATATGGGAAAAATATGAACCTCAACCCTTTCTCCACATCATGCCCCCAAATTAACCCAAAATGTATGATAAACCTAAATGTAAAAGCTAAAACTATGAAACTTCTAAAAGGAAAAGACTTTGCTATGTTGGAGTTTGCAAAGTTTTCTTACTACATAAAAAGCATGAATCGTACAAGAAGAAAATTGATAAATAGGACTTCATCAAAATTGAAAACATCTGCTCTTGAAAAGACATCATAAAGAAAATACAAAGGCCAGGCACAGACTGGGAGAGAATATCATCATATATACACCTGAGAAAGGACTTATATCCAGAATATAGAGAGAATATAATATAATATACCGCAAGTCCCCTACATAAGAGCGAGTTCCGTTCCGAGAGCACGTTCGTAAGTCCAATTTGTTAGTAAGCCCAACAAAGTTAGCCTAGGTACTCGACTAACACAATCGGCTATATACCGCTGCTTTTACACTTGCTTCCAGACATCCTGGGCTGGAAATAAAGACACTGTACTGCTGTACTCTATACAGTACTGTACAGTAAAGTACACAAAAGCACAACCACTAGTAGAGGATGCACGCACGTGACAATGTACGCTAGACACGTGAACTAACTTACGTGATTGGACATGCGAACGCACGTTTGCATCTTTGACAGTTCACAACTTGAAGGTTCATATGTAGGGGACTTACTGTAATTGCATATGTATCTATTGTGTGTATTTATATTATTATAATCAATAATAAGAAAACAAACAATCCAGTTTAAAGATAGTCATAAGATCTAAATGGACACTTAACAATAGAAGATACATAAATGGCTAATGAGGCTGTGAAAAGATATTCAATATCATTAGTCATCGGGGAAATGTAAATTAAAACCACAACGTGATACCACAACACACTTACTAGAAGAGCTAAAATTGAAAAGACAGACAATACCAAGTTTTGACAAGACTGTGGAATAACTGGAACTCTCATAACATTGTTGGTGGGAATACAAAATTGTCCAACCAGTTTGGAAAACATTTTGACAGTTTCTTATAGTTAAACATACATTTGCTATATGACCAATCCATTCTTAGCAATCTGCCACAGAGAAATGAACATGTATGTCCACAGTAAGACTTGTATATGAATGTCCATGACGGCTTTATTCACAAGAGACCCAAACTATAAAGAGTCCAAATGTCCATCAGCTGGAGAATGGATACACAAATTATGGTATATTCAATCAATGGGATAACATTTATCAATAATAAGGAACACGCCGCTGATTCATGCAACAGCATGGATGAATTTAAAAGAACATTTTGTTGGCTGAAAGAAGCCAGACACAAGATCATGCATACTATATGATTTTATTTAAATGAAATCCTAAAAACGGTAAAACTAATCTATAGAAACAGAAAGCAGATAACGTGGTTGACCAAGACTAGTGTATGCAGGGGTTTGGGGGGATAATGGAAATGTCCTATTTCCTGATTTGGTGGTGACTATATGGGTGCATAGATGTTCAAGACTGACTGAACTAACCACTTAGGATGGGTGCATTTTATAGTGTGTAAACTAAACCTCAATAAAATTGATTTTAAAAAAGGAAAGGGAAGGAATCCAGAGGAAAATAAAAAGCAGTATGCCAATTTCCACCAATAAAAAGGCCTGCTGGGATTTTGTTGGAGATTTCATTGACTCCATAGATCAATTTCAACAATGTTGAGTCTTTCATTTCATGAGTATGGTATATCTCTCTATTTATTTAATTTCTTGTAGTAATGCTTTGTAGTTTTCAGTGTCTTGTACTTCTGTCATTAAGTTTATTCCTACATGTTGTATGTTTTTTATGCTATGGTTTAAAAATAATTTCAGTTTCCATTTGTTTGCTGCCAGTGTATAGAAATACAATTGATTTTTACGTATTGACAACACATCGAATAATCTGGCTGAGATCACTTATTAATTCTAATATTTGGTAGATGCTTTTGGATTTTCTATGTACACAATTATGTAATCTTCAAATAATGACACTTTCCCCCTCACTTTCTAATATTTATCAACTTTATTTCCTCTCCTTGCCATATTGTCTGGCAAAGACCTCCAATGCCATGTTGAATAAAAGTGGCTTTTTGGTAGATACTCTTTATCAAATAAAAGAAATTCCTTTTCACTCCTAGTTTACTGAAGTGTTTTAAAATTTCATTAATGGATATTAAATTTTATCTTATGCTTCTTCTGCGTCTATTGAGGTGATCATATTGTTTTCCTTCTTTATTCAACGAATGAGGTAACTTACATCAATTGACTTTTGAATGTTAAATCGATCTTGTTTTCCAAAGATAAAACCTCCTTGTCTATAATATGTTATCCTTTTTATATATTGCTGGAATCAATTTGTTAATGTTTTGTTTAAAATCTTTGCATCAATATTTGTAAGTTAGCTTGGTCTTTTGTTTTCCCTTCTTGTAATTTCCTTGTCAGGTTTTGGTATCAGCAGTGATCAACTCATTCTGACTTACCTGTGACTTTCTTGGTCTTAGCACTGAAAGTTCCCATCCTAGGAAAACCCTCTCAGTCCCAGGAAAACAAGGACAGTTGGTCACCCTAGCATCAGCCTTATTCTGGCCTCATAGATGTGTTGGGAAGTGTTAACTCTTTCTAAATTCTCTGAGTTTTTGTAAGTTTGGTATAATTTCTTTCTTAAATATTTGAAAAGATTTATCAGTGAAGTCATCTGAGCCTAGAATTTTCTTTTTGGGGAAGTTTTAAACTATGGATTTACTTTATTTAAGCGATATAGGACTATTTTTCTTGTATGTGTTTGATTAAATTGTTTTTCAAGGAATTTGACCATCTTATGTAAGTTGCCAAATTCCGAGGCACTTCCAATTCTGTTACATAGTTTCTGTATCCAGATTGTTATCTTAAAAAATAAAAGTCAGTTATTTTACCAGCAAAAATGGGTTTATTCGAGAATAACAGAGAATTGCAATTCAGGACAAGCAAGTCACAGTAAAACCAACAGGCAAGTCTAATAAACAAAGGAGAGGAACATTATTTTATAGTAAAAAGGAGGAAGCTGGGAGGGCTTATTTTGAACTAAGTCCATTGGATAAAAGTGAGAGTTCAGGGTGATGATGGTTTTTCACTGGCTGAGTTACCGGGGTGGTCAATTTCTTGTAGGAGATGTAATGTGCATCTTTTCCTGTTGGGGCTGCATAGTTGGTGATTCTTTCCTTTTGGTGATCCTTCTGCTGGGGTCTGTAATTGACAATTCTTCCTGTAATTGACAATTCTTCATGTAATTGATGTCTACCTGTGTGTCTGTGAGAACTCCCACTTCTGGCCTTCCAATTCCATTTTAGTGAAGTTTCCCTCTTAATTTTCACAAGGTTTTACAATATTGGTTTTATTATTCTTAGATATTTGATTATTATTGATGCACTGTAAAGTATATCTTTTAAAAATTTCATGTTCCTACTCTCTGTTGCTGGTAAATCAAAATACTGTTGATTTCACATTATTTTACACTCAACTTATATCCACAAGTCTTACTTGGCTTACTTATTAATTCTAAAAGTTTATCTTTAGAATTTTAAAGATATTCTTTGTGCAGAAATAATTTTGTCCATGAATAATACTAGCTTTATTTCTTTTTTTTTTTAACCAGTACATATTCTTTTCTTTTAAAAATTCTCCCTTCCTTCCTTCCTTCCCTCCTTCTTCCCTTCCTTCCTTTATTCCTTTCTTTTTCTTTCGTCTTTTTTCTTTTTTCCTTTTTTTTTCCCTTTCTTTTTCCTCCTCCTCCTCCTCCTTCTTTTTTCAGTTTTATTGCACTGGTTTGGACACCAAATATTGAATACATATGACATATACCTATATAGTGCATCTCCTTATATTTTTGTCCACCTCAGAGGAAAAAGTTTCAATATTTCACCTTTAAATGTGAAAAGTAAAAATTATATTTTAAAGTAATATCTTTTTCCTTTGAGAATTTCAAAAGATGAAATAATTTCAAAATCAAATGAATTATAGATCTTAAATTTGAATGTCTGAAAATAGGCAAAGCTTGTTACCCAAAGGGAAAAAAGTAGATCTGGGGTGTGCAATAGAGCCTCTCCTCAAACATACTTTTCTCTTCTAATAGTAAACTACTTTTTGAACAATGGTGCTTATAACACATTAAAATGTAAATTTCTTTTTTTTTTTTTTAAATATCTTATCTGTGTAAACCAGGAAGTGCCCTATCTAGCTTAATTCCTTTCTCTTAGACTGAAAAGTTATCTTCAAAGGCCAACAGTGAAAAGACTAAAGCTTCCTGATCAACGATTTCTACTGTGGCTGACCCCCAAAGCCTCCCTTCACTCGCTAAAGGAATCAAGGTGGAAACAGACCACACCTGTAACTCAAGCTGTGTGAAGATGGTCACTAAGGCTTCACAACTTCTAGAGGAGTCCTCAGGGGAGGATGTCCCTTCTCATACCTTCAAACCGAGACCTCTGAAGACATTAGCTTGGTGAATATCAGATGCCAGCCCTACGTATGCTGATTTCTGTCTCCTTAACATTTTATTTTGAGTTTGGTGGAATTGAATTGTAGGTAACCTTTCTGAAAAGCTACTTGATGGTGGTAGAAGTCCAGCTACCCTCATGGGTTCTTTCCCTAATACCCCCTGGTGAATTGGCTCAATCTTTGACTTCATCTGACACACATGCCAACATGTGGACACATGGTAATATGACCTCGTGGTTGCTTTTGGTTTTCTGCACGTCTACTCAGTATTGTCCGTCCACCTAGGTTTACAATCAGCTCGTATACATGGAGGCCCATCATACACTCACCATTGTGCTGGACACCCAAAGAGTACATTCTAGCCTCTGTCCTTCGAGAGCTGTACCACACTTGGGAGCGCCAGCTATGACACTCAGGTAAAAGCAAAGAAAGAATTAAGTTCTAAGTTTCCTGTCACTGTCTTTGAGAGCAAATACTCCTTCAGGGAATGGGGAGGGTAGTTAGGACAGATGTAAAGAAGGGATGCATGGGCTTGAGGGACACCTGGTGTTAAATGCAAAAGACACTGAGAGATATGTGGGCAGGTGCTCGGAGGTGGGAAAACAAGACTGAAGTAAATCACGATTGGCTGAATATAGCTCTTTGGCTACTGTTGCCATTGGCAAATCCCACCAATACGACCTTCCAAATCAATCCCAAACCCTGCCCTTGATCTCCACCTGCACCACCAGCACCCTGGTCGCAGTTGTGGTGGCCCAGGGTTTCAGTAGCCTCCTCCTGGTTCTCTGTACACACAAACCTGCCCCTATACTTGGTGCACACAGGTAGATCCCCACCACACCCGGGGATCTACCACATCAGCTCCTCCGCCCTTTCCCTCACGTGGATGCCAAACCAGAGTCCTTCCAGGAGCCCGGGCTCTCCAAGCTCTGCCCATTGGCCTCTCCAGGCACATAGGCTTTCCTGAGTTTCTCCAACACTCCTAACTCATCCTCTCCACTGGGCCTTTGGCATTGATGGTCCCATGCTTGGAGCAAGCTCCCCTCTTAGCTGGAGACAGGCTGGGACCTGGGACACTTTGCTGCAGTGCTTGCACCTGGACAAACGTCTCCTAGAGAAACAAAATGCAAAGAAACTATAAAGGGCTAAAAATAACTTCGTGCATGCACAGTTAGGGCAAATTCTGGACAACAAGATTCAAAAAATACAAAAAGACCAAAAAAAAAAAAACCCCAACTGCCACTTCTGAAGAGCCGGGAGCAAAAGCAGGGCACTGTGCATGCCCCCTGCACTCGACACCACCAAAGGGGTGGGCAGACCACCTAAGTCACCCCTCTGGCCTGACCCCTGGACACACCCCTACCCTCACCCCATATCAGGAACCAGCTCAACCCCCCTTGGGGAGCGATCAGGGGGACCTGTTACTTGCTTTTGCTCCTTCCTCGGCTGCAGGAGCCCCAGTACAGCCTTGCCTGAATTTCTTGTCTGGCCTCTTATCAATTTCTATTGGTTAAGGAGGCCAAGAATCCTGGTTAGTATCAAGCTCACAAGACCCACTTTATCACATCATCAAGGGCTCTACTAAAACATCACTTCCTTCCTGGAGGCCTTCCTCCACCACACTGTCCCATCATTATCTAAACCTCTCCCAGCCTCATCTCTTCCCAGTGTTTGTCATCACCTGAGGCCACAGGTGAGCACTTTGTCCCCTCTGCCACCTGCTCTGAGTCTAGATGGCTGGCTCATGGCAGATGGCCCATCAATATTTGCTGAATCAATGAGTGCACGATTCTCACCTAGCTCACATTCACCCTGGCCTTCCAAAGGGGCCCCTAGTCCCCTGCCCACAGCAGCAGGGCTCTGTGCTTTCCTGATAACACATCTTTAAGCCGTATTGTGTGCAGAAGCCTCTTGGGACACAGAGGACTCTGCAGAGTGGCACGGGCAAGGTGTCTCTGTAGAGTGCTGGCTGCGGGTCCCCTGTCTTTTGTCTGCAGAGCGCTGCAAGTCTAAACCTGAGCTCAGGCACACACGGGGGGCTAGAAAGCCCCACCAAAGCGTTTCTCTGCCCTGCTGGGTGAGCTTGCTCAGCACTGGGCAGGACCTGCCTGTTCTTTTAAATAAAAGGAGTGCCTGTGTCCCAAATCCTCTCTTATGAGAAGTTTCTGAAAAGGTTTGCTTACCTTACTTAACTAATTAAAGGCGAGCCACATTTTCCCCTCTCTGGTCTCTGCAGTCAACCACCAGTGGCTACTTGATAGTCACTGCCAGGTAGGGTTACCCAGAGACCCGTGATCAAGCCATTTGCGCGATGATTGAGTCGACAAGGCTGAGTGCCTCGGTGGAAATATTTCCCGGTTGGACTATCCTGTTGGCAGCCTGCTTACCATCACGCTTGCTTTTATAATGAGAAAGGAAATTATTTCTGCTTTTAATGATGGCGGCTCCAGAAATGGTGAGTGAAGTGGGCAGGGGGCGGGGGGGTGGGGTGGTGGAGGGGAGAGAAGCCGCTTCTAAAAGATGACTTCTCAACATTTCTGGATGTGAAACCTCCCAACCATGACCTGCTGGGAAGGGATTCCCTTACCTAGGTTCCCTGTTTCAGAAAGCATTTTGCTGTTGATTCTTATTCTTGTTCTAAAGCTAGGCTGTGGAATTTGCCACAGGCTGATAGTAAGCAGCAGTTACGAGCAAGAATCAAGGTAAAAAATGCTGAGTGTGAATTATTAGTTTCCTAAGCTATTCTTCAAAGCTACTCTTGCAATGGAAATGAAATAAACGTCTTTAGTGCATAACTCTTGCTTAGATTTTCCCATGACCACGTGAAACAGCATGAAGACAGAGATTGTTTTAAGTGGCTTAATAGTTCCCTTTTGAATTTCAAACATTACAAGTAAATGGAGAGAAAATAACAATGGGTGATCTAAGTATCTATGTTTATATGACGGCTGGAATGTCTAGGTTTTAGCACTTTGCAGAAGCAGCTTCCTGGGGTGCTCATGCCTGATTCCTCAGAGAGTGAGCTGGAATTTAGTTGGGAACATTTGGACTGTTTCCTTGCTCCCTCTGCCCCTCTTCTGAGTTATTGGAAATGACTTCCAAAGGCTTCTGACCTGTCCGGCGTCGCGATAGGTGGAATTCTCTTGGAGGAAACAGATCCCCCGTGTAGCTTTTGGGTGAGCCCGCAGTCCCCAGCGACTCCTCCCTTTGTGAGGTAAGGGGGGCACTGGGCACCCAGAGGGCGGGGATACTTTCATCCTTAATTAGGTCAAGCCTGTGCGAGCCAGGAAAAGGTTGTGTTTACGGGAAGCTCCAAATACTGTGGGTGAGCGTCCCTTCCTTGGTGCTATCTGCATTTTGGGGGCACGGACATTATGTGAGTATCCAGACTTCTTATAGTATGGGAGGTGTATCACCTGCGCAGGCAAAGGGTCAAGTTTAAGTGGGACAAAATAGAGAAGGAAAGTGTTTGAAAGTAATTTATCTTCTGAAAAATAATGGTAACTAACTTCTAAATGGTAAAAGGGCATATCTCTAGAGACATGCTGTTCAATTGATTTGAAGATTGGTTGAACAAATAATGGGAAAGTCATACGTTTGGCAGAATTACATTCGTAGTTTCGGTCACTCTAGACGTTTCTCTGTTATCTGCTGTGGCTCAGAAAAAAAAAAAAATGCATTCTCCCTGGACAAATAGTTTTGATTTATTGGCACTGAATGCTCTTTATGTGGATTGTCAGATTTCAAAGATTTCACACGACAAAGATTCGTTGGATGCTAAAACTATACATAGGGAAGCAAACGCTCTCTATTCTTTCCTGCGAAGGAGGTGGAGGTGGAGCCTGGTCTCCGAGGTCCTGAAATAGTCACCATGGGGGAAAATGACCCACCTGCTGCCGAAGGCCCCTTCTCCTTCAGGTCGCTTTTCGGCCTTGACGATTTGAAAATAAGTCCTGTTGCACCAGGTAGGTGGTACCAGGTTTCATTTCTGCCCCACCTCCCCTCCCCCACAGAGATGATCCACGTGGCTGAGTGTTCCCCTGGAGAAATGTCTCCCCAGGAGCCCTCACACCCACAGGCCGCTTCCTCGTGTTTGCAGAATCCTGGAGAGAAGGGGCGTTAGGGGGACCGTGACTTTGTTCAGCCTCTTGCCAACTCCCGGGAGATAGGTGCTGGAATTCTCTGGATGGAGGCTTTCAGAAATCGAGGCTCCAGCTGCCCCTGGGAGTTAGGGGTCAGATCCTGGCCAGGAAATCTCTGAGCCCTCCAGGAATTCCTGACAATCAGTGGTCACCAGCCCCTCCAGAAAACTTAAAATAAGCTGGTTGCCCTAACGGTATCAGATGCCTAGATTAAAATTCAACAGCAGGGGACGGAGTTGCTCCTAGCAACTAAAGGAAGGAAAGCTGGTTTTGGAAATGGGTCATAAATGCTTGGAGAAACGGCGGACTCCTTCATGCCTGGATAGGATCTTTTTGGCAAAGAGCCTATCAGGACTTGTCACAGGAAGCTGTAGCTCCCTGGTCCCGGCTGCAGCCAGGAAGACTGAGCCCAGGGGCTGGGCAGAGGGGCATCTGGGGCCCCTGGCTAGGGTTCCAGAAAGCACGGCACGGGGGCCGCACTAACGATTCCTTTTAAACCACCTGGACAACTGATGTGGACCGATGGGAGGTGGGAGAAGAGGTTTCAAGTAAGGGAAAAGATACACAATTTACAAATGCTTTTCAAAAGTTAGCATCAGTGGAAATGAAAGAAAAAACACCCTGCAGTTACCTAACCACCCAAACTTAGCTAGTTTTTACATCTTCTTTATTCTCTCCGTGTCCTTGCCCATAAGTATACACTCACAGGCAGTGCAGATGCAGACAGGCGTTTTTCCATGTGCTTTTTTGTTTTTTAAATGCCCTTTTTTATAGGGTCAGGTAGGTGTGTAATTTACATAGCCATTTTTGTCATCATTTGACGTATAATTGTTTCTAATATTTTATAATATAAATCATAACACGAATAGCACTATACATATTCTTTTCTGCTAATTTTTGATCATTTCTTCATGATTAATTCCTAGTCATGGGAAGGAATAAAAACTTTTTTAAACTTTTCTTTTTAAATAAACCAATGCATTGTTTATGATAGAAATTTAGAAAATACAGTTAATCAAAGTTTTTTTAAGATGACCCACAATTTTACTCTTACTCAGAGATAAACCTATTAGCACTTTATTATTTATTTCTTGCCTTTTTCCTATCAACGTATCTGTATTTCTCTTTGGAAGTGAAATATGAAGGTAGACCCCAGAGATATTTTGGGTTTGGTTCCAGACCACTGCAATAAGCAAATATTGCAATAAAATGATTCACACTAATTTTTTTAGTTTCCCCATACATTTAAAAGTCGTTTATTCAACAGCATAGTCTATTCAGTGTGCAATAGCCTTATGCCCCCAAACAATGTACATACCCTAATTAAAAAATTAAGTTTTAACTTAGTTAAACAATTAACTTCTTTGCTAAAAAATGCTAGCCTTTATCTGACTACACAGTGTTGCTACAAACCTTCAATTTACGAAAACTGCAATATCAGCAAAGCGTGGTAAAATGAAGTCTGCCTGTACTATTTGTATGATTTTGAAGCTTTTTTTTTTTAACTTAAAAATATCATGTTCATCTTTCCATGACATTAAATAATTAAATAGCCTTTAAGGGCTGGCAAACTATGGCCCCTGGGCCAAATCTGGCCCACTGTCTGTTTTTATAAATAAAGTTTTATTGGAACACAGACATACCCATTTATTCACATTTTGTCTGGCTGCTTTCAGGCCATAGCTGCAGAGTTGAGAAGTTGTGACAGGGACCACTTACGGCCCATAAAGTTTAAAACATTTACTATCGGGTCCTTCACAGAAAAACGTTGCCGACCCCTCTCCTCTATCATTTTAGATATTTCTATACCATTTGTTATTTCACCACCTCCCTTTTGTCAGTCCCTTAGGCTGTTTCCATATGTCCGTGCATCAGTATTATCAAGGTCACTCCTTTAAGTGTCCTTTACATAGAGATTTGTGTACATCTATGATGACTTTTTAGGATAAATTCCTAGAAGTGGAATTAATAGGTCAAAAATTCTATCCATTTTTTAGCTTTTTGGTACATATTTCCAATTTGACTGTCAAAAAGTTTACACAATTTATACTCTTATTGAC
Organism: Balaenoptera acutorostrata; assembly: GCF_949987535.1. Classification (NCBI taxonomy): domain Eukaryota; kingdom Metazoa; phylum Chordata; class Mammalia; order Artiodactyla; family Balaenopteridae; genus Balaenoptera; species Balaenoptera acutorostrata. The sequence continues at coordinate 148,570,367 of NC_080067.1, read as the reverse complement.
TGTTAAGTGGAGATCCATTTCCTTTCACTTTGGACTGCAGTGGGAATAGTAGTAGTAGTTGTAATAATAACACATTGCAAAGGTGATATGTAATTATGTCTAATTTGTGGTGTTTTTTTCGTTTCTGGAGGGGTTGAAGGTTTTGTGTGTGTGTGCTTGTTTATCATTTGCATTCCTTCTTTGAAGAGATGCTATACCTTTTGCTTTTTATTCCAAGCAAACCCTCAAAGACAGGGCAAGGAGGAGGGGGTCCACGGTGGGACCACAGGGCACGCGGCCGAGGAGCCGTAAAGTGGCAAATGTGAGCTGATACAAAGGTGCTAACTGAAGGACAATCTTTGGATCTACAACTGGGGCTCACTTCCTAAATCTCACTCTTAGGATACAGAACAGCTAGAATGATGAGAAGTCATTCTGGGGTTCCTGCTGAGTTTTAAAGTGTGACTGGAGAGCCGGCATCTCAGTAGGGAGAGTGACTGATTGGGGCAGGCTTCCGGAGGCGGGGGAGGTGGAGGGGAGGGGTCCGCTTTGCTGACTCTAAATTGGTCATCCTGAAAGGAACTGGTCTCTGGCCTTGAGATAAAGCCACGTTCATTATCCGGAAACCATCCATCCATCCATCCATCCATCCATTCCTTCAATCTACTAACATCTAATGAGGACTGTGGAATGGCCAGTGCTGTTCTAGGTGTTGAGAGCGCAGCCTGGAACAAGCCGCCGGCTCCTCCATCCAAGGCTAAACAAGGACCGTGCGGACGGTCCCTCCGCCCCGCTCCATACCCACGGCACAGAGTCTGATGTGCATCTCCTATCCCCCCATTCTTCCCTTTCTGCTCCTGCTTTTTCCTTCTTTACTCTTTTCTCCTTTTCCTCCCATTTCATCACTTTCTTTTTTTCCATTTTTGTTTTCCAATTCGCTTCTGTTTTGGGCAACCGGGAAGGGTACTGACCATTTTATAATCGCAGTCCTTAGAGCCAGAGGATGAAGTTGTGGGTTTCCAAAGACAGACAGGGAGCCTCTTTTTGGCTCTTCCATGGGAGACTCTCAGCCCAACATCTCCAAGAGCAGGAGAAGAGAGGCCAAGGCAGTCTCCGTCCTGTGTCGTCCTGTGAGGCCTGGAAAGCTTCCTCCCCTTCCTACATTCTAACCTTCCTAATTATAAGAGAGGACAACTTCAGCATAGATGTATTTTCAGGACTGATGAGATAATTTGCATGAAATGGCCTGTTCTCCTGAGAGTTAACGTTGCCAGTGGAAATCCTCCTGTTGTCCAGAGAGGCTTGCACTTTTGGGTATCTTAAGCTCTTCACATCTTCTTTTCTACCAAATCAGCCTCGTTCTGTAGGCAAGAACTGGGAAGGGTCTGGGGCTTTACCCTACTTGCAAGCTAACAAGTCAGCCTGCCCCAGTCCCATGGATGCTGGCAGAAGACACAGCCCTCCTCTCAGACACGTGTACACACAGCACAGGTGGCACGAGCATCCTGTTGGAGTAGGTCACGCTCGCCCGCCAAGTCCCTCGGCAGCAATGTGGAACAGCCCAGGTGCACGCTGTACACACAGTGGGTCTGCATCACAGCTGAGGAACCCTGAGCTGAGGGAATCCACATCTTTTATAATGGGCTTCAAACAGACCCACACAAGCTTTGTCCTAAAGGAAGAGGTGGTATTTATTAAGCCAGACAGTAAATAATAACCTGTCCCTTGCTCTGGAGAAAGACACTATCTCTGTCTTCTAAGGCTGTTTGCTCTGCCAGCATCCTCCAAGAGATGGTCTGTAATAAAGGCCTTCGGTGTCTATGCCCAGGACTGGTGGAGAATGACCTGCACATCATCTGGTGACCCTCTCAGAGATCCCAGCTCTCTCTCTCCTGAAAGCACCCTGTTTGGGTTTTACATGTTGCCTTCCTCTGTAGGAAAACATCCTTGGGAGTTGGGGTTCTACCTCCCCTCCGTATTAGTTTCCTAGGGCCACCAAAACATCACAAACTCGGTGGCCTAAAACAGCAGAAATCTATTGTCTCTGGAGACTGGAAGTCTGAGACTAAGGTGATGGCAAGGACTTGCTCCCTCTGACACCTGCAGCGGAATCCTTCCTTGCCTCATCTTAGATGTTGGGGTTTGCTGATAATCATGGGTTCCTTGGCTTATAGATGAATCACCCCAATCTCTGCCTTCATCTTCACATGGTCTTCTGCCCATGTCTCTTCACATCATCTTCCCTCTGTGTGTGTCCGTCTCTGTGTCTGAATTTCCCCTTTTTATAAGGACACCAGTCATTTTAGATTAAGGCCCACATTAATGACCTTGATTTAACTTGATCACCTCTGTAAAGACTCTATTTCCAAATAAGATGATATTTTGAGTTCTGAGGATTTGAACATAAACATGTCTCTTGGGGGACACAATTCAACCCATCACACCATCCCCTAACCGAGGACGGATGGAGCTGGGCTGGTGTTGGGGAGCTTGGGGCTCAACTTTTAGAGAATGTGCCCCCAGGTAGGCGGCCATTTCTCTAAGTCAACTCTCTTTGGGCTGGAACATTCTCTGCACTGAGGGCAGGGGGGATGAATAGCTAAGTTTTGTCTTATTTCATTCAGATTCGCTGTTCCGTGGCCTTTTGCTCTCCCCGCTTTTTGGTTTCTAGATGCCGACGCGGTAGCTGCCCAGATCCTGTCTCTGCTGCCACTGAAGTTCTTTCCCATCATTGTCATCGGGATAATTGCATTGATATTAGCGCTGGCCATTGGTCTGGGCAGTGAGTACGATCCATTATTTAGTAGGTTCTCAAATACCTGTTCAGGCGTTTAGACTTTCACGGGCTCCCCCCTCACACCAACCTGGGCCCGCCACACAGCCCTAATTACTAAGGCAAACAACCTCTGGGTTTGCTGATTTGAGCTTTATTTGCCTGCAGGATTGTGAAGCCGACCTGGGCCCCAGCGGGGGCCTTTGGCTGTGCTGGAGGTTTTGTCACCAAGGAGCCTGCCCAGTTAAAAGTGGCCAAAGGCAGCTGATGAAACTGAACCCACAGGCAGGAGGGGGTGGGAGCTGGTGGAGGAGACAAGGAGGCCATTCATGCCAGGCCAAGCGGGGTTTCAAATAAGGTGCAAGTGGCTTTTGAGAAAGAGAGTCATCTGAATGGTCTCTGATAGGGAACAATTTTGCATTTACTCTTCAAATAGGCGGATCTCAGATCAGTTTAACTCTCCACGTGCTCGGCTTTGGGGTCCACAGTTCCCTCACTTCTCGTCCAGGGTCAGAGAAGACAGGAGGTAGATTGGGGGCCAGGGGTCCTCACTCAGGGCTCCTTGCTCAGCCAGCTTAGCCAGTCGGCCACAGCCATGCACTTTCTCTCTGGACCTTGAGCCACCGGAGTCTAAATTCATCTTGAGTTGTGGCTTGAGGTCACTTAGGGAGACACGGTGGGGTGCAGCTACCCCACCCACTGGAATCTGGAACAGAAACTGGGCTGAGGGAAACAGGCTGCTGGCAGTGGTGCCGTTTCAACGCAGCCTTCATGACGCTTGGGCAAGCTCAAGGCTGCGTGGCAGGTGTACGGTTGTCAGTGCTGCGCACTGAAGCAGCCCTTCCTCGACCCCCTCCCTCCTTTCCTCAGTCCACTTTGACTGCTCCGGGAAGTACAGGTGTCGGTCGTCTTTTAAGTGTATTGAGCTGACGGCTCGATGTGACGGAGTGTCAGACTGCAAAGACGGGGAAGATGAGTACCGATGTGGTAAGGTCATGCCTTTTCACTGCAGAAGCAGGAGGATGTCAGTACAACCCGACCCTGACCTTTCCCATCTGAGAAATGGGTCCAAGGCTATGCCTTTGTTAAGTTATGGGATCCAACTGGCATTCACCCCAGGAGACCCTGGACTGGGTATTAAGGGAGGGCCCTTACGTGGAGCTAAAATTGGGTTGGGGAGACTCCGTAAGCAAGCAGAAGAGAACTCCAAGAGAGCTCAGGGGTCCAGACGATAAGAACTGTGGCCGCCCTGTGTGGGTGGGGCACTGACCCGGGGCAGGTCAGACTCAGCACGGGAGGGTCTAGGTTGGCTGCAGAGAAACTCTGCCGGGTCTCAGGGTCCCTCAGGCCACTAACGACCTGTCTTCCTGTGCATTGGCCAGTCCGCGTGAGCGGTCAGAATGCCGCGCTCCAGGTGTTCACGGCTGCCACCTGGAGGACCGTGTGCTCTGAGGACTGGAAGAGTCACCACGCTACCGTTGCCTGTGCCCAGCTGGGGTTTCCAAGGTAATTCAAAGAGTGCCCAGCAGTGGGCAGGACATGAGCAGTGATCACGACGAGGGCAGACAGCTGCCGTTTAGCTGGGCACGCACAAGGCACCTCGACATCCCCATGGCAACCCCGTGATGCCTGACATCACAGGTGTGCAAACCAAGGTCCCAACATGCTAAGTGACTTGCTCAAGGTCACATGGGACCTAGCGTGTTTGGGGGTGTCTCAGACCAGGACCCTAGATGCAAATATTCAATAAAGAGCTTCAGAGCTGAGGACTGAGGCCCCAGTTCCTCAGGCCACAGCTTTTGGGCGGCTTCCCGACACCACCCAGCTTGGTCCCACTTCCCAAGGAGCCCCAGAGAGCCAAGTTCGAAAAGTCAGCAATTTAGTGAATGTCCAGTTATTCAAAACAGTTGATTAGCAACAGGTGGAAGAAAGAAACAGGTGGAAGAAAGAACTATTGCAGTGGAATCTCCACGTTTCAGCGTTCTGTGTTGCCTATGTGGCTTTTTGCACTGGGGCGACACATTTTGGCCCTGACGCGGCCGCTTCCTTCGGGCCCCTGGCAGCTGCCACCTTCCTTGGGTGCCCAGGACTGCACTCCTGCTCCTCTTTGTTCCGGATTCTTGGAGTTCAAAACCAGCAAGCTCTGAGTACCCACACTCTCCTCAGGAAGTGGGCATCCCTGTTTGCGCCCAAGGAAACGGGCGCTAAAACCTCCACGCTCTGAGCCCAGGGAGCCCTGACTCGCAAATCTGATGCATCATATTCTCAACTCTTTTCTCCAAAGCCAGTGAAACACACCCTCTAGCCTGTATCCCTGAGATCTGCCTCCTTCTCACCCGTGACAACCTGGATTCAGAAATCAGCTGCCCAACGACAACAGCAAAAGCACTCACACAATTGCCTTCAGGAACTATGTAGACTTGACTCCTCCTAGGCAAGGAGGAAGTTTACACACCACACACACACAGACCACATCACACACCACAAACACACACATGCCACAGACACACCACACACCATGCACACACATCACATCACACACACACCAATTACACAGACGCACACGCAAACCCCACCACCACGGCTCACAGCTGAAAGCTTCCCTTGGGCATTTCTCCTCCATAGGAGGTAGTTCCTTGGACTCACTAGGGGGCGTCCCTTCTTCTTCCCGTCTGCCTCCCCTGCTTCTCCCTCCTGGACCACCTCCCCGCCCTGAATCCTTGGCCTCCCCTCTGTCCTGCAGAAGGACCCAGCGGCCCCTCTCTCCTCCCCCAACCCTTCCCGGCAGTACTCAGGCATCGCTGCACCCCAGCCGTCTGCTGAGACGGTCCTTCCTTGCTCCGTCTCAGGGCAAGTCTGGAGGATGCAATTTTCCAGTCTGTCCCCTCAACATTGTCCATTTTCTTCCCTCTAAACTTGCTCTGTTCTTCCCTGTTTCTTCAGTTCTAAGGTTTACTTCTGTATCCTTTCTCGTTTATTCTTCCTATTTGTCTCTTGAAAGCCCTCCTTTGATCCCCTCTGCTCTGCAGCATCCTGTGTCAGAGGTCTGTGATAAAGAAAAAAAGATAGACTGGCAACTCAGATTGCCTGGGTCCAAATCCCAGCACACGTGCAGCCCTGTCACATGACTGAGGCCTCAAAAATAAGGTGAATAATAGCACCAGCTTTAAAGGGTCGCTGTGAGGTTCAAGTGATCTTGGGGCTTCGAAGCCAGCCTGGACCACAGGGACGCCCTAGAAGAGTTTGTGGTCCTGGTTGCTGTTACCACTGAGGCTTGGACAACTTATGGGGCTCCAGGTGCAGCCTTTGGGGTCCCTTTGTGTCACCCCCACTGCCCCACTGGTAGCCCAGCCCACCTGTATCAGGATCTCTGTCTCGGTAACAGCTGGCTCTTTCATCTGGTGCCTGATGTATCAGCAGGTTGAGCAATACCTGGGGAGGCTGGGAGGGTCATTGCTGCTGCCTGGATTACATTTTTCTCAAAACTCAAACCTGGCTGGACTTTGTATACCACGTAGACTGCCCGCGCCGCCCCCCAGCGTTTACAATCACCTGATGAAATCACGCTTGATAAGCTGGTGAGTTCGCGAGTGAAGCAAGCCAGCGACTCTGTCTTTTGTTCATTCCACGACCTCCCATCTCATAACTCTTTGAATGCCTGATTTGAAAAATATTATGCCCTCTTTTCCATCATTCTCCATACCTGTCTCCTGACCCTTTAAACACTGGCTTGTCCTGGTGCCCCCGAATCTCTCCGTCTAGGTGCTCATGTCTCTGTAACGGGAGCCCTGCCAGCTCTGGGCAGCCTGGGAAAGTCTTTCATCCCCCCCACCCCCAGCCTATCGTACCTGGGGCGCTCAGCACCTCCACTTTGGTGCTCACCTGAAAACACTCCACCCGATTCTGTGTTCTGTTCCCTCTGAGGCTTGCTTCAGGCCAAGCAAAGGTCAGTTCAGCTGAATGCATCAAGGAGTGTCCACCCAGCTACGTCAGGAAGTGGTCCTCCCTCGCATGTGGCTGGAGCCCGCGGTGGGTGGATGGGCTGTGGGGAGAGGGCCGCCCCAGACTATTCCAGGTCTGGAATACCTTGCTAAGTTGGCAGAAGGAAGCCATTGATGGTTTGGGGGCGCAAAATGATTCCCCTCCCAGTATGATTGTGACTTGAGCCCAGGTAGATTTGCTGCAGAGTGAATTCCACACATCGGGTCTGCGTTTCCATTGTGTTTGCAGCTATGTGAGTTCGGACACGCTCAGAGTGGATTCACTCGAGGAGCAGTTCCGAGAGGACTTCGTTTCCATCAATCACCTCTTGCCAGATGACAAAGTGACCGCTTTACACCACTCGGTGTACGTGAGGTAAGCGGCCAGGTGGCGCTGTGTCCACTTATGTCCAGTCATCCGCCGGACTTGTGCATGAGGTTGTGTTCTCCAAGTGCAAGGTGGGGGTTGGCCACTTTGGTTAGATGGGTGGACGCACCAGGCTGGGGTACAAGAACTTAATCCCGAACCAGGCAAATACAGCCCAACAGAGAGAGGGAGGAAGGACGGTAAAGGGGTCCTGTGATGTGCATGTCGTAAATGCAGCATTGCACCGTGCACACAGTGGGCGCTGCTGATGTGTTTGGGGAAAGGAAGCGAGGGAGGGAGGAGAAAAAATACTAGAAAGAAAGAAATTAAGAAAGAAACGTATCCTTCTTTACTTACAAAGTACTTTAATGTTCACCATTTGTATTACATGTTTCCCCAAAGAAGTCATAAGGAAGGTAAAACAAGGTATCCTTAAGTGACAGTCAGGTACCTGAAGCTTACAGGGGTCACCTGTCTGGTGCACGGAGGTACGTCAGGCTTTCTGAACCCACGTTCCATATGCTCTTCCTGACTCCTTGGACCAAACCCCAACAGGAGTGCTCTCTCTGCTCCAGGAAACAACTGCCTGTCTGCTTATTGTGTAACTGACAATCGCTCCTGAACCCACATGCAATCTGCAGGGACGGCCCCTCTCTTGGGCCCTAAAACCTCAGTCTGGTGACACTAGCTTTTTCTTGCATGATCATGTGACAGGACTGGGGCTATAAAGGCAGGAAAGTTACAAAGGGATCCCAGGGTGGATTGTACATGAGCACCCACCCATGCAGGGGAGGGTGTGTGTCATTTCCCGGGCAATCACATCTCAGCTCTGGAGGTGGGGGGGGGGTCTTCTCTGACATGCGTGTGTCCCAAGCTGCAAGGACTTTGTGGCAGGAGAGCCTGCCACGCCGTCCGATGGACACTGTGTCCAGCAGGGGCCAGTGAAGAACATCGGGGTAAAACTGGCATGCAAAGGACACCAGTGTATATGTATATAATATAGCTCATTATGCATCTCTTATCATTAGCTATACAAAGCCTAGAAATACTCAACACCCGCTCACACACACCATACCTCACTGTAGTCACGTGTTTTATAGTGACTTGTGGGACCTCACTCTCGTGGTGTTTTTTCTTTATAGACTAAAATTGTAATCTGTATTCAAGAGCAGGGGAGTAAAGTTTATTTTTCTTTTACCCCGAGATTTAAGTTAAAAAAACAAGAAGTGTTCAGTTCACAGGCCTCGGGTATTTATCACTAAGCGCGCTCTTCTTCCGCTTTAGGGAGGGATGCACCTCGGGCCGCGTGGTTACCTTGAGGTGCTCAGGTGAGAGTTACAGAAGCGCAGAGAGACGCGGAAGGAAGCCCTGGCTCACAGGCTTCTGTCCCCCCTCCCCGCTCCTCGGACCGCTCTGCTGGCAGCCCCTTCCTCCCAGGGGCCAGGTGGGAACTCTGTGACCCCCATCTGCCAGGTGGGTGAAGAGAGCCCTGGGCGACTTCTCAGCAGCAGACAGGACCACGGCGCACGGTGTCCTGTCCTTCCGTGGTGGCTCCAATAGCCTGACTCTCTGTCACCTTCTCTTCCCCGCCCCTCCTGCCAGAAAAATGTGCCCGGGCTGCTTAGGGCCCGTCCCCAGCCTGGGCAGGCACCCAGGCAAGGGGTTGCCATACCTGGCTCTGTGTCCTGACGGGCTTTTCCCACTGCACCCCTACAGCACCCTGCTTGTCCCACGCCGCAGGTGACCTGCCCCCCCATCCCTCACCCTGTGCTCCCACCAAAGCTCCCGCCCCTGACCCTCCCTTCCCTCTGCAGTCTGCGGTCTGAGGACGGGCGCCAGCCCGCGCATCGTGGGTGGCAACGTGTCCTTGCTGGCGCAGTGGCCCTGGCAGGCCAGCCTGCAGTTCCAGGGCTACCACCTGTGCGGAGGGTCCGTCATCACCCCCGTGTGGGTCGTCACTGCTGCCCACTGTGTTTATGAGTGAGTTCTCCTGACCTCCTTGCGGGGGGTCCTCATCTTCTGCAGACCCCCATCCCAGTGCGGGCCATGTTGGGACAGGGCTAATTTGGGTGGTCTACAGCAGGGCAGGTCCAGAAAGCAGGAAAACAGACCGGATGGTCACAAAGTAATGTCCACGTGGCGGGACACCTTCCTTCTTCACTGTGGATCCAGCTCCATCAGCTGGGTGACACTGGTGACCCCGGGCTCATTTTAAGGACCTCTGGCCTGCAGCTCTTACAGAAAAGAGAGAAAGAAGAGGAAGGAAGCTCTCGCAGGAGGGAACCCAGCAATGTAAAGGCCCTAGGCCTCCCCGTAGCTCATCACAGTGGACCATGCTGTGGCCGAGAGGGAGAGGGATGGTGCAGGGTAGGCAGGGGTCTCCCCAGAGCCACCCCGCCTTGAGTCTCTCTCAAGGGGTGTGGCGTGGAAGAAAACCACAGAAAATACTTCCAAACACAGTGGCAATTGTCCCCGTTATTTCCACCTCCTTCTATTTCGGTTTCTGGTGGAGAACAGACCCTGATGGACCCTCACAGGGAGCAAAGTTCAGCTCACTTCTCAAATGCCCAGAGGTGCAAAGAGCAAGGCCTGTCTAGGAAATGCATAGGGTTGTCTGTGCTTCTGCAGGGCTTGGTGGGGGGGGACGTCTGCTGGCATCTCCTTGGCACTGGCTCTCGGGGCACCTGAGGGGTCCGTGGGTTAACGTGCTTGGGGCTTTCTCATTTTAGTCTCTACCTCCCCAAGTCATGGACCATCCAGGTGGGCCTCGTTTCCCTGCTGGACAGTCCAGCCCCCTCCCATCTGGTGGAAAAAATCATCTACCACAGCAAATACAAGCCAAAGAGGTTGGGCAATGACATCGCCCTCATGAAGCTGGCCAGGCCTGTCACTTTCAACGGTACGTCTGGGTCTCTGTCATTTTGTTGCTATCCTTTGTTTCAAGAGAATTTGAATTGCTTGTTGAAGCATGTTGATGAAGGCTGCCTTACAATCTCTGCCAGATAATTCCAGTATGTGATTCATTTCCGTGTTGGCCTCAGTTGACCGTCTCTTTGCATTAAAGTTGTGATTTTCCTGGTTCTTGGTATCATAAGAAATTTTCAATCACATTCTGGACATTTGGGCCATCGTGTTAGGAGACATACATCTTCAATTTTAGCAGACGGTCACCCTGTTCAGGTTCACTATGCAGGTCCTGGCCTGCTTTTGTGGGCTGTGGTTCTGATGATTATTTGATTTCAGAGCCTTTGTGGTTCTGCTTTGGTCAACTTGGTTTGGCTGGGGCCACTGGGGCCCTCACGTGTGCTACTTTCTTTCTGCTGGTGCCACCTGGAGATGAAAGGGGCTTCCCCAGGCCAGACCACCTGGTACCTGTGGGTGGTAGAAGGGGGTCTCAGGCCATGGGAACAAAGAGCTTTTTCTTGTTTCGTGCTTATTGTGGTGACGTCCCCACCCACCTGCCTGGTGTCTCTACCTTGGCTGAGAAAGAGAGGGCCTCCCAGGCCAGCCAGCTGGTTGTGGTGGGATCTTCCCTGCAGCCCTTTCTTTACAAGTTAGAAGACACTGGGAATCTCCAGCTCCTGGAAATACTCAGAAACGTTCTCTCCCAGCCAGCTGCTGAGTTCAGAGGCTCTGTTTCTCCACAGAAATGTCAAGTCCTGACTCCCGGAGGTTTCAAAAACACCAGAAAAGCCACACAGGACAGAACTTTCCAAGATGTTGCAGATGCAACAAAGCATATGAGCCTACTGCTAAATAAGTAAAAGCCCCCTTCTGCTTCCCAAGGATTAGAGCAGCTCAGAGAGCAGCAGAGTATAATAAACAAGGCCCCTTGTTGGAGCAGAATCCTGGCTCAGGACCAGCAGCAGGTTGGACCTGGCAGAATCAACAGGGTGTCTATCACACAGCACACAGAATTCTCTACACATCACACCTGGAAACAAATATTTCTAGAGAAACAAAGAGAAATTGTAAAGGTGGTGTTTGTTTGTTAATTATGATTAATGACCCTTGGTTATAAAAAAGGAGGTGCTAACACTTGCACTTGGACAAAAATTAAAATGAGTGCCTTTATCCCTTCTCTACCTTTCCATTATTGTCCTACCCCAAAAGCTTAGCATGTCTCAGAATGCAGTCACGTGAAGGCCCCGTGACAGTCTTTGGTGGAGGGCTTACGTGACACAGCCCACGTGGGCAGGCAGGCTCGTCGCCTCCAGATGTGTCAGGAGGGGTGGGAACATTCACGCGGTGTTGGTCCATAAAGCAGCGTGCCCATGGTCTAGAACAAGAGCAGGCAGACTATGGCCCATAGGCTGAATCGGACCCTTTGCCTACTTTTGTAAATAAAGTTTTATTGGCCCACGGCCTGGCCCATTTGTTCACCACTGCCCGTGGCTGCTTTCATGCTACTGTGGCAGAGGTTTGGGTTGAAACAGAGACCACGTGGCCTGCCAAGCCTAAAATATAAACTATTTGGCCTTTTATAGAAAATATGCTGACCCCTGGTCTAGACTCCCTCATGTTGCCACGGTCTAGGGTTGTCTTAAAGTTTCAGGGCTCTGGTGGGCGAGGGGTCCCTGCTCTGAGCAAATAGCTTCCCAACGACCAGGGGCCTGGCCTTTCTCTGGGAGCAGGCTTGAGCTGCCGGAGCGGTAGGCATTGAGAAGACGGTTTTCTCAGACCACAGCTGCCACGGGCTTGAAAGCTCTTGTTTCCTCTCCAGAGATGATCCAGCCAGTCTGTCTGCCCAACTCCGAAGAGCACTTTCCTGATGGGAAAATGTGCTGGACGTCAGGCTGGGGGGCCACAGAGGATGGAGGTCAGTGTTCTGAAATCAAGATTCTGAGTCCAGGGTGCCTAGAACCGAGAGGGCTGTGGGCCTGCTCCCCAGGGTCCCAGTGCAATGTCCCCGCCCACGTGTCCCGGTCGGGGTGTAGCGCAGACCCCCAGCCGGCCGCTGAGACATGAGAGGAATGGGAGGCGGGTGTGCCCTGTGGTGAGCCTGTAAGACATGAAGGTCACAGTTTACAAGCAGGTGAAGTTAGAGGGTGTCGATCCGTTCGGGTGGGGGGCGAGGCTGACCCACCACAGATGTGTTAGTTTCTTGTTGCTGCTGTAACAAATGACCCCATATTTAGTGGCTTAAAGCAGCGCACGTGTATTACCCTACAGTTACGGGGGTCGGAAGTCATAAATCAGTGTGTCAGCAGGGCTGCCATCCTCCCGGAGGCTCTGGGGGAGGATCCGTTCCCACGTGTTCCAGCCTCCAGGGCCCCTGCACCTCTTGCTTCTGCCCTCACCTCCACCTTCAAGCCAGCAGCACAGCATCTTCCAATCTCTCTCCCCTCTGACCTCTGCTTCTTCTATCATCACATCTCCTTCTCTGACCCTTTGAAGGACCCTTGTGATTACACTTAAGGTCCACCCAGAGATCCCGGCATCGTGTCCCCATCTCAAGGTCTTATCACATCTGCAAAGTCCCTTTTGGGAGGTGACACGGTCCCTGGTTCCAGGGGTTGGGATGTGGATGCCTTTGGGAGTACAAGTTTCTGCTGACCACCCCCAGGTTCCACCCCAAAGCTGTGAGTGGGACCTTCGCGTGCCTCAGTTTCCCTGCTGTCACCTGGGTTATTTTGGGAACTAAACAGACTGGTGTGGGTCAAGTGCTTGGCCCAGGACAGGCTCTGGCGGGGCGGGGGGGGGGTCCCTGTTGGCTACAGTTGCCCCCCTCCTCCCACATTGGTGACCTTAGGGAAGTGAGTGGCCCTAACATGAAGCAGCGGGGTCCCCCAGCCCACTCCCCAGGGGGCAGAGCTCTAAGGCCATCCACCTCCAGGCTTCCCCGCCCCCACGCAGGCCCCCTGAGTTCCCGGTGGGGGCCCACCGCACCACACGGACCGCCCCCTGCTCTGACCCAGGCGATGCCTCCCTGGTCCTCAACCATGCGGCTGTGCCTCTGATCTCCAACAAGATCTGCAACCACAGGGACGTGTACGGCGGCATCATCTCCCCCTCCATGCTCTGTGCTGGCTACCTGAAAGGCGGGGTGGACAGCTGCCAGGTAGGGGCCCCCCGTGGCCTCTGGGGGCCACGCTGCGGGCAAAGCGAGGCTCTGCCGTGGCGACCCAGCCTGCGGGAGAGGCCACCACCAGCACGTCCCTGTGACTGACTGGAAAGCAAATTTACAGGGCGTGGGAAGAAGTTTGCTCAGGATATCAGCGTTTACCCAGCGCTCCCCTCTGCCTGGGTGCGGGGCAGTGGGAGGGGTCTCGGAGTTTGCAGAGGGACCAGAGGGGCAGAGGGCAGGTGGGAACCAGTGCATCCAGTCTGCAAAGCTACAGTGGGCGAGACTCCAGCACCGCCTGGTCCAGCCAAAGCCCCTGGCCGGGCAGATCCTCCCTCTGCTCCCCCAGCTGCCTTGAACTTCGTGGGTTCAGGGTCCCGAGATCTGGCAGGGAGACGGCTGGAGGGGGACCGTCCCCAAAGGATAAGGACCCCACTATTAGGAGTGCACGTCAGTTCCAGAAGGGCTGGGGGGTGAATGCAGAGCCATCTTCGTGCTGTATTTTGTGGTACAGTGAAGGAGGGGATCCTGCCACCAGGACAAGGGACGCACCATGGCAGTGCCTGTTGTGTGCTCTTTGCTCTTTCCTTGTCATCTAGGGAGACAGCGGGGGGCCCCTGGTGTGTCAAGAGAGGAGGGTGTGGAAGTTGGTGGGAGCCACGAGCTTTGGCATCGGCTGCGCCGAGGTGAACAAGCCCGGAGTCTACACCCGCATCACCTCCTTCCTGGACTGGATTCACGAGCAGATGGAGGTGGGTGTAGCGCTCCCGCTGCCCTGGAGGCTCGTGCTGGTGCCCGTCAGTCACTCCACCTCTAGCCTCCCTTCCGTGGGACCCCAGTCCTGCTGTCCGGAGCCAGGAAGTGACCAATTAGTTATCGATTTGTCAAGCAATGACTCTGTGCTCCTGGGTGTCAGGCTGAGCATGGCTAATCCCACAGACAAGGCCCTGGCGGGGTGGGCATGGCGGGTGGGCACACACAGGGCGAGTGTTGCCGGGACGTGAAGGAAACGTGCTTCCACCAACTGGGGAGAGGAGGAGGGGCAGCCGACGAAGAGCCCTGGGGGATGGGAACCAGTCAGGTGGGCACGTGTGGGTGTGGAGACGGGGGGGGATGGTCTGGACTGGAGGCCCCCAGTGCCCACTGGGGAGTTTGGACCTTGCCAGGAGCCAGGGTGGGATGGAGAGTCTCCAATCAGGAGGGGTCTGGGCGGTTCTGTGCCTTGCGGGGGCCTCCCTGTGGGCGGTCGGGGGTGGTGCTGGAGGACAGAGATGGGTCAGTGAGGCTGGCTTGGCAGGACCAGGGCGGGCAGGGGGAGCCCTGGTGATGGAGGGAGGAAGAATGGGACCCCCAGGGACAAGGAATGCCCCAGCCTACTCCAGGCCCCAGCGTAACGGCTTGGAGGACAGGGGGAGACACCCACCTAGGGAGCAGGAGCCTGGACAGCCCGGCCTTCCACCCCATGGGCGCGCAGCAAGTGTTTGCGGACCTGATCACGGGCTCTGAGTCCCACGTCAGGCCTTGGACCAATTTCAAAGACCTTTTTTTTTTTTGGTGTATTTTGTTGTTGTTGTTTTTGTTGGGTTTTTTTTTGAGGCAAAATTTACACAGAGTGAAACTGATCATTCTAAAGTGAAAATCTGGGGGCATTTAGCCCATTCACGATGTTGGGCTGCTGCCGTCTCTACCTAGTTTCAGAATATTTTCATTTCCTGGAAATAAGACTTCATTAAGCAGTCACTCCCTGTTCCCTGTCCCCCGGCCTCCAGTGACCAGTAATCTGCTTTCTGTCCTGGTAGATCAAGACCTTTAAAATGCTCCTTTTAATTTAAAGCAATTGGCTAAGAAGGACCAAACTCCTCAAGTGCCTTGGTGTTAATTTCCACTTCTTCCTCCTTGAATATTTGCCTTAAATCAGGAGCTACGAGCAGGGCTGAGGCCCCAAGACTGGCACTGGGCCTGGCTGGAATTCCAGCCCTGCTGTCGTATAGCTGTGTGTCCTCTGCAGGTACAGAGTGCCAGCCCATTGCAGGGCAAGGCTAGGAGATAGGCCTGCCGGGGACTTCTGCTGGGGCCCATTTTGCTGTTAGCTGACCGCCTGGCCCAGCGCTGAGGGCTGTGCAATGCTCTTCAGCCCAAAATTCAGCCCAAATCCCTCACCCCCTCAGAAAACAGACGCTTGAAAGAGCAGCCTCCGTGCTGCAGTGGCTGCAGACAGCCCGTGAGCAGGATTGAGAGGGGTGAGGGTCATGTGGGCCGTTGGGGGGAGGTATCACGTGGGCACAGGGAGTGCAGGACCCTCTGCATTCGCCCAGGGAGCCTCGGAGGTGCAGCTCCACGACGCTGCTCACAGGGTCAGAGGGTCCATGTGACCAGGCTTGCTGCAGGGGTAGGTTGAAGAAGCCCGGCCCAGTCCTGAGCTGTTGGGGAGGACCAGGTTCCCAAATCAGTCTGGGAGGTTCTGACAGAGGAGTCCTGACATCTCAGCCCATTTCCCCCCAGCACCGCCCTGGCTGTTGGGTCCTAGGACCATCCCCATATCAGAGGTGAGGGGACACACACAAGCCCCCTGCCGAGGCTAATGAGGGCAGAGCGTGAGTCTAAGCAGCTCCGTGAACCCAGCCCCACACCCTGCAAAGCCCAGTGATGGATCTCCAAGCCGGGGTGCAGACACTCCCCCTGGCTGCTCGCTAGCGTTGAGGGTCCAGAGGGTCTGATCGGACGCCCTGGCAATTCCGATGCAGGAGTCTCCAGGGCACACTCTGAGGACGTGGGAGGATTTTAGAAAGGGCTCCTCCTCCTCCCAGAGCTCGAGAAGCAGGCTCTTCTGGATAGGTGGACGGCTCCCCTGAGGCCCGGGAGAGCATCTCAGCCACGGCAGCCTCTGGCATCTGAAGGCCTGTGTGAGTCATGCCTCTCTTCAGATGTCTCCGGGACGACCCAGAAGAGGCTTCCCTCCCATGAGAGTTTTCCAGCGGGCCTGCATTTTTAGTTGTTTCTTTTGAACAATGATGTGGGGGCCTTCCAATAACTCTCACATCTCGAGGGGAATCACCCTATTTTTTAGCTGATGCTAAAGCTTACTGCATCACCTTCATTTTCATCCAGTAGTTTTCTCTCTCTGCTGGGAGCTTAAAACAAAATTGTTGCAACTCGAAGAGAGACACAGGAACACTGATACTAAGAGCTGGAAATGATGGAAAGGTCTCAGCTTGATGACGGAGACGGCGGGGGTGTGGCAGGTTGGAGGTGTGGCACAGGGAAGGGGAGCTATTTCACACTTACCTGGGATCCGCATGGAGCAGAGGCCAACTTTGTCCCCATCAATCGTGAACTGCTGAAGCTCCACTCAGGGTAAAATCAGGTGCTCACTCCATCTTAATATTGGAGAGATGGCTTGAAGCGCTGAAAAAGATAATGCCTATGTTTTCATTTCTAGAGGGACCTGAAAACTTGAAGAGAAAGAGGCAGGTTACCACCTTGAGTTCCTGCCAGGATGGAGACATCCCTGTCCTTCCATGGATTCTAACAGCAGAGCCAAAAGAAGGAGCATCTTTTCGTTCCTCTACATCTAGAGCAATTTTCTTCTATCACCTCTAACAAGCCAGAGGGGCATTGGACTAAAAGGACCCCGAACCTCCTTTCTGATCTTCACTAAGAACAGAAGCAGGAATGCCTCCGAAGTGCTACATTTTCCTTGTCCATCTGGTTTCCTCCCCTGCAAAGCGATCCACACCTTAGCCCCTCAACAAAGACACGGCAGCCTGGACCTGCAGGAGTGCGGTCAGTGTAGATGCATCTGTCTGCACCTTTCTATCCGGGCACCAGAACCTAACCAATTTTCTACCAGGATCTCCTTTGACATGTGGGAACTTAAGATTATAGTTTGAGGTTTATTTCTAGTATTTTTTGTAGGCTTTGGTGCTTGATGTATCATTGTCCCTTGCTTCCAGAGGACGTACCCTTTCTTAGTGCATTCATCACTCTGAGCTTGTCTGAATGAATCCTGACTGCTCGTATAAGCTTAATTCAAGAGGCTCAATTAATTTGATCTCTTCTATATCCATCGTGGGTTTTGTATTTTCTGTTAGAACAGGTTTCTCGGCAGATCAGAATTATCTGCTATTACATCACAGCACTCAGAAGCAGAGTAAGAAAAGAAAGTACTAAGTCAAGACCACCTAAACCTCACACACCAGTACTGAGGCAGACTAGACAGTCTCAAGTCATCAAGAGGCCAGAGGCTTCCCTACCTTTCCGTATGGGCCCATTAATCTCCCACGTAGCTGCAGGATTAGAGACCCCTCCTGGTACCCACACACCTTCTGCAGTCCGCATAACACACTCATAACAGAGGAAGGTTACTTGGTAAGTAATCACTGTCCAGTGGTGCTTTACCACAAATGACTTCATCAGAATATGAATCCGTTGCTTTGCCTTGAGGTAACAGTGGGAAAGATGGGTGAGTTTCAAAGAGATCAGAGATGGGTCCAGGTACCTGGGGAAGGGCCGGCTCCAGGGAGCCTCCATGTGTGAGAAGGGGATGGGGAAGATAGGGAGGGAGAGCTAAGGGCAAACTTTATTTGGATGCACCTCACTGTATCATAGTCACTGCACAGATCTCTGTACCTGTCAGAAAGTGACAAGACCATTTTTACTTTAAGTGTTTCTGCCCTGCTCTCTTTGAAAGCAGTGGTAGCTCACCAAAGCATCTTGAGAAAGAGGAACAAAGCTGGAGGTATCACTTTCCTGATATCAAACTATCCTGCAAAATTTCAGTCATCAAAACAGTATGGTACTGGCACAAAAACAGACACACAGATTAATGGAACAGGATAGAGAGCCCAGAAATAAACCCACACTTATATAGCCAATTAATCTACACCAAAGGAGGCAAGAATATACAATGGAGGAAAAGACAATCTCTTCAGCTACATGCAAAAGAATGAAACTGGCCTACTTTGCTACACCATACACAAAAATAAACTCAACATGGATTAAAGACTTAAATTAAGACCTGAAACCACAAAATTTGTAGAAGAAAACATAGGTAGTAAACTCTTTGACATTGGTATTAGTATTATTTTTTGGATCTGTCTCCTCAGGCAAGGGCAAGAAAAGCAAAAATAAACAAATGGGACTATATCATACTAAAAAACATTTTGCACAGTGAACGAAACCATCAACAAAACGAAAAGCCTGCCTACTGAATGGGAGAAGATATTTGCAAATGATATATCCAATAAGGGGTTAATATCCAAAATATATAAAGAACTCATACAACTCAATAGCCAAAAACCAAACAATCCAATTTTAAAAGTGGGCAGAGGACCTGAATAGACATTTTTTCCAAAGAAGACATAGAGATGGTGGACAGACACATGAAAAGATGTTCAACATCAATAATCACCAGGAAAGTGCAAATCAAAACCATCATGAGGTATTACCTCACACCTGTCAGAATGGCTATTATCAAAAAGAACACAAATAACAAATGTTGGTGAAGGTGTGGAGAAAAGGGAACCCTTGTGCACTGTTGGTGGGAATGTAAATTGGTGCAGCCACTATGGAAAACAGTGTGGAGGTTCCTCAAAATATTAAAAATAGAACTACCATTTGATCCAGCAATTCTGCTTCTGGGTATTTACCCAAAGAAAACAAAAACACTAATTGGAAAAAATATATGCACTCCTGTGTTCGTTGCAGCATTGTTTACAATAGCCAAGATATGGAAGCAACTTATGTGTCCATCAACAGATGAATGGGTAAAGAAGATGTTGTGTATATATACAATGGAATATTATTCAGCCATAAAAAAGAATGGAATCTTGCCATTTGTGACAACATGGATGGACCTTGAGGATATTATGCTAAGTAAAATAAGTCAGACAGAGAAAGACAAACACAAAAAATGAAAGAAATATTTCACTTATATGTGGAATCTAAAAAACAAAACAAATGAGCAAACATAACAAAACAGAAAAAGACTCATAGATACAGAGAACACATGGGTGGTTGCCAGAGGGGAGGGGGTTGAGGGTTGGGTGAAATGGGTGAAGGAGATTAACGTGTACAAACTTCCAGTTGTAAAATAAATAAGGCATGGGGATGTAACGTACAGCACAAATATAGTCAATAATACAGTAATAAGTTTGTATGGGAACAGATGGTAACTAGACCTATCCCAGTGATTGTTTCATAATATATTTAAATGTCGAATCACTCTGTTGTACACCTGAAACTAACATAATATTGTACCTCTGCTATACTTCAATAAAAAAAAAAATGTTCTGTAGGAAAAAAGAATGAGAAATCATCCAGTTCTTCAGATTTCAGTCTATAATGGTATCCTGGCACATAATCATTTGTTAGTTTAAATAAACCTGTATAACTTCACTAAATTTACCCTGTTATACATAAAATAATACTCCAACTTAAAAAAAAAAAGAAAGTAGTGGTAACTCAGGTATTGAAGATCCAAGTTGTGAAAAGTTGAAAGATTTCATATGTGATAATCTCAGTTTTGAAAACTTGACTTTGGGGTCACCGGAAATGCGCTTTAGCCTGTTGTGGTTTCCTTCTGCTATTTTGTTGGGAAAGACTTGCTGTCTTACATCTTTCAAAAGGTCCTGGGTAATGGTAATGGTGGGGAGTTACTCGGTGTGTGCCGGGTCCTGACCCTGTTCTAAACCTGTTCCCTACGCTTACTTGCTTCATCGTTACAGCACCCCTATGACACAGGGTTTACCACTAGTCCCAGTGGCAGATGAGGAAACCGACTTGTGAAAGTGACGAGATTTTCCCAAGACCACACATCGGGCCAGTGGGGCACAGCATACCAGCAGGAATTAAAGCAATTAACTAATTGCAAAGCTACATTCTTTCACATTTGAGTCCAAAGGGACTTTGTGCCACCAGTTTGAACCCATTTGAGATGTAGTAGTGATTCAAAGTCGTGATCGACTTTGTCCTCTAGAAATGTTTGGTTCCCATGGAGACGTTTGCTGGCGTAAGGTTCTCGAGTAAAGCGGTTTGCCATCTTGTTCCTTTTCTCCTGTGGGTACAACAACTTGACACCTACCTCACACCTGGCAGCCAGGCCAGAGCAGGAGCCGGGAGAGAAGGCCATGGCTGGAGCACCCCTAACCTGCAGCCCAGCCACAGCCAGAGGAACACACCATAGATGAGGTGGGCTGCCTCCCCTGACAGCTCAGACCTGAAGAAGCAGCTGTGGGGCATCCGTGTGCCGAGGTAGTAAATGAGGGAGCCCGACCTGCGCCCAGACATCCAGGACAGTGTCTGGGAAACAGCTCCTCTCCCTCTCTCTCTCTTTCTCTGTCTCCTTCTCTCTCCCTCTCTTTCTGGCACTTTAGTATTTGATATGGCTGTATTTAAATATGTTTATAAGAATTGCAGAAGACCTAACAATATTATAGAAAGCTTGGAAACAGAGTATTAAAAATTGGTCCGGGGCTTCCCTGGTGGCGCAGTGGTTAAGAATCCGCCTGCCAATGCAGGGGACACAGGTTCGATCCCTGGTCTAGGAAAATCCCACATACCGCGGAGCAACTAAGCCCGTGCACCACAAGTACTGAAGCCCACGTGCCTAGAGCCCGTGCTCCACAACAAGAGAAGCCACCGCAATGAGAAGCCCGCGCACTGCAACAAAGAGTAGCCCACGCTCGCCGCAACTAGAGAAAGCCCACGTGCAGCAGCGAAGACCCAACACAGCCAAAAATAAATAAATTTATTAAAAAAAAAAATTGGTCAACAACTTAAATACTGTAATTGGCCACAAAATCTGTCAGTTGCCTCCCTCTTCTAATAGGAGGGCTTCTGGCCAGGAGCTGAGGAATCTGCTGAAGTCTATCTCCTCCAATTCTTACCTGGAGAGACCACCTGGGCTGTGCAGGAAGATGCCAGGGAGGTCTGGCTGTGGATCCCCTGCCCTGTCACCCTGTCCCACAGCCCAGCCCGGGAGCCACTGCTGGTGGAAGACGTTCCAGGTGTGGGCGCAGCTGTACTGGTCTCAATGTCCAAAGGCTTCTCTGCGAGAAATTCCCAACAGCAACAGTGGGGCTGGGATACTTGTGGAGGAGCCAAGCCCTGACCTAACGGGCAGGTGCATTTTCCGATGGCCTGGCCACCAGCACGGGGTGGCAAAGGGACGTGCCAGTGGTGACCAAGAAGAATCCAGTTTCTGCTGCAGAATCGTAAACAACGCTGGCTTCCAATCAATTAATTTAGACTATTTACTCACTGGGCCACGTTTTCCCCACAGCGTGAAAAAGCCTGGCTGGCTTGTTGCGTCTCAGTGACTTGCGACACAATGTCCTCTGTGTCTGGCCCAGCTCCGCACCAAGAACTGTGGCCTGTCCCACCTGCTTGGGAGCTACTTCTGGAGACTGGCTGCCTTCTGGTTCATGTGCGTCTTCTGGGTTCCTAAATGGTCTGTATATTCCCCAACGTTCATGGACCTGTAGAGAAAGGTCATTCGTTGGGCTCCTGTAGCACTTGGGGTATGTGTGTGTTTGTGTCTGTGTGTGTGTGTACACAGAGATGGTAGCACACTTACATGGCAACAAACTCATTTGTTTCTGAACCTGTCTCTCATGTAGGCTGAGGCTCCCGAGGATGGGCTGTGTTTTATTCGCCTGCACATCCCAACACCCAGCCCAGGACCCAGAAGCTGCCCATGGACACGAGTGGAGTGACCGAATGATGACTATGAAATAAATGCACCACCTCCATGGACTATACCTGAATGCCATTGTTTCATAAACCAGCACATATTATGTATGGAAGTAGGTGGAAATCAACCTAATGATAACATTTATAATTTAAAATTATGACATATTTAAAAAAACATCCATATTTCTCCCCTTAAAAGTACAAAATAACTGCCTGATGTGTGAAAACCAAATCCTGCTACATGTCTACACTGTATTCTGGTCTGCCGTAGAGTGATCAAAATTCTGTAAAAAATTATGACTCAGAGTCTAGTTCACAGAAAAATGGTCAAAGTGATATATCACTAAGGGGTGAGAAATGACAAAAGAGAGAATTTATTTTAAGAATGAAAAGAAAACAATAGTGATGGTCTTTAAAATCCGTCCACTAAACATTGATATCATGTTTTCAGAGTTGGGGAAATGGACTCTTAAGACATAATTTTTATATCAGGGTTTTTTTTTTGTTTTTTTTTTACTGTTTTCCCCTTTCTTTCCTTTTCATCTTAGGTGCAAACTAGAAGCTTCCACTGGCCCTCATTTCCTTGCTGGGGTCAGAGCGGCGAGGGAGGTTTGCAGGAAGAGCTGGGGTCTGCTGTCTGCCCCACACGTGCCTTGGCCTCTTGCCGACATCCCTCTTCTCCAGGAGCAGCTGTTGTGGGGATGCAACTGCCACATCTGCACGATTCCCTGCATTCTCTCCTCAGGCCTCGGGGGTGGGGGGGAGGCCCGGCCCCAGGCAGGAGGCTCCCAGGTTGGTACATTAAAATGTGTATAATATCACTGGCTCCCAGCACAGTATTAAAACTCAGTGCTCATTTCCTGCAGACCCCGGAGGACAAGGCAAAGAAAGGGAAGGGATGGAGTGGGGTCCCTGGGTCCAGACAGCTGCTTGTCTATCCCACCCGCCCTCAGAGAACTTCAAGGGAAACCTAGGAGCTTCCCAGGCCTGGCCACCAGGGGGGGCTCTGGGGAGGGCATCCACTCCCACCCCTTCCGCCTGGTCACTGGAAAATTCCAGATTCTCTCCCAGGTCCCGGACGGACAGCTGTCTGCTGGGCCTGTGACGTTAGGGCCACAGCTCACCTTCCTCCTGGCTTGTGAGAGGGCTGCCTGCTGCCAGGCCAGAGCCAGAGCTTGCTCCTGTCCCCAGCCCCGGGGTGCCCACTGTGACTCAGTGATGGCCACAGGGCAGGACGGATGCCAGACGGGCGGCAGGGCCCAGGGCGAGATTCCAGAGTCTGTACCCATTTCAACCAGAGCAGGAGTCAGGCCTTCAGCTGTGAAATTGTGAGGACACCCCTGCAGTCCCCAGCTTCCCTGAGGCTGAGGCCAGAGTGCCTCCATGGGCCTTTGTAGGGGGGGCGCTGTTATCTTCTGGGTGCAGTTACGTCCGGGAGGGGCGGGGGGCTGGGGTTTCCGTTTAACCACTTTCCCATCACCAACCACACAGAGGACTGCTGAGAAAAGGAACCATGAAAATGATTTTTAAAGATATGTTTGGTTTATGGAGCCCAAAGAACTATGATTTCAGAAACATTCTTATCGGGCTAATATATATGTTTTTTAACATCTTTATTGGAGTATAACTGCTTTACAATAGTGTGTTCATTTCTGCCGTATAACAAAGTGAATCAGCTATACATATACATATATCCCCATATCTCCTCCCTCTTGGCGTCTCCCTCCCACCTTCCCTATCCCACCCCTCTAGGTGGTCACAAAGCACCGCACTGATCTCCCTGTGCTATGCGGCTGCTTCCCACTAGCTATCTATTTTACATTTGGTAGTGTGTATATGTCCATGCCACTCTCTCACTTCATCCCAGCTTACCCTTCCCCTTCCCCGTGTCCTCAAGTCCATTCTCTACATCTGTGTCTTTATTCCTGTCCTGTCCCTAGGTTCTTCAGAACCATTTTTTTTTTTTAGATTCCATATATATCTGTTAGCATACGGTATTTGTTTTTCTCTTTCTGACTTACTTCACTCTGTATGACAGACTCTAGGTCCATCCACCTCACTACAAATAACTCAATTTCATTTCTTTTTTATGGCTGAGTAATATTCCATTGTATACATGTGCCGCATCTTCTTTATCCATTCCTCTGTCGATGGACACTTAGGTTGCTTCCATGTCCTGGCTATTGTATATAGAGCTGCAGTGAACATTTTGGTACATGATTCTTTTTGAATTATGGTTTTCTTGGGGTATATGTCCATTAGTGGGATTGCTGGGTCATATGGTATTTCTATTTTTAGATTTTTAAGGAACCTCCATACTGTTCACCATAGCGGCTGTATCAATTTACATTCCCACCAACAGTGCAAGAGGGTTCCTTTTTCTCCACACACTCTCCAGCATTTACTGTTTGTAGATTTTTTGATGATGGCCATTCTGACTGGTGTGAGGTGATACCTCATCGTACTTTTGATTTGCATTTCTCTAATGATTAGTGATGTTGAGCATCCTTTCATGTGTTTGTTGGCAACCTGTATATCTTCTTTGGAGAAATGTCTATGTAGGTCTTCTTCCCATTTTTGGATTGAGTTGTTCGTTTTTTTGATATTGAGCTGTATGAGCTGCTTGTAAATTTTGGAGATTAATCCTTTGTCAGTTGCTTCTTTTGCAAATATTTTCTCCCATTGTGAGGGTTGTCTTTTCGTCTTGTTTATGGTTTCCTTTGCTGTGCAAAAGCTTTTAAGTTTCATTAGGTCCCATTTGTTTATTTTTGTTTTTATTTCCATTTCTCTAGGAGGTGGGTCAAAAAGGATCTTGCTGTGATTTATGTCATAGAGTGTTCTGCCTATGTTTTCCTCTAAGAGTTTGATAGTGTCTGGCCTTACATTTAGGTCTTTAATCCATTTTGAGTTTATTTTTGTGTATGGTGTTAGGGAGTGTTCTAATATCATTCTTTTACATGTAGCTGTCCAGTTTTCCCAGCACCACTTATTGAAGAGGCTGTCTTTTCTCCATTGTACATTCTTGCCTGCTTTATCAAACCTAAGGTGACCATATGTGCGTGGGTTTATCTCTGGGTTTTCTATCCTGCTCTGTTGGTCTATATTTCTGTTTTTGTGCCAGTACCATACTGTCTTGATTACTGTAGCTTTGTAGTATACTCTGAAGTCAGGGAGTCTGATTCCTCCAGCTCCATTTTTCTTTCTCAAGATTGTTTTGGCTATTCAGGGTCTTTTGTGTTTCCATACCAGTTGTGAAATTTTTTGTTCTAGTTCTGTGAAAAATGCCATTGGTAGTTTGATGGGGATTGCATTGAATCTGTAGATTGCTTTGAGTAGTATAGTCATTTTTGCAATGTTGATTCTTCCAATCCAAGAACATGGTATATCTCTCCATCTGTTTGTATCATTTTTAATTTCTTTCATCAGTGTCTTATAGTTTTCTGCATACAGGTCTTTTGTCTCCCTAGGCAGGTTTATTCCTAGGTATTTTATTCTTTTTGTTGCAATGGTAAATGGGAGTGTTTCCTTAATTTCTCTTCAGATTTTTCATCCATAGTGTATAGGAATGCAAGAGATTTCTGTGCATTAATTTTGTATCCTGCAACGTTACTAAATTCATTGATTAGCTCTAGGAGTTTCTGGTAGTATCTTTATGATTCTCTATGTAGAGTATATTGTCATCTGCAAACAGTGACAGCTTTACTTCTTCTTTTCCAATTTGGATTCCTTTAATTTCCTTTACTTCTCTGATTGCTGTGGCTAAAACTTCCAAAACTATGTTGAATAACAGTGGTGAGAGTGGACAACCTTGTCTTTTTCCTGATCTTAGAGGAAATGGTTGCAGTTTTTCATCACTGAGAACGATGTTGGCTGTGGGTTTGTCATATATGGCCTTTATTATGTTGAGGTAAGTTCCCTCTATGCCTATTTTCTGGAGGGTTTTTATAATAAATGCGTGTTGAATTTTGTTAAAAGCTTTTTCTGCATCTATTGAGATGATTATATGGTTTTTCTCCTTCAATTTGTTAATATGGTTTATCTTCACATTGATTGATTTACATATATTGAAAAATCCTTGCATTCCTGGGATAAGCCCCACTTGATCATGGTGTATGATCCTTTTACTGTGCTGTTGGATTCTGTTTGCTAGTATTTTGTTGAGGATTTTTGCATTTATGTTCATCAGTGATATTGGCCTGTAGCTTTCTTTCTTTGTGACATCTTTGTCTGGTTTTGGTATCAGGGTGCTGGTGGCCTCGTAGAATGAGTTTGGGAGTGTTCCTCCCTCTGCTATATTTTGGAAGAGTTTGAGAAGGATGGGTGTTAGCTCTTCTCTAAATGTTTGATAGAATTCACCTGTGAAGCCATCTGGTCCTGGGCTTTTGTTTGTTGGAAGATTTTTAATCACAGTCTCAATTTCAGTGCTTGTGATTGGTCTGTTTATATTTTCTATTTCTTCCTGGTTCAGTCTCGGAAGGTTGTGGTTTTCCAAGAATTTGTCCATTTCTTCCAGGTTGTCCACTTTATTGGCATATCATTGTTTGTAGTAATCTCTCATGATCCTTTGTCTTTCTGCAGGGTCAATTGTTACTTCTTCTTTTTCATTTCTAATATTATTGATTTGAGTCTTTTCCCTTTTTTTTCTTGATGAGTCTGGCTAATGGTTTATCAATTTTGTTTATCTTCTCAAAGAACCAGCTTTTAGTTTTATTGATCTTTGCTATTGTTTCCTTCATTTCTTTTTCATTTATTTCTGATCTGATCTTTATGATTTCTTTCCTTCTGCTACGTTTGGGGTTTTTTTGTTCTTCTTTCTCTAATTGCTTTAGGTGTAAGGTTAGATTGTTTATTTGAGATTTTTCTTGTTTCTTGAGGTAGGCTTGTATAGCTATAAACTTGCCTCTTAGAACTGCTTTTGCTGCATCCCATAGGTTTTGGGTCGTCTTGTTTTCATTGTCATTTGTTTCTAGGTATTTTTTGATTTCCTCTTTGATTTCTTCAGTGATATCTTGGTTATTTAGTAGTGTATTGTTTAGCCTCCATGTGTTTGCATTCTTTACCTATTTTTTCCTGTAATTGATATGTAGTCTCATAGCATTGTGGTCAGAAAAGATACTTGATATGATTTCAATTTTCTTAAATTTACCAAAACTTGATTTGTGACCCAAGATATGATCTATCCTGGAGAATGTTCCATGAGCACTTGAGAAGAAAGTGTATTCTGTTGTTTTTGGTTGGAATGTCCTATGAATATCAATTAAGTCCATCTTGTTTAATGTATCATTTAAAGCTTGTGTTTCCTTATTTATTTTCATTTTGGATGATCTGCCCATTGGTGAAAGTGGGGTGTTAAAGTCCCCTACTATGATTGTGTTACTGTCGATTTCCCCTTTTATGGCTGTTAGCATTTTCCATATGTATTGAGGTGCTCCTATGTTGAGTGCGTAGATATTCACAGTTGTTATATCTTCTTCTTGGATTGATCACTGGATCATTATATAGTGTCCTTCCTTGTCTCTTATAATAGTCTTTATTCTAAAGTCTATTTTGTCTGAGTATTGTTACTACAGCTTTCTTTTGATTTCTATCTGCATGGAATATCTTTTTCCATCCCCTCACTTTCAGTCTGTATGTGTCCCTAGGTCTGAAGTGGGTCTCTTGTAGACAGCATATATACGGGTCTTGTTTTTGTATTCATTCAGCCAGTCTATGTTTTTTGGTGGGAGCATTCGATCTGTTTACATTTAAGGTAATTATCGATGTGTATGTTCCTATTACCATTTTCTTAATTGTTTTGGGTTTGTTATTGTAGGTCTTTTCCTTCTCTTGTGTTTCCTGCCTAGAGAAGTTCCTTTAGCATTTGTTGTAAAGCTGGTTTTGTGGTGCTGAATTCTCTCAGCTTTTGCTTGTTTGTAAAGGCTTTAATGTCTTTGTCAAATCTGAATGAGATCCTTGCTGGATAGAGTAATCTTGGTTGTAGGTTTTTCCCTTTCATCACTTTAAATATGTCCTGCCACTCCCTTCTGGCTTGCAGAGTTTCTGCTGAAAGATCAGCTGTTAACCTTACGGGGATTCCCTTGTATGTTATTTGTTGTTTTTCCCTTGCTGCTTTTAATATTTTTTCTTTGTATTTAATTTTTTTCTTTGCATTTTTTAACATCTTTATTGGAGTATAATTGCTTTACAATGGTGTGTTAGTTTCTGCTGTATAACAAAGTGAATCAGCTATACATATACATATATCCCCGTATCTCCTTCCTCTCACATTTAATTTTTGATAGTTTGATTAATATGTGTCTTGGCATGTTTCTCCTTGGATTTATCCTGTATGGAACTCTCTGCACTTCCTGGACTTGATTGACTATTTCCTCTCCCATATTAGGGAAGTTTTCAAATATAATCTCTTCAAATATCTTCTCAGTCCCTTTCTTTTTCTCTTCTTCTTCTGGGACCCCTATAATTCAAATGTTGGTGCATTTAATGTTGTCCCAGAGGTCTCTGAGACTGTCCTCAATTCTTTTCATTCTTTTTTCTTTATTCTGCTTTATTTTCTTTTTTTGTAGTATCTTTGTCTGGTTTTGGTATCATGGTGACGGTGGCCTCATAGAATGAGTTTGGGAGTGTTCCTTCCTCTGTAATTTTTTGGAAGAGTTTGAGAAGGATGGGTTTAAGTTCTTCTCTAAATGTTTGAGAGAGTTCACCTGTGAAGCCACTTGCTCCTGGACTTTTGTTTGTTGGAAGATTTTTAATCACAGTTTCAATTTCAGTGCTTGTGATTGGTCTGGTCATATTTCCTATTTCTTCCTGGTTCAGTCTTGGAAGGTTATACCTTTCTAGGAATTTGTCCATTTCTTCCAGGTTGTCCATTTTATTGTTATAGAGTTGCTTTTAGTAATCTCTTAGGATGCTTTGTATTTCTGCAGTGTCTGTTGTAACTTCTTCTTTTTCATTTCTACTTTTATTGATTTGAGTCCTCTCCCTCTTTTTCTTGATGAGTCTGGCTAATGGTTTGTCAATTTTGTTTATCTTCTCAAAGAACCAGCTTTTAGTTTTATTGATCTTTGCTATTGTTTTCTTTGTTTCTATTTCATTTATTTCTGCTCAGATCTTTATGATTTCTTTCCTTCTGCTAACTTTGGGTTTTGTTTGTTCTTCTTTCTCTAGTTCCTTTAGGTGTATGGTTAGATTGTTTATTTGAGATTTTTCTTGTTTCTTGAGGTAGGCTTGTATAGCTATAAACTTCCCCTTAGAACTGCTTTTGCTGCATCCCATAGGCTTTGGGTTGTCTTGTTTTCATTGTCATTTGTCTCTAGGTATTTTTTTATTTCCTCTTTTATTTCTTCAGTGAGCTCTTGGTTATTTAGTAACATATTGTTTAGCGTCCATGTGTTTGTGTTTTTTACGTTTTTTCCCCTGTAATTCATTTCTAACCTCATAGCGTTGTGGTCAGAAAAGATTCTTGATATGATTTCATATTTCTTAAATTTACTGAGGCTTGATTTGTGATGGAAGACGTGATCTATCCTGGAGAATGTTCCGTGCACACTTGAGAAGAAAGTGTAATCTGCTGTTTTTGGATGGAATGTCCTATAAATATCAATTAAATCCATCTGTTCTATTGTGCCATGTAAAGCTTCTGTTTCCTTATTTATTTTCATTTTGGATGATCTGGCCACTGGTGTAAATGAGGTTTTAAAGTCCCCTATTATTATTGTGTTACTGTTGATTTCTTCTTTTATAGCTGTTAGTAGTTGCCTTTTGTATTGAGGTGCCCCTATGTTGGGTGCATATATATTTATAATTGTTATATCTTCTTCTTGGATTCATCCCTTGATCATTATGTAGTGTCCTTTCTTGTCTCTTGTAACATTCTTTATTTTAAAGTTTATTCTGTCTGATATGAGTATTGGTACTCCAGCTTTCTTTTGATTTCCATTTGCATGAAGTATCTTTCTCCATCCCCTCACTTTCAGTCTGTATGTGTCCCTAGGTCTGAAGTGGGTCTCTTGTAGACAGCATATATATGAGTCTTGTTTTTGTATCCATTCAGCAAGCCTGTGTCTTTTGGTTGGGGCATTTAATCCATTCACGTTTAAGGTAATTATCGATATGTATGTTCCTATGACCATTTTCTTAATTGTTTTGGGCTTGTTTTTGTAGGTCCTTTTCTTCTCTTGTGTTTCCCACTTAGAGAAGTTCCTTTCGCATTTGTGTAGAGCTGATCTGGTGGTGCTGAATTCTCTTAGTTTTTGCTTGTCTGTAAAGCTTTTGATTTCTCCATCAAATCCGAATGAGACCCTTGCTGGGTAGAGTAATCTTGGTTGTAGGTTCTTCCCTTTCATCACTTTAAGTATATCATGCCACTCCCTTCTGGCTTGTAGAGTTTCTGCTGAGAAATCAGCTGTTAACCTTATGGGAGTTCCCTTGTATGTTATTTTTCATTTTTCCCTTGCTGCTTTCAATAATTTTTCTTTGTCTTTAATTTTTGCCTATTTGATTACTATGTGTCTCGGCATGTTTCTCCTTGGGTTTACCCTCTATGGGACTCACTGCGCTTCCTGGACTTGGGTGGCTATTTCCTTTCCCATGTTAGAGAAGTTTTCAACTATAATCTCTTCAAATATTTTCTCTCTTTTTCTCCTTCTGGGACCCCTATAATGTGAATGTTGTTGCGTTTAATGTTGTCCCAGAGGTCTCTTAGGCTGTCTTCATTTCTTTTCATTCTTTTTTCTTTATTCTGTTCCGCAGCAGTGAATTCCACCAGTCTGTCTTCCAGGTCACTTATCCGTTCTTCTGCCTCAGTTATTCTGCTATTGATTCCTTCTAATATAGTTTTTTTTTTTTTCCACACACACACACTGTATTTTATTTTTACAAGAGATAGATAGACTGACACCAAGCATTGTACATGGATGACCACAACAAAAGCAACAATGATTGCAATTACCAAACATGAAACACACTTATACTATGTCATAATATTGACATTCAGTCCAGTAATCCTCCACTGTAACAGCTCCTTTACTTTGCAGTGAAAATTGATTTGTATATTCTTTTCCTCTGAGTCCTTGTGGGATTTTTTTTTTTAATTCAGACAGAAAGTCACAAAAATTATACTCATCCTCATCAGTTCACTCAGTCCCATGTAATTAATTTCTTTTTTTTCATCTTGATCTTTTGTTAGCAGTTTTATGAGTTCATCAGTTTTTCATTAGAGTTCTGAAAATGCTTATTCATTCAGTTCAGCAGTACAGTCAGTTACCAGAAACCTGTACTTGTCAGAGTCTTTTCCATGAATTTCTTGAAGATGAAACTCTTTTATAGGAACATATTTGCAAAATCATCAGAGTACACCCAGAACTGTCTGTAAATGACAAAAGACTTAAAAATGACCATGGTTAAAGATTTGATGAAAGTTCATAATAATGCAGTTGACAAGAAAATTAGTTATTTCTGAGATATACATTTTAAAGTAATAACTAGGATTATTACTTATAACATTATACCAGAACATATAAGATTTTTAGACGTTTCCTGTAATGTCTGAAACATTTATATTAACATATTTCCATACATATTTCCATACAAATACAAATATAAGATTTTTAGAAATTTCATGTAATGTCTGAAACATTTATATTAACATATTTCCATACAAATAACCCAATGAAAGTTTAGTATTAGTTGTTTTGTTTGTTTTTTTATACTGCAGGTTCTTATTAGGCATCAGTTTTATACACATCAGTGTATACATGTCAATCCCAATCGCCCAATTCAGCACATCACCATCCCCACCTCATCGCAGTTTTCCCCCCTTGGTGTCCATATGTCCATTCTCTACATCTGTGTCTCAACTTCTGCCCTGCAAACTGGCTCATCTGTACCATTTTTCTACGTTCCACATACATGCATTAACATACGATATTTGTTTTTCTCTTTCTGACTTACTTCACTCTGTATGACAGTCTCTAGATCCATCCACTTCTCAACAAATGACTCAATTTCGTTCCTTTTTATGGCTGAATAATATTCCATCGTATATATGTACCACAACTTCTTTATCCATTCGTCTGTTGATGGGCATTTAGGTTGCTTCCATGACCTGGCTATTGTAAATAGTGCTGCAATGAACATTCGGGTGCACGTGTCTTTTTGAATTACGGTTTTCTCTGGGTATATGCCCAGTAGTGGGATTGCTGGGTCATATGGTAATTCTATTTTTAGTTTTTTAAGGAACCTCCATATTGTTCTCCATAGTGGCTGTATCAATTTACATTCCCACCAACAGTGCAAGAGGGTTCCCTTTTCTCCACACCCTCTCCAGCATTTGTTGTTTGTAGATTTTCTGATGATGCCCATTCTAACAGGAGTGAGGTGATACCTCATTGTAGTTTTGATTTGCATTTCTCTAATAATTAGTGATGTTGAGCATCTTTTCATGTGCTTCGTGGCCGTCTGTATGTCTTCTTTGGAGAAATGCCTATTTAGGTCTTCTGCCCATTTTTGGATTGGGGTGTTTGTTTCTTTGATATTGAGCTGAATGAGCTGTTTATATATTTTGGAGATTAATCCTTTGTCCGTTGATTCATTTGCAAATATTTTCTCCCATTCTGAGG